>NC_063254.1:0-368051 GCF_020740725.1 Corvus hawaiiensis
ACACCACTCATTACTGTTTCTACTTGGGCATTGAGCTGCTGACTGTAACTCTTTGGACACAGACATCCTATGTAAAAAACGAGTGTTTTATGTGGCCATTTCCACATGTGCAAGACCAGTTTCTAATGATGGAGTTGTTTGACCTTGGCTGGCTGCCCAACATCCATGCAGCTGCTCTGTCACCCTTCCTCCTCAACAAGATGGGGGGAAGAAAATAAAATGGAAAAGCTCATGGGTCAAGATAATGACAGGGAGATCACTTACCTGTAGATACAAAAATGCTGCTAGCAAGGATTTTCTTGCTATTTTCTAAGTCCGTGAGAGACTTTTCTCTCACGCAGAAGAGGTAGCAGGGAATGTAAACAACCAAGCCACCTGCAACTTTGAAAAGTCTTGTTTATGGTATAGTAGAAAAATATTTTGACAATGGATGTTTTAGGATTTTAGCCAATCACCCCCAAGGGGTGGCTGATTCTTTGTCCAATTAGACTATGAAGAAAAAAGTCTATAAAAGAGTTTGTAAAATAATTAAATAAATCAATCTTGCTGCACAATTCCTGCCTGCTGGATCTTCTCTCCTCCTCCTCCCTATGGCTGCGGGACACGGTGATATACCCTAGGGCTCAGGCCTGCGGTAATACTTACCCATTGCCATCCTGTGCAAAACAGATTCAACTTGGTGAAAATTAATTCAATTTATTGCCAATTAACAATAGGATGGTAAGAAACAAGGACAAAATTAAAACACTTTCCCCCCACCTCTCTTTTTTTTTCATAGGTTTGACTTCACTCCTTCATTCCTTGTCTTGATGACTCTACCTCTTCCCTGCCACCACTCCCAGCAGCACAAGGGGGATGGGGGGTGCAGTGAGTTCCTAACATTTTGGCTCTGCTGCTCCTCCCTCCTCATGTTTCCCCTGCCTCAGTGCAGGTCCATCCCTTGGGCTGCAATCCTTTAAGAAAATCTCCTGCATGAGTCCTCTTCACATGCCACAGTTCCTGTCTGGAAAGCCTGCTTCATCATGGGATCTCCACAGGCTGCAGTTCCTTCAGAGCATATCCACCTGCTCTGATATGGGGTCCTCCACGAGCTGCAATGTAGATATATGCTCCAGTGTGCTTATCTGTTCCAGTATGGTTCTCTCCATGGGCTACAGGGAAATATCTGCTTCAATGTTTGAAGCACCTTCTCCCCCTCCAAGGTCAGCTTGGTGTCTACAGGATTGTTTCTCTTCCTTTCTTTGTTTTCTTCACACCTCACTGCCTGTGTAGCATTTTTTACCCTTTCTTAAATTTGTTTTCACAGAGGCACCTTCTCTTATTGGCTTTCCTTTGGCCTGCAAGGGGTCCATGATTTGTACCTAGACATGCTGGTCCATTATGATTACAGGAAGAAAGCACTTAGATTCTGTAAAGTAAAATTTAAAATACTATTTATTAGAGCTAACACTGTAAGGAGAGAATGGCTCACATAATTGTACACCCTTTTATATGTTGGGAGCTCTTAGCAATGTAGCATCAAACAAGACTCTAATGGACATTTAGCATGCTATGCAGTCACCGCACATAGCAGAAATCCTTCCCTTTTGGTCTTTCATGCTATTAAAGGATTTTATTACAAGGAAACAGCTCTATTTATAATATCTACAGTTAAACAGAAATTACGTTCATGAGAACTTAGAATCATAGAATCACAAAATCATTTGGGTTGGAAAAGACCTTTGAGCCCAACCACTAACTTAACAATGTCAAGTCCACAACTAAACCATGCCCCTAAGCACCACATCAATATGTCTTTTAAATCTCTCCAGGGATGGTGACTCAACCACTTCCCTGGACAGCTTGTTCCAGTGCTTGACAACCCTTTTGGTGAACAAAATTTCTCCTAATATCCAGTCTAAACTTCCCCTGGCACCACTTGAGGCCGTTTATCCTTGTCCTATTGCTTGTTACTTGAGAAAAAGGACCAACATCCACCTGGCTACAACCTCCTTTCAGGTAGTTTTAGAAAGCAATAAGGTCTTCCCTGAGCCTCTATTTCTCCAGGCTAAAAATCCCCAGTTCCCTCAGCTGCTCCTCATAGGACTTGTGCTCCAGACCCTTCACCAGCTTTGTTGCCCTTCTCTAGACACACTCCAGCACCTCAATGTCTTTCCTGTAGTGAGGGGCCCAGCCCAAAAATCAGCACAGTATTTGAGTTGTGGCCTCACCAGTGCCAAGTACAGGGGAATGAACACTTGCCTTGTCCTGCTGGCCATGCTATTTCTGATACAAGCCGGGATGCCATCAACCTTCTCAGCTACCTAGGCACACTGCTGACTCATGTTCAGGTGACTGTCAACCAACTCTCCCAGATCCTTTTCCACCAGGCAGCTTTCCAGCCACTCGTTCCCAAACCTGTAATGTTGCACGAGGTTGCTGAGACCCAAGTGCAGGACACAACACTTGGCCCTGTTGAACCTCATACAATTGTCCTCGACCCATGGATGCAGCCTGTCCAGATCCCTCTGCAGAGCCTTTGTACCCTCAAGCAGATCAACACTTGGTGTTGTCTGCAGACTGACCGAAGGTGCACTTGGTCCCGTCATCCAGATCATTGATAAAGATATTAAATGGAACTGGCCCCAATACTGAGACCTGGGGAACACAACTCATGACTGGCAGCCAACTGGATTTAGTTCCATTCACCACCACTCTGTGGGTCCAGCCATCCAACCAGTTTTTTACCCACGAAATATATGCCCATCCAAGCCATGAACTGCCAGTTTCTCCAGGAGAATGCTGTGATAAATGGTGTCAAAGGCTTTACTAAAATCCAGGTAGAAAATATCCACAGCCTTTCCCTCATCTGCTAGGTGGGTCACCTTGTCATAGAAGGAAATCAGGTTGGTCAGGCAGGACCTGCCTTTGACAAACCCATGCTGATTTGGCCTGATTACCTGGTTGTCCTGTATGTGCTGTGTGATTGCACTCAAGATGTTCTGCTCCATAACCTTTCCGGGCACTGAGGTCAGACTGACAGGTCTATAGCTTCCTGGATCTTCCTTCTGGCCCTTATTGTGGATGGCTGTCACATTGGCCAACCTCCAGTCATCTGGGACCTCTCCAGTTAGCCAGGACTGCTGAGAAATGATTGAAAGTGGCTTAGCAAGTTCTTCTCCCAGCTCCCTCAGTCCCTTTGGGTTGATCCATCCAGTCCCACAGACTTGTGTATGTTTAAGTGGTATAGCAGGTTGCTAGCCATTTCCCCTAGTACTATGGGGATTTCATTCTGCTCCCCATCTGTCCTCAAGCTCAGAGAGCTGGGTACCCAGAGAGCAAGTGATCTTACTATTAAAGACTGAGGTAAAGAAGGCATTAAATAGCTCAGCCTTTTCCTCAGCCTTTGTCAATGTTTCTCCTGCATCTAAGAAATTATGGAGATTCTCCTTAGCCCTTTTTTGTTGCATTTTTTTGTCTTTGTATGTGGACAAGGTACAAATTTGGGGAAAGCAGTGCCAGGAGTGCTTGTCCCTGTGTGTCAAGAAGGCTAAATGAGGCAGGGGAAAAGCATGCACTGCACGAGAGTAGATTCACCCCTCACGCAATCACTCCCATCTTGATGAAAAGATAGCATACAAGGATGCTACCTGAAAAATGTGTGCATGCATGAGGGAGCAATACTGGGCTGGGGAATCCTACAGGGGCCAACCTAGGGAGAAATGCAGGGAGTACAGCAGTGAGGCATCCTCCACCCCGAGCTTAGGAGGGAACCAGAAAGATACTGCTCCCATTTCAGCAAACGCCAGCCGAAGTGGGATAGGAGGAATGGATAACGTGAAACCAATCCCATATCTCTACAGGGGCTAGGATACAGATCTAAGCGTATGTGTACCTGCACTGCGCATGCGCTATATGCATGACACTCACTCGGCTTCGTTCGGTCCGTACTCGGCTATTTCCGTCTCTTTGTTTTAAACTCTGAGTTGGAATACTGGAGTGGGAGAGAAGGGGGGGAGGAGGGAGGGAAGGAAGGAAGGAAGGAAGGAAGGAAGGAAGGAAGGAAGGAAGGAAGGAAGGAAGGAAGGAAGGAAGGAAGGAAGGAAGGAGAGAGAGAAAGAAAGAGAGTATTTTTTTCTTTTCTCTCTTTTTTCTGTTTTTTTGTTTTGTTTTGTTTTGTTTGGTTTTTTTTTTTTTTTTTTTTTTGACGGGGGTAGGGAAAAAATAAAAGGGGAACTGGAAGGAAAAGGGGACGGGAATCAACTCCCTGAAGATAAAAATATATCTGCTCCGCCCCCTTATCTTAGCGGCCGGATATAGCGTTGCTCCTCTGCTCTGTCACCGTCGCTGCCATTTGTTGACAGGTCAGTCTGCTGCCCGCGGGAGCGGGGGGAGGGGGCGCGACGCGACGATGAAGGAACACGACACCACATCGTATCACCGCATGGAGTCGGGTATGGGCAGGCTGCGCTTGAGCATTTTTGATGCAGAAAATGCGCTTTATTGTTTCAGGTTTGCATGGAGACCTCGCATTACTGTGGGTTGGCTTAGATGTGTACCTCAGCAAGGTTACAAGGAACGTTTGTGAAGAGTTGGTGGTGGGGTTTGAGAGCTGTCTTACTCACGTTCAGAGAGATTCTGTTTGAGAGAATTGATTCCCCATATAAGCATTACCCCAATAAAGCAAAGAATCCAAATAAATCGGTGTCTGTGAATGTAGAGGAAGTCGTTCTGTCGTCTCAGGGTAATGATTTAGTCATTTTAGGTATTCTTGGTTTTGCAAACCTAGACTATTTTGATTTCTTTTTTCTTTGTCAGTCCTTTTTTATTGCTTTCTATGGGATCTCAGCAGTGGGTGGTTTTAACCAGTTCTTTACTTTGGCTGTTTGCAAATGTTATATCTTTCATAGCCATTTGTTCTCAATCTTATACTAGAATCATTATCATGTTTTTGTATGGGTTGTGCTTTAATAGTGCCCATAAAAATATCCTGCTTGGATATTTTCTTGTCATTTCTTGTCTAAGCCATTATTGCTAATATGCTTTTGCTAACTAGTACCTTTACACTGGTAGAGGGGAGTTGCAAATGAGACAGTTAACTTCTTTCACCCTGAACTGTTTTTCTCGTCATGAATACTGACATAGATTCTCTTAGAGGGTTAGCTTTTTAACCAGAAATCACATGCCTCTAGAAACTGAGGGTTTTGCTAATTTCTTAATGCTACTTCAACATCCTCATGTTCATACGTGGTGGGTTGACCCTGGCTGGATACCAGGTACCCACCAAAACCCCTCTATCACTCCCCTCTGCAACTGGACAGGGGAGAGAAAATATAACAAAAGACTCATGAGTTGAGATAAAGGCAGGGACAGATCACTCACTGATTACCGTCACGGGCGAAACAGACTCGACTTGGGGAAATTAATTGAATTTATTACCAGTCAAATCAGAGGAGGATAATGAGAATTAAAATAAATCTTAAAAATACCTTCCCCCCTCCCCTCCCTCTTTCCCGGGCTCTACCTCCTCCCCCCCCAGTGGTGCAGGCAGACAGGGAATGAGGGTTATGGTCAGTTCATAACAGGCTGTTTCTGCTGCTGCTCAGGGAAAGGAGTCGTTCTCCTGCTCCACCATGGGGTCCCTCCCACGGGAGACAGTCCTCCATGAACTTCTCCAGCGTGAGTCCATCTTCCTGGGCAACAGTTTTTCATGAACTGCTGCAACGTGGGTCACCTTCCACGAGGTGCAGTCCTTCATCCCTCCCAGGATCTTGCCCACCCCCAACCCCTTGATGGGGGATAGAATGTTGAGAGACAGCGCTGATGCTGTGCCAGCGCTGCTCAGCAGTAGCCAAAACACTGGTGTGTTCTCAACACCTTTCCAGCTCCCAATGCAAAGCACAGCACTGTGAGGGCTGCTGTGGGAAAATTAACTCCAGCTCAGCCACACCCAATACAGTATTTTGAACAGGCTTTTTGAACCCTAAGTATACAAGGCAGGCAGCAGGCCTGTTAGGAATTGGACATCCATTTTCTGGACTCTTAAACTGTGAGCATATCTTGGGGAGGATGTGAGCTGTTTTGGAAGTCTACACATGTGGATGGGGGAGTATTTGGGTCCTAAAGAATCTAGTACAGAAGTTGGTAGGTTGCATGTGTGAGTTAATTGTTGGGAGATTTTTCTGGTGCTTTTTTGTGCTGCGAATAGAGGGCTAGGGTTGTTAAGTCCTGTGTGTGTAGGTTTTTGGTGGAGAAAAGCTGTTGGTGGGTCGTACAGGGTTTACTGCTGTGTAAACAAGAGTGTTGGTGGGTTGTGGCATGGCAGTGAGATCTTTCCTTGTATGTTGCAAGAGTGCTTGTCCTCCCAATATGTGAGGGAGATGTTAGAAGGGTCATGCAGAAAATGTCTGTCCCTCTTTATCACACCATTTGTGACAGGGATGAGTGTCTCTGTATGTCAAAATGTGAAGGTTTGGGGAGGATTTTTCCTGAGTGCTCTAGACCCTTTACCAGCATGCAAAGGGAGGGGGAGGGAATCTGTCTCTAGTGCGAATGGTGTAGGCATATTCCTTGCTAAATGAACTCAGTTATACAGATGTGGGGTTTTAATGCTGTGCATGGGTTTAGGTTTTCTAGTCCTGTGAGAAGTAGGAATTGAAGTAGCACTGGTAGATTAAAAAAAGGAATTTTTGTCGTTTGCATTGCTCCCCCCCCATTATTTGTTGAACGGTGTAGTCTTGTACTACCAAGTTCTGTTTGTTTTCTACAAATGCTGAATTTGTCAGTGAGTTGTGGTGCTATGGAATAACATGGCAGTCTGTTTCTTGTTGAAAAGTAATTGATTTAGCTTCAGAATATTCTATGACAAAACTGCAGGAGACTTTATACTTTAATACTATGGTTGTGTAGTACTTGGATGCTCTTTGATAGCTCACATATATCTTTTGGGAAATGTTGTATACTCCATAACTCTGTCATAGTCATGCATAGTCCCAAATCAGTTTAGTCTTTTTTTTTCTTCCCCCCCCCCCGGATGTGAAAGATGAGTGGTGACTGAGAAACCTAGATCTAGAAATTCTGACCCATGTGTGCTCTAGGATGTTCCTTTAGAAGTGTTTTGTTTTGCTATTTTTCAGGAGTCCTACATAATTGTCTACCTATGTCTATTAAAGTTGTGAATGAGAAAGTTAAAATTCCCCCCTCCCCCCCCTCAGATTCTATTTAAACATAACATTAATTCAAACTTGGAAATCTCATGTGAATAATGATCCTTCTGGACTAAAGTACTGTGGGACTCTCCAGGAAGCTACTTCAGGAATAAATTAAAAATATTTGCATGGAAGCTTTAAGCTAGATAAGACATGTAAAGTGGATGTACATTTTGAAAAACACTGTAAATATGGTGGGATCTTTCAAGAATGTGAATGTAGAATATTGCTGGGGGTTTTTTAATATGTGTATATGTAGCTCTTCATCCTTTCATATTGGGATAGTATTCTGACTGGTACATAGTTTGAGACAGATACTAAATGGAAGCCTTTATCAGCAGTATTTGGTGATGCAATGGATTTTAGAATGTTGATTTTCTTGAATGTCCCATGGTTTAAACTGTTTCCTTTTTGAATTTACTAGTAAAAAGGGCCAAGTGGCAGTTCAAACTACCCGCTTATGCTCTGATAAATGCTCTATCAGGTTTGAAGGGAGGCCACAGAAAACTGATTTAGGAATGTCAGATTAGAATGTCTGACTGAAATAAATGAACAGCTAGAAAGACACTGCCCAATTCCAGAATCTATTACTTGATACAGGACTTGTATTAAAGTCCTGTCTCTAGGGTAAATTAATAATTTCAATAAAAGACAGATTTTTGGGAAGATGAAAGTCAAGGCTCTCAGACTTTGTTCATAGAATGATAGAATCATAAAATCATAGAATATGCTGAGTTGGAAGGGACCCACAAGGATAATCAAAGTCCAACTCCTGGCCCTGTGCAGGACACCCCAAGTATCCCACCACGTGCCTGAGAGCATTGTCCAAACGCTTCTTGAACTCAGGCTGGCTTGGTGCTGTGACCACTTCCCTGGGGAGCCTGTTCCAGTGCCCAACTACCCTCCGGGTGAAAAACCTTTTCCTGATATCTAACCTAAACCTCCCCTGACTCAGCTTCATGCTGTTCCCTTGAGTCCTGTCACTGGTCACGAGAGTGAAGTAGATCAGCACCTGCCCCTCCGTTTCCCCTCGTGAGGATGTTGAAGACTGCCATAAGGTCTCCCCTCAGTCCCCTCCAGGCTGAACAAACCAAGGGACCTCAGCCCCTCCTCATATGGCTTCCCCTCTTGACCCTTCACCATCCTTGTGGCCCTCCTTGTGATGCTCTCCAATAGCTTTATATCCTCCTTATATTGCGGTGACCAAAACTGCACCCAGTACTGGAGGTGAGGCCGCACCAGCGCAGTGTAGACCGGGACAGTCACCTCCCTTGACCGGCTGGAGATGCTGTGCCTGATGCACCCCAGGATACAGTTGGTTTGTATGTGCATCCAGGGTTGCCCCATCGCAGGTGCAGAATCCAGCATTGCCCTTGTTAAACTTCATATGGCTGGTGATTGCCCAGCCTTCTAGTTAGTCTAGGTCTCTCTGCAGGGCCTCTCTGACTTTGAGGGAGTCAACAGCTCCTTCTGATGCCTTGGGTTTTAACTTTCATATTTTTCAAATCCTGTACTGCCTAGTGTGTACCTCTGAAGTTTCTTGTAGCCTGTTAATTTCTGCTCTCTCATGCTAGGTGGACATAACAAAGCCTCTCCAGGCCTGCTCTCCAAGGACACCCAGACTGTCCTAGGCCCAAAATGTGTAAACCAACATCTTAAGAGGGGGGTGAGCTTGGGGAACTTACATCATTAACTGAAGCTTTAATCGGAGAATTAACCCTGATATGCAAAAGAACCAAACTTATAAAAGTGTGAAGAACTCGTGACCTGTCGTCCATCCTGGGGTCCATTTTGGCAGTAGCCTCTGGCTCCCCAGGGTGTACCTTTGAAGGCCTTCAAATAAATACCTACTTTTATTCCCTTATTCTTGTCTAGTCTCTGTTTTTAGGTGGCCTCTCAAGGCATCACTTCCAATTTAGTGTTGTTGGCAAACTTACTGTACTAGTTTGAAAACAAACCAGTGGGAGGCACCAAATCAGAATAACAATTTAATAGGGAAATCAAAAAAATAAAGGCAGAAAACACTGGGTTAAACTGACAGTCAGGGTACAACCTGACACCCTGTTAGTCAGGGTGGCAGTAGCAGTCCGATAAGATGGTGGCTGCAGTCCTCCTGAAGTGGTGGATGTGGTTCTGTTGAAGCACTGATCCTGTAGAAAGGAGCTGCTCTTCCTTGGAAGGTCCAGTGGTGGCTATGTAGCTCCTGTCCTCTGGGAATCCAGTGGAAAGGGTATCTGTGGTGTTCAGAATCTCAGATTATATCCAGGATGGAATGCTTGGTTCCTCCCTCTGGGTGGAGCATCTCACAATGGGATGATGAGTCATGCGGCATGGGCCGTTAACAGAAGACAGTCCAGAGGGAGGAGGCAAGGAAACACTGCCCCATCTGATTTCAACCGTTCATGAGGATGGTAATAGAATACACTGCAACCCAGGACATTTACTTAGTACAGCTTCGAGTCCTGTGATGTCTATATAACTTATATAACTTAGGTCAAAGTTACAAAGTGCTTATATAGCTTGGGTTATAAGATAGCTATGTGACCTAATAGCACTATAACCTAAATCATGACTTTTTATCAATATAACCTGAAGAATATCAATCTAACCTGAAGCATAGCCTTCTATACTTATATAGCCTGAATCATAGCTTTTACTTATGTAGCCTGAATCATAACTTCTATACCTATATAACCTGATGCTTATATAACCTGAATCATAACTTTTGATACCCATATGATCTGATATGAATAACTTTTTTTATACAATGTAATGGCTAGTATATAGTTAACTAGTTGCTTAAATGTGGAATAGACAAAAAGAGAGAAGAAAAAAAACCCCAAAAAAACAAAGCAAAAAAAAAAACTTACCAGGTGTACCGTTCTAGAAGTAGATAAGTGTAGTACTAATGAGAAATTGGCAAGTGCAAAGCCAATAAGCCACAAAACAAAGAATTTAGGCCGGTTAAGACCAGATGGACCGAAGAGCATCGTAACTGCGCGTGCCCCGAAGACAGTTGAAAAGTTCAAGTGCGAAGAAGACTTTAGAAGCCTTCATCAAAGACCCCCAAAGACCCCCAAATTGGGGAAGCGCAAGTGCAGTGCAAAGAATTATCTAATAACCATGAGATCCTGCTATGTAAATTAGTTCCGGCGCGTATGTGATGATGCTGTAATGACATAGCAACATTAAGCAAAATTTACTGTATAAATATACCACAGCAACTTGACAAAGGCGGGTGAGTTAGGAGGAAAAATCCCCCTCACCACCAGTGCTGCAATAAACAAATACCTGCTCTATAGACATCGGTCTATGGGGATTTATTTCCAGCCTATCTTTCGGGCATCACCTGCGTCCAAGTTGTTAATGAAGATGTTGAAAAGACCTGGGCCTGGGATGGAGCCTTGTGGAACCCCACTAGTGACTGGACGCCAGTGTGATGTAACCCCATTTGCTATAACCCTTTGTGCCCAACAATATCCACCCCTTATTCCATACCATTTACATCATGCCAGGTCTCACACTTCCCAATACTCCACCACCTTCCCTATTAATTTATTTTGATAGATATACACACAGACCTCATTCCCTTAGTCTATGGATTCCACAAGGTGCCCAGTGTGGTGATGCACACATAGCCACCATAGAAGTGATAATGCACAGTATTAAATGGTTATTAACATCATACAGTTCAAGTCATTGGCTCTTCTCATCCAGAATGAAATCCCCTTGAGGCACACACCGCACTTCCCCATCCTCCCACATTACCCACCAAGTGCACCCGGGTCCTTGAGCAAAAGCAATCCCATGGATGGGTTTGCCTTTGCCTGAGGTAGGAATAATCCAGACTGTTCCCCAGCATGTTTTTAATGTGTACTACAGGAACTTTATCCCCTTCTACAGTACATGAAAGTTTTGATTGGGCAGGACCAGCCCAATTGTCAGATCCTCTGGTGTTGACTAACCAGGTGGCTTTTGCTAAATGTGTATCCCAATGTTTGAAAGTCCCACCACCCATTGCTCTCAGTGTAGTCTTTAACAGTTCATTACATCGCTTGATCTTTCCAGAGGTTGGTGCATGATAGAGAATGCGATAATGATGCCTAGGTTTTAACTTTTATATTTTCCTGATTCTGTACTGCTTAGAGTGTAACTCTGAGGTTTCTTGTAGCTTGCTAATTTCTGCTCACTTGTGCTAGGTAGACATAACAAAGCCTCTCCGGGCCTGCTCTCCAAGGTCACCCAGACCGTCCTATGCCCAAAAAGTATAATCCAAAGAGCTTCTAAGGGGGGCCAGCGGAGGGGAAATTACATCATTGAACTGAAGCTTTAATTGGAGAATTAACCCTGATATGCAAATGAACCAAACCTATAAAGGTGTGAAGAACTCGTGACCTTTCGTCCATCTTGGGGTCCATTTTTGGCAATAGCCTGTGGCTCCCAGGGTGTACCTTTGAAGGCCTTTCAAATAAATATCTATTTTATTCTTTTACTCCTGTCCAGTCTCTGTGTCTAGGAGGCCTCTTAAGGCATCAATACACCCACTCAATGCCATGTTCTTTGGCCCAAGTGTTTATGAGGTTGTTTCGGAAATGAGTTCCATTGTCCGATTCAATTCTTTTTGGAGTATGGTGTTGCCATAAGACTTGCTTTTCAAGGCCCAGGATAGGGTTCTGGGCGGTGTCATGGGGCACAGGGTATGTTTCCAGCCATCTGGTGGTCGCGTCCAGCATTGTAAGCACATGGCGCTTGCCGTCACAGCTTTGGGGGAGTGGGATATAGTCAATCTGCCAGGCCTCCCCATACTTGTATTTCAGCCATCGTCCTCCATACTAAAGAGGCTTTACCCCCTTGGCCCTGCTTAATTGCAGTGCATGTTTCACATTCATGGATAACCCGTGCAATAGGGTCCATGGTTAAGTCCCCCCCTTGATCATGAGCCCACCTGTATGTTGCATCTGTTCCTTGATGGCCCGAGGTGTCATGGGCCCACCGAGCTAGAAATAATTCACCCTTATGTTGCCAATCCAAATCCACCTGAGCAACTTCAATCTTAGCAGCCTGATCCACATGCTGGTTGTTCTGATGTTCTTCAGTGGCCTGACTCTTGGGTACATCAGCATCTACATGACATACTGTCACATGAAAGGGGGGATTTCTTCAAACCCCTTTGTGTTTGATCGGTCTGTCAGCACCCCAGGAAAGCCAATACTCTCATGCCGAACCAGTCTGTCAGCGTCCCATTAGGGGGGACTCTCCACAGCAGCCTGCTGGATTGGAGGGCGATTTGACTAACTTGTTTAGGGTCACATGCCAACAGCATAAAAGAGAGACACCCCTCCCCCCCCCCCTTCTGAGTCTCCACACTTTTTTTCAAGTATGTTACCTACTGCTGGCGACTGCTAGCGCCCTTGAAGGACTCTCAGTTTCCAGAATAACACTCTTTATTAATATATACACTGATAACAGAAAATTGTGATGAGTTAAGGTTCAAGGATTGCCAGTGAACGTATTCAAAGCAATATATAGACAAGCTCTAATCACCAATAAAAGTTAGCTTGAGATAATCATTCAGCATGCATTGAGTACAGTTCTTACCCAATAGGCGTCCCTATGGGGGAGAAGACAGGTCCAGCCTGCTGACTGATCCCAGCAGTTACGATGGAGTCTTTAAGATATTAACATCTCCTATCTCCCCTGGTTGACAGGTGTGTTGGGGTTTTAGTTTAGTCCTAGTTTTTTTCCTGTTAAAGGAATTTTTTCCCATATGCATGTTGCTAGGGGACAAATGGCTGTGCTTAAGGAAGACAAAGGACCTGGCTACTCCTTTGTTTTCACCTGGGTGTGGGGTCAGTTCGCTCTCGGCGTTAGGAGAGAGAAGCTGCAGAGAAAAGAGCTGCTGGTTCTTTTTCTTCGGCTGTTTTTCTTTCTGCTGGGAACAACGCCGGGATCCCAAAGCTGTTTTTCCCTGCCCTGCTGGAGGCTGGGCTGTGGCCGCCCTGCCCCGCTGCTGCTTCGAGCTTTTGCTATGCTGTAGCCGTGCTTGCCTTGCCTGCCCGACCTCCGGGGGGTTCCCCGTTTGGATACATCTCGTCTGTCCTCTGGGATCTGTGCTCATCCCTGCCGCTCCAGCCTGCCGCTCCAGCCTGCCGCTCCAGCCCGCCGTTCCAGCCCGCCGTTCCAGCCTGCTGTTCCCGAGAGTCCGGCCGAACACCGGGATTGGCTCCCCAGGGGTTTGTGAAGCCTTTGTTCCATCCTTCCCCGGGATCCCAGGGCCACTGGTGCCGCATGCTCCCCGAGCTCGCTCCGGAGCGCCCCTTGCAGCCACGGGGAAACCATTGCACCTGCCCTGCTCACCGGGAGCCGCCAGCGCCCCTGCCGGCTGCGAGCAGAACTGCACCCAAGGAGAAAGGGCCTGACAGCCGAGAAGGCTGGGACTGGGTTTGTGATTGTTTGCTGTTACTGCCATAGTTGTTTTGTTTGACTGGTTATATATATAATAGTAAAGAACTGTTACTCCTATTTTCCCACATCTTTGCCTAAAAGCCCTTGATTTCAAAATTATAATAACTTGGAGGGAAAGGGGTTACATCTGCCATTCCAAGGGAGGCTTCTGCCTTCCTTAGCAGACACCTGTCTTTCAAACCAAGACAAGGTGCTATGCGGTTTATCAGCTACAAGGTACCATCAAGTTCCCCTCCCTGCAAGGATTTCTACAGAGCCTGGGCGCAGTGTCTCTGCTCCGCTCCACCCTCTGTTTCATCCCCCTTAGTACGTGCTTAAGGTTGCAGATTGTGGGTGTGTGTGGAGTCATCGTGGAATAGATTTTGGGCATGCCAACTGCATTCCATCCAGGGACTAGCAACTGCATGTCACCCTATAATTTCTGTACCGTTATAACTTCTGTTAGAATGTGAATCTAACTTCCCAGTTCTCTCAAATTTTACCCCCAGTCATCTTCCCACACGTACGTTCGCAACCAGGTTGTCCACCTGGGCAGCAATATCTTGCCACAATGTGGCAGCCCAGATGGGCTTACTTCTACACTGCTGTCTTGGGGTGACTTTATGATGTGTATCCCATATCACTGCCCTATGCCCAGAAATTAATTTTTGTGCCTTTCTATGCCTCTAAACTGAGCCTGAGAGGGGGAAGGAAAAACTGAGCAAAACTTTTTCAAAGCAGTTTGCAGATTGTTCAAGGTCACACAGAGATAGCGATTTTTTTTTTTTTCCCAGCTGTGGCAGGGGAGCGAGGAAGCACCCGGCTTGCTGCTGCCCAGTCAGCTTTTGGCCAGTTTCAGCTTCTTTTTCTCCGAAGGGAGACTGTGAGTTGAACTTTTTTTCCCTTCCCTGGAATTTCGGATTTTCTCTCTTTTCTGCTGGACTGCTTCAATATCAGACCACATCGGGAGGACTTTCCACCGAGCACAGAGGGCCTGGCCGTGGGCCAAGCCCCAGCTCCGAGGAGACCAAAGGGAGGACTCTTAACACTTTCCCAGGTTTTTCTCTCCACAGCGAAAGATTTTATTACTTTAGCATTATTTTCCTTTTCCCATGTGTTTGTTAAATAGTTTTTATCTCTTTCACTTTCCTTTGAGGAAAATTTATTTTTTCCCGAACCTGGTGGGGGAGGGATGGTTCTGATCTGCCTTCTCTCAGAGGATATATTTCTACATTTGGCCAAACCAGCACAACTGCCAGTTATTCTGCTTCCATTGCTGCAACTACTATCCACAGGGCATTTACCACCATCCATGAATCAGTATGGAGGTAAAGTATTGGCCATTTTTCTCATCCAGCAATGTCTAAAGCCAGCTGGATGGTTTTCACATCTGCAAACTGACTCGGTTCACCTTCTCCTTCAGCAGTATCTGCAACTTGTTGTAGGGGACTCCATGCAGTTGCTTTCCATCTCCAGTGCTTTCCCACAAGATGGCAGGACCCATCAGTAAAGAAGGCATATTGCTTCTCACTTTCTGGAAATTTATTATAGAGTAGGGCCTCTTCAGCACATTACCTCCTTCTCCTCTGGTGACATTCCAAACTCTTTGCCTTCTTGCCAGTCCGTGATCACTTCTAAGACTCCTGGATGACTGGGGTTTCTTATTTGAGCTCGTTGTGTGATCAGTGCAGCCCACTTATTCACATAGCATATGTTGCATGATGTGTAGAGGAGAGCCTCCCTTCGAACATCCAACCAACATGGGTAACCAGGGTGCCAGGAGGAACTGTGCTTCAGTACCAATCACTTGTGAAGCAGCTCGAGCCCCTTCATAAGCTGCCAGTATCTCTTTTTCAGTTGGAGCATAGTGGGCTTCGTATCCTCTGTATCCCTGACTCCAAAAGCCTAGGGGTCGACCTCGAGTCTCCCCTGGTGCTTTCTGCCAGAGGCTATAGGTAGGGCCATTCTCCCCGAGTGTGGTGGAAAGCATGTTTTACATCTTGCCCTGTCCGGACTGGCTCGAGGGCTGCTGCATGAATTGCTTCCTGTTTACTTTCTTCAAAGGCTTGTCGCTGCTCAGGACCCCATTTGAAATCATTCTTCTTCCGTGTCACTTGATGGAGACAGCTGACAATCAGACTGTAATTTGGAATGTGCATTCTCCAGAAACCCACAATGCCTAAAAAAGCTTGTGTTTATTTCTTGATAGTTGGTGGAGACTGCTGTTATCTTATTAATCACATCCATTGGTATCTGATGACATCCATCTTGCCATTTTTTTCCTAAAAACTGGATCCCCTGTGCACATCCCTTTGCCTTACTTTGTTTTACAGAAGAACCAGCTTTCAGAAGGATTTGTGACGAAATGCTCACAGCTTTCTCAGTCGTCTAGCTCACCGTTCTGTGCCTTAGAAAGCCCCGAGCTGCCTAGAGAGACGGCACGGGCAATCCCGCGACTCGGTGGCTCCGAAATGCAGCAAGTGATAGCTGTAGAGCTAATGTCAAAAGCAGAAGCAAAGAGGTAGAAACACAGCCCAAACTCTGTGCCTTAATCTCATTTCTTTATTCCTCCTGTCCTGAGAGAGACAGGAGAGGCTGTTCATAGAAGGGAGGCAGGAGCAAGAGGAGCGGATCCAGCTGGGATCGGCCTTTTATTCGGGGGAAGGGAAAGGGGAGAGCTAGGGGTGGACCTGGGATAACCAGCCAATCGGACTCTGTTTCAGGGGAGTTTGTGCTACTTTCAAGTTTTACCCACGCTTGGAACAAAGGGGATTCAGAGCACATGGTTGAAACAAGTCTGGACTTGTCTGGCCAGTCTCGGGGCGGTGCTGCACCTCAGGGGCAGGCAGCAACACACTATAATAGTTGTTATAGCTCCTATACTGTGTAGTAAATAATTCTGATTAAGATATTTTTGTCTAATCATGATCATAATAAATTATATATATTTATATAAATATATTTGGTTTGCCATCCTTAATTGTGTGGGACAAAGTTGTATAAAGGCTCAATTACACCTGTATAATCCTTTACACATAAACTGTTGACAAAGTCTGGGGCTCATTGGATCCAGCCACACCCAGACTCCTCTCTGGGAAGGAGTTTAGAAAGCAAGGGGGTCCTTTCTGCACCTTGTGACTCAACAGGAGGACTTCTCTAATAAACTTTGTCTGAAACTCCCACTCTGCCCATGACAGCCCCTCAATTCAGGAAGGACATTGAGGTCCTGGAGCATGGCCAGAGAAGGGCAATGAAGCGAGTGAAAGGTCTAGAGCAGAAGTCTTATGTGGAGCGGCTGAGGGAGTTGGGGTTGTTTAGCCTTGAGAAAAGGAGGCTCAGGGGAGACCTTATCACTCTCTACAACTACCTTAAAGGAGGTTGTAGCAAGCTGGGGGTTGGTCTTTTCTTCCAGGCAACCAGTGACAGGACAAGAGGACATAGCATCAAGCTGCACCAGGGGATGTTCAGGTTGGACATCAGGAAGAATTTCTTCATCAAAAGGGTGATTAGATATTGGAATGGGCTTCCCAGGGAGGTGGTGTGTTGCAGTGGGGATCCTGCAACACGCATATATCAAACCAGGAGTCCCGTGGAAAGGAAATATATAAGGACAGACAGATTCTTGCTAGCTGTTTCAGAGATGTTTATTTCTCCAGCCGCATGGCCGGAGCTCTGCCGAGGAACTGTCCCAGTCACGGGACCAAGGGTCCTTCTGCCCGCGCAGGGAACACAAACCAACCAATGGGAACGAGGCTGAGCAGGGGCAGGGAAGCCCCGTGTCTGTGCCCTCAGGGCCCCTCTCCCAGGGCTACACGGCAGGGGAGGGACCCCAACACCTCACCCGTTTTATTTTAATAAAAGGAGAATGAAAACAACTGGATAAACATAACAAGAACCGTTTCAAGACAAAACAAGCCACCCTCCTGAGTCTTTAAATGTCCAAACAGATTCTCTGGAACATCTTAGGGCTGACAGAAGGGAGACAGAATTCTCTGAGCATGCTTTGTGGGGAAACTGAGGCAGGAGAGGGTTTAACTTCTTCCCTCCCCCTTTTCATCCCCCACTCGGCATTGGAAAGGGATTTTTGGGGAAACAATTGGCAAAAGCATGGTTTTGTGAGGGAAACCATGGGTGAAAAAACGGATTGGGAATACACTGGGGGTAATAGGACATAGGGTAAAAGGGAAAGGTGGGATTAGGAAAGGGAAACTGTAGGGGGGGCTTACAATGGAGATACTGTCTAACATGACTACGATTTTTTGCATATATACTGCCTTTTACAGGAACACCATCAGGCCCAGTGACCTGCGATGCTTGTAACCCTTTTCTCCCTAGTACAATATTAAATTCCACCACCTCTCCATCTCCCAAGCTTGGGATCCATTTTTCAGGGTTATTCTTTTTAATAGCAGTTCTATGCACAAATATGTCTTGCTGGTTGTCATACCTTGTTATAAAACCATAATTTTGCTTAACATTATACCATTTTACTATCCCTAAGATCTTAGTTACTATGATCTTTTCCTTTTTCCGAGTGGCTGCTGTTTTCTGTCTCGCTGCGTCTTTGCTCTCTCCTTCGGTCGCTCCCGTGTTGGAATTGTCGGGGCTGCTCGTGCCTGCGCGCTCTTCCCGGGGTCGCGTTCGGGGCTGCGCGGGCCGGGCCGGGCCACGCCGCTCAGTTCTCCGTGCGTCGCCTCCTCTGGTCGCAGCTTCGCTGCCGCTGCCGGGCGCTGCACCCACGTCTCGGCCGGGCCCCCGAGCGATGACCCCCCCGCGCCCCGCTCCAGCGCGCGTCTCGGCTGGGCGCGGCTCCGTTCCATCGCCATCGCCGCCAGCCGCCGCCCACACGCCGCCCCTCTCGGCCGGGCGTTCACGGGGCTCGCTCCACCACGCGCTGCACGGGGCCATTCGGGCACCGCCGGGTCCCGCCGCGCCTCGCTCCGCCACCGACACTGCGGCTCGCGTGGCTCCGCCCGCGCGCGGGAACTGCCTCGCTGCTGCTCTCAGAGCGCTCGGTGCACGTGGCCTGGGCCGCACGGTCCCTGCGCCACGCTTCCCTTCGCCAGGACACAGCTGACATTGCTCAACAGTCTCGGTAACTAAATAATATTCACGAAAATATTCTTCCATCGGCATATATTTTGACTCCAGTATTAACTGTGTCCAAACGGTTTTCCAAAAGCCCTTGGTAAGAATTAAATCCCAAGAAACATAGAAAAAGTTCTTAAACAACCATGCCAGGAAGTGTTTCAGTTCTTTTTGAGCTTGAATCAAGCTAAAATTTACAAATCGTTGTTCAAGAATCATTTTAAGTTTAAGATAAATGTCCATATGCGGCTCTGAGAGCCAAGAGTCTTCCCACGGTTCCTCCATAGTTTAGATATGGAATAGCAAAGCAAAACCAAGAAGAGGAATCCAAAGTTTCCAGGGTTTACTCACACAAATCAGTCGCTTAGGGATCGGGGATCGTTCTGCTCTCAAATCTCCACCATTTGTTGCAGTGGGGATACTGCAACACGCATATATCAAACCAGGAGTCCCGTGGAAAGGAAATATATAAGGACAGACAGATTCTTGCTAGCTGTTTCAGAGATGTTTATTTCTCCAGCCGCATGGCCGGAGCTCTGCCGAGGAACTGTCCCAGTCACGGGACCAAGGGTCCTTCTGCCCGCGCAGGGAACACAAACCAACCAATGGGAACGAGGCTGAGCAGGGGCAGGGAAGCCCCGTGTCTGTGCCCTCAGGGCCCCTCTCCCAGGGCTACATGGCAGGGGAGGGACCCCAACAGTGGTGGAGTCGCAGTCCCTGAAGATGTTTAAGAAAAGACTAGATGTAGCACTTAGTGCCATGGTCTAGTTGACAAGGTGGTGTTTGGTCATAGTTTGGACTTGATGATCTCAAAGGTCTTTTCCAATCTAATTGATTCTGTGTTTCTGTGATAACTGATTAAATTGTTGGACTGTTTTTTTATAGTTTTACATATCACTAATCTGTAAACCAGAATTTTGAAGTATGTATCTATTACTTTTCTCTGTTTCTTGAATTTCGAGTTCTTTTACTCAGTTTGGATTATCATGCAGGAGATGCCAGGCTTTTCTTCTAATTGATGTTTATTATATCTTATCAGTAATACAGCTGCAAAGTGTGCCTCTTAGTTGGCAGGGTGGAAAATAGCCGTGAGTTTTAACTTTCAAGGCTTTTTAAAGTCTAAATTAACCAATTATGTAATACCAAGTATGGAATACTCACAGCTTTTTACCAGCTAGCACTCGTAGTTCAATGCCTTAGAAAGCCTCGAGCAGCCTAGAGAGGTAGCACGGGCAATCTAGCATTTCAGTAGCTCTAAAAGCGGCAAATAGTAGCTGCAAAGTTAATACCACTAGTAGAAGCAAAGAGGGAGAAATATAGCTCTTGGCTTAAGCTATAGTCCTGCTTTCAATAAGAGACAGAGACACACACGTTGTTCGCAGAAGGAATGCAAGCCAAAGAGGGCAGGCCCGCTCTGAGGCCCCTCTTTTTTTCAGGAGAATGGAAAGGAGAGAGCTAGGGGCGGACCCGGGGTGACTGGCCAATCAGACACTACTACAGCGTCTGAGTTACTTTCGGTTTTGCCCGCGCTTGGAACAAAGGAGTTCAGAGCACATGGCAGGGACAAGTCCTGGCTTGTTTGACCAGGGAGGGGGAAGGGCAGCTCGGAGCAGGCAGCAACAACCAAGTAATATGTTTTGACTTACAACCCAATTACTAACTTTTCATGTCCTGCAGTGCGGAACTTTTTACCCAATGACAGAGCACTCAGATTTGTGAAGAACAAGGAGAAAGAAGAAGACATAAATCCACACCCAAAATTCTCCATATTGTTGCACATATATAATTATATCCCAGAAACCTAAATTCTCTAAACCCAGGGTGCCAACGTGTATCCAGTCTGGTCTATGCTGTGCTAAGTTCATCTGCAAACTGAAAATAAATCTGCAATGAAAATTTGTTCAAAACAGGTGTTGTATACCTTTAAAACCACAGCTTCTGTATAGTAACGGGCTTTCTCAGCCAAGGAAAGGAGATGTCCTAACTTCAGCACTATAAAGTATTTTCAAAATAGTACAAGTACATACAGTATTAGAGAAACTGATTTTCCTTTATTTCCCAATATTTGCAACACTCTTTCAAAACTTAACTTCAAGATGCAAAGAACTAACCTGGAGTTCGTATCATTAGATTTGTTCAAGATGTCCCTGCTTATTGCAGGGAGGTTGGACTGGATAACCTTTAAATGTCCATTCCAACCCAAACTATTCTATAATTTGATGATTTGTTGTTTGTTTTTACTAAATAAAAAACAAAACAAAACATAAGAAAAAAACCTTAAAAAGCCAAACAAACAAAATAATAAAATATAAATCTCCAAACCTGATCATTCCAAATATATTCTATTAGGGATTAATCACAGAATCACAGATTGGTTAAGGTTGGAAGGGACCACTGGAAATCATCATGTCCCTGCTCAAGCAGGGTCCCCTAGAGCACATTTCTCAGGATTGTGTGCAGACAACTTTTGATTATCTCTACGGAAAGAGACTCCACAGCCTCTTTTGGCAACCTGTTCTCAGTCATCCTCACAGTAAAGTTCTTCCTTATGTTCAGGTAGAACTTCCTGTGTTCCAGTTTCTGCCCATTGCTTCATGCCCTATTGCTCGGCACCACCAAGAAGAGCCTGCTCCATCCTCTGACATCCTCCCTTCAGATACTTATAGACATTGATAAGGTCCTCTCCTACTCTTCTCTGAGATAAATGGGCCCAGCTCCCTCAGCCTTTCCTCATGAGAGGTGCTTCAGTCCCCTATTCATCTTTGTAGTCCTCTGCTAGACTTGCTCCAGGAGCTCCATGTCTTTCTTGCATTGAGGAGCCCAGAACTGGACACAGCACTCTAGATGTTACTTCTTTAGAGTAGAAGGGCAGGATCACCTCCCTTGACTTGCTGGCAATGCTCTTCCTAATGCAGCCTTCTTGGCCACAAGGGCACACTGCTGACTAATGAATCACATTAATCCCATCTGTCCTATGCAGAAATACAGTATACATTAGAGCAAATCAGATTCTGTTTAGGAGTGGAGTTTGTTTTGGTGGGGTTTTTTTTTTGGTTTTGTGTTTATTTGTTTGTTTTTCAGAAACAGGGCTTTGTCTCAAGTAATAATGACATGAGTCTGTATGTTCCATTGTTTCATGGACCAAAGTACCCCCATCTGTCAATTCCTTTAGAATGTGAAGAAGCAATGACAGTTCTTTAAATGTGAATTCTACCCCAACTATTTAAGCTTGGATCCCTAAATTTGGACATTTACATCCATATGTAGATTATTCCTGGTAGCCAAAACATTTACATATTTATTTAAGAGGTGTTTATCAGCTATAGCTCCTCACTGTAGTTGATAGGATATTAGGGTGTTTCATATTTTGAAGGCGCAGGCCTTAAATTTCCAAGTACTTTATTTGCCCTACAAAATGGCAACTATACAAACTGTATGACAAACTCTAAAGTTTGTGTGATCTTTACAGAGAAGAATGAAAATGAATGTGAATACTCCTTTGAATGCCACTGGGTTGCACATTGCCCTGATCCCACTCAACAAAGTAGCATTAACAGGTAAGCAGAACAATCTTTATATTTCTAGATCAATAGAAATACTGCAGTTACCTTCTTTTATTAGGAAGATCACGTGTTACTACAACTCAAATTAGACAACAGAAATTAAAGTTTGGTTTCTAAAATAAATGTTTCAAAAAGATGAAAGGAGTAAGAAAATGTTCTTCACTGAAGAAAACACATCCCTTTTTATTGCATAGACTGCTTGATATCCCTAATGTCTTAAAAAGTTCTTCTCACATAGATGAAATTTATTATGAACTATATGCAATTATTTCTAATGCTGAAAGCTATATACAACAGTAGAAGAAAATACTGTCGGAGCTGATTTTTTTATGTATGTTTCTAGGAAGAAAACTTTTTATCAGGAAATACAATAAGATACTTGTACTAGTTTGAAAACAAACCAGTGGGAGGCACCAAGTCAGAATAACAATTTAATGGGGAAGTTAAAGAAAAGGAAAGGAAAAAAAAACTAAACGAAAACACTGGTTCAAACTGACAGAGGCAAGATACAACCTGAGTCCCTGTTAGGCAGGGTGGTGGTAGCAGTCTGGTAGAATGGTGGCTGCAGTCCTCTGAAGCGGTGATCCTGTAGAAAAAAGGGTCTGCTCTTCCTCAGAAGGTCCAGTGGTGGCTGTGTAGCTCCTGTCCTCTGGAAATCCAGTGGAAAGGGTTGTCTCTGGTGTTCAGTGTCTCAGATTATATCTGCGATGGGATGCTTGGTTCCTCCCTCTGGGTGGAGCATCTCACAATGGGATGATGAGTCATGAGGCCAAGTGTTGATTAGGCTCATTAACAGAAGATAGTCCGGAGGGAGTTATCTCTGAGTCATGCGGCAGGACAATGATGGGCCATTAACAGCAAGATAGTCTGGGGGGAGGAGGCAAGGAAACACTGCCCCACCTGATTTCAACAGCTCCTGAGGATGGTAATAGAATACACTGCAACCCAGGACATTTACTGTACTTGCAGGTGTACTAACAATAATTTTATATAAAAAATTTACAAGATAACCTACATTAATTTGTGGGGGAAACACTTTGAATTTCAGTATGATTATCCTGAGATGAATTTGGCCCAAACATTCTAAGGGCTTCACCTCCCCTTCCTCTTCTCGAGGGGCAAAAACAGAACAGAAAAATTTTTCTGGAAAGAAAAATGTGTAAGCATAATTCTATTCCTATAAGTAGTTGGGGAGGGGAAAAAAAGTCACCCATAACCTCTTTTAACATAGCAAAGATGGAATATTCAGATAATGACAATGATTTAAAGTTTTCTTTCAGTGATATTTTTGCTTCTCTTAAGGAGCAAAACATAGTTTTAAAATAAATATTGCCTTTCTCAGTATTTGATGTGTCATACATTATACAGGTACAATGCAAGGTACCTAGAGCAGCTTATGACACTAGAAATATTATGACACTTTCTGTGTTGTATTTCCAAATAGTTCATGGTTTTACCCCATACTCTACAGCAATAAGGAGATATGGGAGCCCTTTCAAAATGGTCTTGGCAATAATTTTAGCTGTTTTCATTAATAGAGTACTCTTAAAGAAATGTTTACTCTCTCCATATGCACCCACAACTACCATTGGATTTTGCAGGAGTTAGATAAGAATATAAAGAGAATAAATCTTTAAGGCAAGTATATAAAGAGAAAAAAACTTTAAAAGGAGCAGTTTATAAAGATAACAGCTGCTGTTATGCATCCATTCAAACAAAACACAGTAAAATAAAACACTGTTAGTGGCATTTCTATAGTAGAGTACTGTAGATATTGTCAAATGAAAGTATAGGGTTAACTGAGAGTTGTATTTTTTCTGCCCTCATACCCCTGCCACATTACACAGGCCGATTTCTATTTTTTCCAGGTAAGTAAACAATAGAGCTAAATACACGTGCTGTCAGTAAATGACTGAGCTGTTGTGACTTTCTTTGCTTTAAGTGTCTGCTTGAATTATACACTGGGAAAAGTGCATCTTATATTCAAAAGTATAGTTAATACAAAGTCAAATTGAAAAGACACGTTTACTTTAATGGGTTGTCTTGAGTATAAATTCACCTTGTTTTTGTGTATCAATCAGATGCTATTAGTAATGAATGCAATGTTTCTCTTAACTGCCTTTTTAAATGAAGGATCATTCTGAGATAGAAGTAACCCCACTTTTAAAATGTGCTATGGAGTTTTTACTTGAGAATTATTTAAGTGACTCAGAACATGGGTTTACTCAAGAAATTTTAAATACAAGCAGCATTACATTGTTCAACAAAACATGTCCATGACAGCAATCAGAAAGACCTTGGAATCACACTACTGTGGTGTCACAGGCCAAACCATCCAGTCAGACATATATACAACCGTGTCAATGCTTTCAATTACAAAAGAAAGTCATTGTCTAGACTAATCACCATCCCTTCACTAATTCCACAATACACTTGCTTAAGATCGTTGTTACTAGCAACGGGTGAGTAAGGGGTCACAGAGTACTTATTTTTTTTTAAACTTCAGCTACATGTGATTTCAAACTGTGAATAGAAACTGTGAACACCACGGCAGTGGACTGCTCTTGCATTATTCACCATGTCCTTGTTGTGTCTCTCTTCCTCACTCCCCTCCCCAGGCCAGTTCTGCCTTCACAAGGAGCTGGACTTTTTGGATCTCTTGATCATGCTGGGGTGAAACTCGGTGTGGCGCCGGGCATGCTTTGTCAGGTGGTCGCTCCGCATGAACCGCTTCTTACAGAGGGGGCATGGAAACTGTTTTTCACCTGTGTGGGTTCGGTAGTGCTGGGTAAGCTCATCTGAGCGACAGAACTTTTTAAGGCAGCTGGGCCACGTACAGGGGAATGGTCGCTCACCTACAGGGAGGAAAGGATGACAAGAAATTTAGGCAAGGGATATAAACACCAGCACATACAAGCTTTTCCGCAGGACAGCTTAGAAGCTAGAGAATATGCTGCTGAAGGAAAAAGCTGCCTTTATTTCTTGCCATGGTGTCAGTGTCTGCAGAACTGTTGATCACTTACTCCATCAGGTTGTAGTTTCACCTCTAGCAGAAGCCAAAACCCCTTTCAACTGTGTGAAACACACACTACTGCAGAACCTTACATGACTCTGAATGCTATGATAACAACAGATGAGCTCTGCCTATTCTTGTACATTTTTTATGTTGTGCTCACTTCAGTGGTTTGAGAAAGGAACACCACTATTATTCCTCTAATACTTCCATTCTGCTGCATAAAATAATCTGTAACCATTAGAAAAGAAGAAAAAAATCTCATCTAGGACAAGTAATTCCACTCTGGGAAGAATTGAGCAGGGAGGGGATTGGGAGACCTGTGCAGCCTCAGGGCTACAAATATGTACAGCAAAAATGTTGTGGCTGCAGAGAGAAAGCCTATGCTCCTCCTCTTTTCCTTTCCTTTTTGCCCAGAAATCCAAGCTGGTCCACAAAATAAAGGACTCCCCTCAGTCTTTTAGATGGCTGATTTAAGGGCAAGAAAATTATCTCGTTATTCACAGCTCTATCAATAAACATGTTTGCTATGATGGTAAAGAACAAAACCAAACATCTTTAACTAAAATACACTGCACCTGTGTTTTAAAGCAATGATGTAAGGAGTGAGCAGTATTCACTATAATTTCCCTAACACCCCAAATCCCTTCAGTTCACCTCTGCAGGTTGCATGAGCCTTGCATTGCTACAGACCAAATTCTTTCAGATCTGCAAAGATGACTGTGGTGGGTTGACCTTGGTTGGCTGCCAGATCTCCACCTGGCCACACTCTCATTTTCCCTCCTCAACAAGACAGCGTGAGACAATAAGATGGACAAGCTAATGGGTTGACAGTCAGACTACTTTGTCCCAAAATGACCAGCATTAGGTAGTTTTACCTAGATGAACAAAAGTTTGCATGCTAAGGCCTCTTAAGCCAGCCACAGCATTGTGGTGGCCAGTGAACCTATGTTACAAGGGACAGAGAGTTCTTGATTTACCAAAATATGGGCATTGATCTAATATCGACACCCAACTGAGACAGACAAAGACTCTCTAACAGTTTAGAGTTAAAAAGTGTATGTTTATTCCAGCGCCAGGCAGCTGCGTGGGGTAGCTCCCTAATACGCAGTGCAAAGTTATAAGCTAATACAAAGTCTATTTATTTACAAAACTTTTAAATATTCAAAATACAAATGCATATTTATAACATTGAAACCTCCCATTCTCCGCTTCGTATGGTAATTAGCTTAAAGTCATTAAGCATGTGTAGTATGCTTTCGGTGGTCTCGAAGATAAAGTAAAAGTAGTTTCCCTTGGTTTGACCTTTCTACCTTTCTGGGTTTTGACAATACAAATTACTTCTGGTGACCTTCCAGTTCCTCTCTTCGTGACTTCTGAGTAGGTTCTCAGGTGGGGGAAATTGGTAATTGTCTGCATTTCTTTAGATCTATTTATCAATGTTTCTGTTTTTCATTCTAAGCACAGCTAAACAAATATAAAAGTGACAAGCAATTAGTTATTTAACAATCAGTTACTTATATCTTAAAGCTTATTTCAGGTCCAGCTCTTCTTAACTAATTATTAACTTTTAATTAATTCCAGCTGGGCCATCTACTTTAACTAATTTCAACACAGCTAACCTTTACCTAAAATCTTAATGTTTTTTTAAAAATCCATGTTTCATTCTCAGTAAGACAAGTCCCTAGTACCACAAGAACCTCTTTAGGTTAGGGTGACCAGAAAGGCTTCTCCCAGGATGCATTGTTCTGTTATGGTAATCTACCCCTGTTCGGCTTTCCTGGTTGGCTGTTGGCCCTTGCCCCTCGCCACTCCCCCAGAGCTTCCCCATTGGTCCCCATTCCCTAGTCCTGCCTTTTCCCCGCCCCTGGATAAAACCCTGAGTTTTCCTGTGTTCTCGGTCTTTTGCCTCTGACTTGCTGACTTCGGCGGGGGGAAGACATGCAGACAATCAATGTGATTGATAAAGCAAGCTTCATTTATTGGCAATACAGAGGCACTTATATAGTGTGAGAGTACATGCTTATCAGTTCTTTAATTGGTTTAACCTTACAAAAGCGCATTCTTACTTCTACATAATTGGGTTAGATAAAAGACTACATTTGGCAAGCTTCTATTATTTATGTTTTGACTTGAGAAATCAAAGTTCTCCTCCCTTCTCAGGGTCAGTACATCTTATCAGCACAGCACTGTACCTCCTTAAAACTCCCTTTTAGTTCTCAGGCCTGTTTCTCACACAGGCATTTTCTCATGCAGGCCTTTGCTCATGCAGGCCTTTGCTTGTACAGCTCTTTTATTGATCTGTACCCTTCATCTTTCAACACCTCTGACCCTTCTACAGTGTGGAAGCAATAAATGCTCCTGTGGGAACCCACGCAAGGACCCTTCCTGCCTCTTTGCCACCGACTTTATACTGAAGCTAGCCATGTGTTTGTGCGTGCACGCGTGTGAGCCCACAGAGCCGGACTGAGACAGTAATACAGCATAGCCTGCTCCCAGTGCAATTTCTTTCCTCATCTCACAGCAAGACTGGCTCTTGGTCGAGGAAGAAGAAATCAGAAATAGTAAAATGCCAGTTTAGCCTGGTACATTAATCCAGGGCAGGGTGGAAACGTTACTGCAAGCAATTCTGGCCTGTGGGTCATTTTTTACATATTTCTTGGCTTCCTGCTGTATGTTTTTAAACATGATTGGAAGCCTTTCTGTATAAAAAAAATTAAAGCTTTATGTTTGCTCATATACACAAAGGCCATGATCACAGCTACAACCCAGGGCACTACTGGGAAGTGTGCACAACCATACAGAGTGCTTGTGTGATGGCACCATGCTAACTGCTCTCTTCTGGCTTTGTTTGATGTCCGTACATGATATTTGAGTCAAACATTTCACTTGTACTACCCTTTTACTATCTCATGGTTTCTGTCACAGCTTCTTGAAGCAGGCATCAGTAGGAGGTGCAGAAAAGCTTTCTAGATCTCCCAGGGAATGTAGGAGAAGTGATATAAATCCTGCATGTGTGGAGGCATCTAGTAAATGGCTCTATATCAGGTACCTAGGCTCCAGAGTAGTGGAAAAAGTTCAGACGTTCTGCCCCTTACCCAGAAACAACATTTCTTATACTCTACCTCAGGAAAGCTCTTCAGCCTGCAGAAATGACAAATTCTATTAGAAATTAGGTATCTAGGTTGGATAACAAGGTGCTACTGACATCTGTGCTCTAGTCAGACATTCCCCTCCCCTGCATGTTTTTCCCCTTACTACTGCTAAGGCTTGAAATGAGCAGAATAAACCCTTAATATGAAGTGGTTTTACAGATAGGCAAAGCCTTACAGAACAAGGGCCTTGTTGCCTTTGTAAAATCATAGCCGACTCCTTGTATTTCAGCTAAGTAGAAAAGGATTCTGGGAATGACTCAGCTGGAATGGAGGTGGAAAACGCGTTACATAACTGTAGAAAACAAGTTTTATAACCATCACGTGTTCACATCGTGGTTTATGGTGGTTGGTTTGAATTATATTTGTTTGGCTTTAATGGAATGTTACTGATAAAGGCCTAATTGCTTAAAAAGGCCTGGTTTTTGGAATAAACGAGCTCCCCTTTGCACCTGCCTGAGGACTCTGCATCACTTCTTATCACAACAAAGTGGTATTATGTACTATTTCCTTTGTTGCCTATATGCTTGTTTTAAAATAAGCTGTAGCTCGTTCAACCTATATTTTAATTGATGGAGGAATGGCCACTGAAGTATGAACAATACCTTAGAACCATATGCAATAGAATCTGAACAAGAGAGAAGACTTTATTCAAAAGACATATCCAGGGCAGCTTACAGAAGCAACAAATGAAACAAATTCATTTAAAGGTTATTGGAATAGGTATCTGTCCTGGGTTGCAGTGTATTCTATTACCATCCCCATCAGCCGTTGAAATCAGGTGGGGCAGTGTTTTCTTGCCTCCTCCCCCCAGACTATCTTGCTGTTAATGGCCCATCATTGTCCTGCCGCATGACTCATAGATAACTCCCTCCGGACTATCTTCTGTTAATGAGCCTAATCAACACTTGGCCTCATGACTCATTACCCCATTGTGAGATGCTCCACCCAGAGGGAGGAACCAAGCATCCCATCGTGGATATAAGCTGAGGCTGAACATCAGAGACAAGGCCTTTCCACTGGATTTCCAGAGGACAGGAGCTACACAGCCACCACTGGACCTTCTGAGGAAGAGCAGACCCTTTTTTCTACAGGATCACCGCTTCAGAGGACTGCAGCCACCATTCTACCAGACTGCTACCACCACCCTGCCTAACAGGGACTCAGGTTGTATCTTGACTCTGTCAGTTTGAACCAGTGTTTTCTTTTAGTTTTTTTTTCTTTCCTTTTCTTTAACTTCCCCATTAAATTGTTATTCTGACTTGGTGCCTCCCACTGGTTTGTTTTCAAACTAGTACAGTATCTTCAGAATTCCCATTCTTTGTCCTGTTTGCCATCTAGTGAGGAAGGTATCTTTTCAGCTTTTTACCAGCTAGGCTAGTAGTTTAATGCCTTAGAAAGCCTCGAGCAGCCTAGAGAGGTAGCACGGGCGATCTAGCCCTTTAGTAGCTCTAAAATCGGTACCTGTATCAGCTGCAAAGCAAATACCGTCAGCAGAAGCAAAGAGGGAGAAATATAGCTCTCTGCTCGCTCAATTTCCCGCAGTTAGAAGCTTTCAAAAGAAACAGACAACAAGAGATGTTCACAGGAGGATAGCAGAGCCAAGAGAGGGTGGGACCTCCCTTGATCTTCTCTTTTATTCGGAGAAGGGGAAAGGGGAGGACTGGGGGCGGACCCGGGGTGACTGGCCAATCAGACACTGCTAAAGAGTTTGAGTTACATTTGGTTTTGCCCGCCCTTAGAACAAAGGCGCTCCGAGCACATAGCAGAGGCAAGTGTCTTGGGGAGGGGGAGGGGAAGCTCAGAACAGGCAGCAACAATCTAGGACATAGTGGTGGACATAACAGTACAAGCTAACATCAGTTCTCCATAGATCTTTTCTGAAGTCTAAAGAACTCACACTTCTGCATCAGATCCCATGTGGATATAAAGCCATTGTGGATACTTTTGATTTCTGTTCTCTCACTCCAGTTGATCTTTTCTCCCTACTCCTTACATGCTCTCTCAAACTGAGAGTTTTTTATTCCTCTGCAAGTTTAAACTCTGTATCTAAGCTGGTTTTTATGAGCTGAGGCAGGGTTTCAGGAGGGTAGGGGCACAAGAAAAAAAGAATATAAAATGTGCATTAGTAGATTCATTAATAGCATAGGTATTATACCAAATATCCTGATTCATTATTTGTCTTCTCACTACAAGATGCTATTCTAGATGTAGATGACTAAGGTTAGGAGCTTCAGTTCAGTGGCTTTAACAAAGATGACTTAATTTAGACAAGCAAGTGATAAAGAAGTTCTGGACTTTCTTATTTTTCCAGAGGGAAAATTAAAAAGTTTGAAAAAGCTGAAGACAAAATTGATAAGCACATACTTAGGCTATTAAAGGCTGATAAAAGAAAGTGCACTAGGACTGGAACAAACTGATTTTCAGAAATTGATGGTGGTGTGGATGGAAGTCTGACCAAGATGAGCTGTTGGTTAGACTTGCTTTGTTTTTCTGGCTGACAGTAGTGAAGTTGGACACAGGTATGTTTGGGATCTATGTTAGCTAATGCAGAACAGTTTGTTATCAAATAATGCTTATGATACTGCTTCACACATTAACAAGGAAGCCAAATGAACTGTAGTTGCAATTGCATGAACGGACAGCTAATTAGACACCCTTGACTGACTTACAAAAGATACCATCAGGTACATGGTAGGACTGTGCTGCCTAGGATGCATAATAACAACTATATTAAGTATCAAAACTGAAGAATAGTTTTATGTGATGCACTGTCTGTACTCAATTCCCATTCTGTGTCTAGCCATGTAACATGTCATAGCTGTAACCATTATCTACTGCTACAGGGACTTCCATCTCTGCCTGCAGCACATACCCTAAAATCCAGAGGTAGAGAGCAGGGCTACAGCAGGGCTGGCCTCTTCCTACCAGGGATTTGAGGGAGATGATGGGAAAGAGGGAGATGGAAAAGCACACAACTATGGAAAACTGAAATAAGGAAAACTTTTGCCATCAGGCAAGAGTAAAACTAATTAGGAAAACAGGACTGTTTGCATGAAGCCAGAGGTGGGAAGGGGAGGGAAGAGAAAAAAAAGAAAAAAGAGTATTCCCACAGCTTCAACTCTGTGGTTCAAATAGGAGAATCTAGCATACCTTCTTGTCTTTGTCTTCCAAGATCCTTCTGAAGCTCTGTGGCTGCTGAAACTCAAACTTTCCAAATAAATCTTGGTATCCTGAAAATATCTGGTCCTGAACTACAATCCTTGACTTAGACATGACCACAATAAGCATTTTTTCTTTTCTTCTTGCTGTGAACCCACTCAGCCACCACTTCTGTGTTTCTCAGTGTCTCACAAAGTATCAAAGGTTCTGTAGATGGATGAGTGCAAAGAACATGGTCCAGCTTATTGCAGGAAAAAAGATGGACAGGCTTTCTTCCTTGCCTCAGAATAGCTGTTATCTCAGGTCTCTTATTTTTGTCTTCCAGTGTCCTTGTTTTTCCCACACACACTGAATGAGCAATTTCCTGTGGGACATTCAAAATCCAACATATTCTGATGAAGACAAATCTCACAGGCATCTGTACACGCACTTCTGAGCAGTGAAATTTCAAGCAACCTTTTTCCTCTTCTGAGAGAGCCCAAAATTGGATCATTAAACATGGTAACCAAAGCTACAGATGCTGGCGACAAACAGCACAGAGCAAGATCAGCAGTGAGGATGATATATATGTATAAAACAAGGACTTCTAGAACACTTAAACCTCAAACAGCTAGTCTTGCAACAGATTTAACAGACCCCTAATCAATGTCAGGTGATTACAGAATAGGCAGCAGATGAATAATTTGCATCAATAAGTTTATTCTACCTGCATTCAGGACTTAACACCACAGGTTGAATAAGTTGTTAAAAATGCCACATTCAGCAATCAGACTGCTCTGACATCCTCAAATACCTGTTCATGTAAGCAGCTGTTGAGTGGTGGTTTTGAGTTTCTCTCAAAAAAACCCCCAAACAAACAAACAAAAAAACCAAACTCAGATACAAAAATACCCACTATAATCCAGCTCTCCTGAACTGTTGAGAATCCTAGCTCACATCTTGAATCCACAAGGCTCAGTCTTGCTGCTACCCCCATCTGATACAGTGTCAGATGTAAGGAACATCCTTGGAGATTCTCTACTGTATTACATCCCTCCCCATATGCCTTAGAAAAGGTTTTATTTGGGGGATTGTGCTCCCTTATGTCTATTAGTTAGGGAACCTACCTAGGAGAGGAAAGAACTCATCTGAGACTTAAATTCACACTTTTCATAGCTGAGAGGAATATCCTCAGCAATGACTCTCAGGTACTCTGGGACAAGTCTCTATTTTTTTTCCTTTTCCATCTTTTCTCCATTTGAACTTCCTCCATTTTGCATTATTATTTAAATATTAACTGAACAATGGAGAGAGACCAACTCAGCATGGTGCTTAGGGCACTTACCTGTTATCAAGAAGGTTTAGGTTCCTGTTCCATCTAAATAATTAACTGCTTGTTAAAGAGGAACAGCTTCAACAAGGTAAGGAGCAGAAACTTTCTCTGATCAGAGGGGTCTCTTTCTAAACTCCACAAAGCAGGAACTTGAAAACTGGTCTTTCAGCTACTGATGGCATTTTCTAATTACTGAGCTACTGGGTATAATAGCATTATGGAACTTGTCCCCTTCCTCCTCTCTAGCACAAAGAGGAATAACTTGGTATAGGCACTTTGCTTCAGAAGAAGGTTCATGGCTAGGCATCCTGAGCAAAGATAGGACCATCTTTTTCTCCAGCCTAGAGTCAGACACTGAACTACCAACATGCTAACACAGACAGCCTTATGCACCGCTGGGGCTCACTCTTTCAAGTGCTTGGCTCTCCTGCATTTGTGTTGCAAAGGAAGACTTGTCTTTAGATTCCACTGGATGACCTGGCTCTGCAAAGATCAATGTTGCAAGCATCTGTGGGAATAGCTGAAAGTAACCACAGTCAACATGCCTGTAGGACCTACCACAACCAGGTGGACAACGGTTAAGCTCAGCTTGCTTAGAGCAAGCATTGTCCTCAATGCAGTGTACTCTTTTGTTCTCTGAAGATGTGGGTAAAGAAGGTTAAGTGGTGGTTATCTTATCAAAATGCTAATGTAGAGACAAGCTTAACACTTGTGGCCAGAAACACATGTGATGAAACTGAGGTACATTACTGGTCTCAATTTTATGTGTATTCAGAACGAGAATATAATTTTGATTATTTAATATTAATTCATTAGTCGATATTTCAGTGGACTCTTCAATATATTTATAGTGTTCTTAGGCTATTCACAGTCATCATAGCTTACATCCAGATGATAAACTACATTACCACAAATAAACATTTTAAGTGTGCTTTGTCATCACTGCCCCAGAGTTTGGCCTTTTAATCTCAACTTGGCTTCTGCCTGCTCCTCTGGCTGCAGGTTTGGGAGCTCTGTGAGGCAATGAATGACAGTGTGGTGCAGAACAGCACTGCAATTAATGAAGGGAAATGATAATTCCCACATGGCTAGGAGTGCAAGAGACACAAAAAACCACAGGTGATGCCTACCACATGGTCTTCAATATCATAACACAACAGCATGCAGGAACTCAATAGAGCTGCATTTTCAATACATTCATCTGGCAACAGGAGTTGCATCCTTATAGACAATGCCTGCTTACTGTTTCTCTCCTACATGTGTACTTCCTTACATGGATTGAATTAATATAACCCATGCAAGCTTTGTGGGGTGTTTTCCCCACTGTGAAACATATACTCACTTAACTTTATATTTTGAAACAGAAAAAAGCCCTCACAACTGAGTCAGGCAACACTGGACTTAATCTTTATGTTTTTTTGCCTACCTTGTTCAGTTAGCAAGGCTTCTAGTCAATATTGTCATATTTCTCCAATACCTGGAAATATGCCTATTAGAACCCTAAGAATTTGCATGTTTTTATAAATCCTTGAGAACAGGGTTTGCAGGCAAAGGTCTGGGTTTAGCAAATATGTCCTGCTGACTCCACTTTCTGCTCTTCAGTCTTATTGCAAAGGAATTGTCAATGTGTCACTGCATTATATAAATTTCATTTTATGTTCATATAAAATACTCAAAAAAGCTCAAGCAGAAGAATGCCAACATATATGTATGTGTACAGTCTGTCAATCTAGTGATAATATAGAATATAAATAGCAAAGAAGTATGACACTGAACTGTGCCATAAATCAAATCCCTCCTGATGGGAGAGAATTTTCTAAAAGTCCTTGCAAGGAGTTTCAAAGATAAACCGAGACTTTTCCTTGAGTTTCAATGCTTCCAGATAGTTGTTTATTAAGTCTTATCAGAGGAACAGAGCCACCAGCGTGACCCAGGTACAGCATAGAAGACAGAAAAGCAGGAGTGAAGTCTCATTATCAAGATTTACATGGCCTTTTAAAGATAATTTAACCAATAGTTACTAAAAACATATATTATTTTCACTTTCCTACCAATTATTCAGTAACATGGCCAGGAACTGTGGAATTCTCTATCCAATCATTCCAAACTAATTTTACTGCAGAACATGGAGTAGTAGAAGAAGAAGAAGGTTTAGAGAACAACAACAATCCTCCATTTTGATAATTTTTACTCTTATCTATTTACTACAAAGAGAAGCCCAAAACCTCTAAATTTTTCACCCTTTGACAATCTTACATAGTAGTCTATCACCTAATTCACACCACTGTATTTTCTAGTTCTTGTCTAATTGTTGGTAATTTTTTCCAAGGTTGGAGGTTAAAACAGTGTTGTTCAGGGGGGTAAGAACCCTTAAAAACAGGCAGAGAAATATTCTCGGCACTCTGGGTTCCTACAAAGTACAGTCATAGAATCATTTAGGTTGGAAAAGACCCTTAAGATCAAGTCCAACCATTAACCTAACACTGCCAAGTTCACCAGTAAACTGTATCCCTAATTGACATATCTACAGCCTGTTCCAATGTTTGATAACCCTTTTGGTGAAGAAATTTTTCATAATATTCAATCTAAACTTCCCCTAGTGCACCTTAAGGCTGTTTACTATCACTTGTTACTTGGGGAAAGAGACTGACACTCACCTAGCTACAATCTCCTTTCGCACAGTTGTAGAGCAAGGTCTCCCCTGAGCCTTCTTTTCTCCAGACTAAACAACCAAACTAAACTGATATGGCACCTGGATCAGTGGTATGATATCTATATAGCACCACTAATCAGTTGCTGTTTGTCTTTCTCTTCTACCAGAAATGCTCCTCAGATTTACCTTGTAAAATGGCCATCTGTGGATCCATGCTTCTGCCCACAACCTACTACTGAGTATCAGTTAGAGAAAAATGTCAGAAGAGTTTAAGGGTGTATCAATTGCTTAATGTTTGTTGGGGAAGATGAAACAGGAAAGCCTTATAAATATGATTGCCTGACAAAAGATTTTGGGAATATGAAAACTACAGGCAACATCGAAATGAAAGCCACTTTTGAAATACCAAGTCTTAGTTACTGAACAACTGGAAGACAATGGTATGGCCAACTGAAGGTAATCCCCTCTTGATGGAACAATACCCTCTGCTTGCAAACAGGTCCAAGGGTCAGAGCAGACCCTACTAGCTCAGCAGAAGGGGTCCAAAGAGTAGTTTTTAGAAGTTAAGATGTAACACTCTATGGTAATATAAGAACTCTTATAGGCTGTATGTAAATGCTATAGGATTTGTATCTTGTATTAGATTGGTTAGTGACAATTAGAATATTCAGTACAGAAGATGATTTATTGTATTGTAACCAGGACTTCAGACACTTCCTCTCTTGCTCTTACTCTTACTACTTCTTCCACTCTTGCTCTTACACTCTCTCTCTCTCTCTCTCACCTGCTTACTCTCTTGCTCTCTTGGGCCTGCTCAGAGCTGAGTCTGGCAGCTCTGAGCAGTGCCCCTATACCCACGCCCTTTGCAATAAACCGCCTGTGTCCCAAGATCAGACTTCAGAGATCTCTCGTCTCCGACCGTCCGTAACCTACAAATGTTACAAACTCTGTATTTTTTTGACCTGATTTACAAGATGGCAGTTGACTATAAAACCTAGTTAGAGGGAAAACTTCATACTACAGGATTTTTTGTGCATCTAACCTTAATTAAAAGCACCTGATATAGATGTGAACTTCCCACCAAATTGTAACACTAAATTTTGGGAAGTGTCTGGAATTTATACACACTGCTGCCATCTCTCCCCTAGATGAGTTAAATTCTAAAGGTCATGTAAGAGGCATCTCACAAACTAACACCATGGTACCTTCTCTATCCCTGTTTCTAACCAGGAGGACCTGCTATGAGATGCCATAAGCCCTTTAATTGGCTTGCATTCACACCATCATAGTAAGTGTACGTTCTTTATTTTATCCTGCCATTCTTTTCCTTTCTTTTGGTATTCTGTCCTTTGCTCAATGCTCCCTGCCCAGGCCTCCTGGCTGAGATTGCTTATTTGCTCTCATGTCTGTCTGTATTTATTTTCCCTGGAGATCCTCTGGTCTGCACATCTTCCTCTGTAAATTTCCCCCTCTCTCTCTCCTCATTTTGGAGGTCAACAGTAAACCTACATATTATTTGCCATATCAAACCTTTTAAACTACCTATTGATGCCCGAAAGATAGGCTGGAAATAAATCCCCATAGACCGATGTCTATAGAGCAGGTATTTGTTTATTGCAGCACTGGTGGTGAGGGGGATTTTTCCTCCTAACTCACCCGCCTTTGTCAAGTGCTGTGGTATATTTATACAGTAAATTTTGCTTAATGTTGCTATGTCATTACAGCATCATCACATACGCACCGGAACTAATTTACATAGCAGGATCTCATGGTTATTAGATAATTCCTTGCACTGCGCATGCATTTCCCCAATTTGGGGGTCTTTGGGGGTCTTTGATGAAGGCTTCTGAAGTCTTCTTCGCACTTGAACTTTTCAACTGTCTTTGGGGCACGCGCAGTTACGATGCTCTTCGGTCCATCTGGTCTTAACAGGCCTAAATTCTTTGTTTTGTGGCTTATTGGCTTTGCACTTGCCAATTTCTCATTAGTACTACACTTATCTATCTCTAAAACTATACACCTGGTAAGTTTCTTGGTTTTGGTTTTTTTTTCTCTTTTTTTCTATTCTGCATATAAGCAACTAGTTAACTATATATTAGCCATTATATTGTATAAAAAGTTATTCATATCAAATCATATGGGTATCAAAAGTTATGATTCAGGTTATATAAGCATCAGGTTAGAGGTATAGAAGTTATGATTCAGGCTACATAAGTATAGAAGGCTATGCTTCAGGTTAGATTGATAAAAAGTCATGATTTAGGTTATATTGATATTAGGTTACATAGATATCTTATAACCCAAGCTATATAAGCACTTTGTTACTTTGACCTAAGTTATATAGACATCACTATTTAAAGAAGCCTTTGCATTTTCAAGATAATCCTCTGCATATCTGCTCTTACTTCCAGGGCTCTGGTTTTGTACACGTTGCCTATGTCTGGGCCTTTTTCTATGCTCAGAAAGTCCTCAGGGGAAGTCTGCAAGACTTGCACATGCCACCTCAGTACTCAAGACTGTCGTGCAGAAAGACCATTCTTGTAATCTATACTGCTATTACCAAACTTGATCAGAGTTTATCTGTCCTATTCTCATAATACTACCTCAGTATTATTGAGACTACGGTAAGATTACTTCATATTTCATGTCCCCCACCTGCCCTCCTGACAAACAGCTTTTGGCTTGTGAGCTTTGGGATAACACCATGTTTTATCTTCTACTCGAAGTGCCACATATCTCAGAGATGCTATGGGAAATAGCTCATACAATATTAATAGTGTTCCTGTCCAAGACATCAGAATTTAAATAATAAATTCCATGTTACTTAGTGATAAGATAGGAAGGAAGTTTAGTTTCAATGATAGGCTTGTCTTTGTATTACAGGCTTTTGCAAGGTAATAAATTTTGATTTTGGATATACATCCAAGATAGAGAGAAGAAGTACCTGATTATATCACAGAAACACAGAGTCTGGCAAGAAATTAAAAGCCTACCCTCTGGAAAAGAAGATAATTCAGACTTCCTTAGCTTCCTCCTGCAAATCCTCTTCTAAGTTATACTGAATTCAGTGGGAATGGTGGCACAACCAAGGGCTGCTTGTTTAAGTATGATGTACAGTACCATCCACTGACTTTTCTTTTTAAGATCACCACAGAAGACAGCCTTAGATGGATGTGCTGAGTGTAGCTGGGATGGAGTTAACTTTCTTCATAGCAGCCCAAATAGTGCTGTGCTTTGGCTAGAACCATGTTGATTACATGCCAATGTTTTGGCTAGTACTGAACAATGCTTGAACAACATCAAGGCTGACTCTCCAAATCCCCCACCCGGCTCAAAGGCCAGTAGGCTGGGAGTGGGCAAGAGGCTTCCCAAGTAACCATTACATGTGCTGAGGCCCTGCTTTCCAGGAAATGGTTAAACACCTGCCTACTGATGGGAAATAGAAAATTAATTCCTTATTTTGCTTTTGTTTTCCTTATTCAACTGACATCTCAATCCACAGGTCTTCTTGCCTTCCTTCTATTTTCTACCCATTCTTCAGGAGAGGGGAATGAGAGAGGCAGGTTAGCTGATGGCTGGAATCGATCCACTGCAGCGTTCTGGAAATTTAGCTAGACTCAAAGGTTCAAGAAAACAGTTTTGGACTCTGAAATACATAGTGCCTTTGTACCAACAGGTTTAGAGAATTACTAGTAAGATAAAGACCTTTAACCTCTAAACATCAAGTTTTTTAACTTTATTTCCTCTTTCATGTCTAATTTTCTTTTAGCTGATCAAATATGGTACAATTTTAAGATTGAGCCATTCAGAAACAAAAGTTCTCTTCACCCATCTCTGGGAGCATTTCATCTCTAAGAACAGAGGCCCTTCTCCTTCCCTGGGAGCAAAGGGTCTTCCTCATCTTCATCTTTAGGACTATCTCTGGGAGCATCTCTCGGAACTGAGGTTTTCTCCTTTCCCATTTGGAGCAAAAGTCCTCATCACTTCCATCTCTCCCTGTCCAAACTTCTCATGAAATTACAGCTGCGTCAGCATCTGCCTATCTCAGCGCAGGTGCTTTTGCTTACGAGTTGAACACTCCACCCCCCATATCTTCATGAAATTACAACGGGATACTCTGATATATCATAGCTTCACAACAGACTTTCAGCTTTAAGCATCTCTTCTTTCTCTTCCCTCAGGTTTTCAGCTCTTCACAGCACTAAAAGGGTTAATCTCACCTCGGCCTTGCAGCTGTGTAGCTTATCGGTGTTGGTCACCTGACCTCTGTCGGACAGCGGTGCCGCGTTTGCTGAAATCTTGGCCGCAGTGGAGGGGGGGGGAAGCCGAGCCACTCCAGCTGCCCACAGCCCTGCTGGGGGGGGGTCATCCTGGAGCCGTGGCCCTGCCTGGCCTGGCCCGAGCAGGGGCTGGGCCCACTGGCCCCCGCTTGGGGCCCGCAGCCACCTGTCCCAGCGCCGGAAACAAGAGAGAGGTTGGGGAGGGAGTTTGTCTATTCGTAAGTGTGTATCACAGAGGCGGTCACAACTTTAAGTGGCTTAAAGACTTGTCCATATTCAAACTGGCCAGCTGATCGGTTCTATCAGGTCCCAGAGGAAGCTGTAAGCACCCCTTGGCAAGGACATCCCTTCCGGGACTATGCTTGCTAACCTATGACAGGTGCGAACCAAAGTCCTAAAGCCATTGTCCAAGATTGAGAGACTGAGGTTAAATATTAAAATATTATAAAATATTTTTAAAAATAGACCAGGAAATTTTTAATTGATAGCTGTGTACCTACTTCAACTAAAGTCTACAAAGCATCAAGAAACCAAATTGATGGCCTGACTAAGAAGTGGAAGGTAGATGGAAGGGATTAAAAAATCTGATATAAATGAGGATGGAGTATTAACACACTGCAATATGTAGTTATGAATAACTCTGGAGGCTCAATCAAATCCAACTGTTGTTATAGAATTGTTCTACCATTTATAAAAAGTAATTATCATTAGCAGCATCATTTAGTATTTTGTTTGGAACAGTATTAATTGTTCACATTAGAAAGCTCTCAGAGTTTATTTATTGCTGCATTTTTGGAATGTTTTTAATCACACAGAACTACAGTGAAAGTATGTTAGTGTGTCCAAGTTAAGCATTTAATACTTGGAGTTATGTGTCACACACAAGTGATTGGCCTTTGCTAGCCTCATACCCCTTCAGAAGATACTTAGAACTATATTGCATATAGCAAGCAGTGTGGGTTGTACAGTATATTAATTTTCATGTTAACACCCAAAATGCTATCCTAGTTGATGTCTATTTTGGTCCCCATATCAGGGTGGGTATCCGAGCACTAAATGGAAGTGATATTAATATATCTCCCTTGTCACTTGTGAGCTAATGTTTTGCAAGACATCAGTTACCTTCAGCCTCCAAAAGAGGATTTGAGCTGAAATATTTGAGTTGTTAACACAATAATCCCTAGGGTACGTAGTTGTGGGGGCTCTCCCCCTGCCATGTAGTCCTGGGAGAGGGGCCCTGGGGGGGAGGCACGGGGTTTCCCTACCCCTGGTCAGCCTCGTTCCCCATTGGTTGTTTCGTGTTCCCCTGCGCAGGCAAGGACCCTCGGGTCCCGTGATTGCAACAGTTCCTCGGCAGATCCTCAGCCATGCGGCTGGAGAAATAAACATCTCTGAAACATCTATCAAGAATCGGTCCATATATATTTCTTTTCCACGGGCCTCACTGATTGATATGCGTGTTACAGCACCCCCACTGTAACACGTAGTGAGGTTATTTAAAGGTCAGAACTGACCATCTTCTTTTCTTGCTCATGAAGACAGTCTTAATTCCACCTAAACAGAGTCCACCACTGAATAACATCCAGTAATCCTCCTGACCTCTTCAGTCAAGCATATAACAAATCTCCTAGTAGGGCATAGGTAGATAACCAGCTCCAGGTCTCTTCCTTTGCAATACAAATATAGCTAAATGAACAGGGAAGTCAGAGCAATAGAAGTTTAGCCAATGTTCAGATTTGACCATGCCCTATTCAGACAGCACTAAAGCAATAACTTGTAACATGTTCCCTCTGTGATAAATTAATTTTTTACTTTACCACTTACTATCACTGCCAATATACAAAATTCAGAAAAGAAGTCATTTACAAAACAGATATAAAGCATGTGGCAGTGTATTTCCTTTGATCCATGCTGTTCCTTACTCATACACAACCCTTTAATCTAGATGTCCTGGTTTAGGAGTGGTATTCTCCAATTTAGTGTTCCCACTGAGAGCACTCCAAACCATGCCCCCCTCCCCTGTTTTGGCCTGGAGATGAGAATTGGAGGCACAAAAAGTAAAGATCATGAGTTAAGAACAATTTACTGGAAATAGCAATGAGATAAGAAAACAAACAATATTAATAACAAAAGTGTACAAGAGAGGCAATCGATTCATATGCAAATACTCACCACTACACCACCCAGAGCCCAACAATACCCAACCCATGCCATGCTACCCTGACCAGGAAGAGATCCCTTCCCCATCCCCAGAAAATTATGTGAGGTGGTATAGAATAACATCTGGGTCCTAGCCATGCCTCTCCTGGCTACTGCAAAAATTAACCCCATCCTTGCCAGAACCAGGACACTAGAGAAATTTTTAAAAAGTCTACAATTACTATGGTCTTAATTGGTAGGCAGAACCAGAGGAAATAAGATTTGCTGGTATTAAAGAACACAGTCTTATGAATGAAGACCTTGTGAAAAAGTCATCTCAGCTGAGATTAGTTATGATAACAGGAATAGCTGAGCAGAGAAGCCAATTCCACATGGACAGTTGTGGAGGCTGGTGGGCCTGCTGGACAAGGAACGAAGGGAGTCCTATGGTAGGACAAGTCCTAGGTTCCTTTCTAGGTTAGGGTGACTGAAAAAGCTTCCCCCAGAATGCTCTGTTCTGTTATGTTAATGTACCCCAGTTCTGCTCCCCTGGTTGGCTCCGTTGGCTGCTCCACTCCTTGTTATCTTATACGCCACATCACCACGCCCTCAGAGTTTCCCTATTGGTTCCCTTACACTGACCCCGCCTTAATACTGCCCCTTGCCCTCAGATCATTGGTCCCTGATGCTCTCTCCGCTCCCCTATATAACCCTGGACCCCTCATTGTTCTGGCTCTACTTCTCTGGAGCCTTGCACGAGTGTGGCTGCAATAAACCCCTCCCGTAGGACCCCATGCGAAGACCCTTCCTGCTCCTTCATCATCGGACTGCTTTGCCAGCTATCTGGTGTGTGTATGTGTACATGTGTGTGCAAGTGTGGTGGCTGCACTGAACGGCTTCCTCCTGGAGACGCTTTTGGGAAGGTCGCGGCACTTTAGCATCCAACTCCGCCGCGACAGACAGGGGCTAAATCCTCTAGGGAGTACAAGTCAAACTAATGGTATAATTTTCCAAAGTAACCTATGTCCCTGAAGAAAGTGTCTTCCATGAAGAGTCTGTGGGGCTGACACAGGTTTTTAAGTCACATACTTTTGAACTTTTCCCCTTAAGTTCATTTGGTCCTTCACCTGCTTGAGAGGCTCTGCCAACAAAAGCCAAAAGGTGTAATTTTTCACTGTGCATGGGAGACATGACCTTCCTTAGCAAGGAGCTAAGATTTAACAGTTCACTTCACATAGCCCAGAACTGAGACAGAGTATGGTGCCAACATACAACACAACTTCAGTGCTCAAGCCATTACTAGGATCTTGAAATATCCAGTTTCCCTGGCATGAAACAAAGATACTAAGGGCTATCAAAACACAGACTGCAAAACTGATGAATTAAAACTGGCTTCAAAAAGGTAAAAACAGTAGTTGAGCATTATCAAATACACATCCTTTCAAAGAACAGCAGGATAGATTTTATTTTTTAACCCAGGGTGACTGATTTATTTTTAGAAAATGGGCCAAATATCTTTACAATTGCAAGTGAGCAAAATGCCATTAGTGTCTCTGAAACTTGCTAATTTATATGAGCAGAAAATTTGCCTCTGTGTTCTTTCAGAGCTTAATATTCTGAAAAATAGCAAGGATTTCCTTACAGTCAAAACATGCTCAGCATCTTTTTATAAAGCTGCTCTGCCACAGCCAATATCTGCAGTAAACATCTGCACTGGGTTTATATGGCAAGGTTCTGGTAGTGGGGGAGGAGGGGGCTGCACGGGTCGCCTGTATCAGGGTCTTCCCCTGTGCCAAACAGAGATGGTTTCAGCCAGCTCCAAAATGTACCCACCACTGGCCAAATATGAGCTAATCAGCAATGTTGGTAGCACCTCTGTGATAACATATTTAAGAAAGGGTAAAAAAATGCTGTGCAGCAGCTGTGAGAGAGGAGTGAGAAAATATGTTGTAAACAACCCTGCAGACACAAGGGTCAGTGAAGAAGGAAGGGAAGGAGGTGCTCCAGGCACCTGAGCAGAGATTCCTTGATGGAACTATGACCTGAGGTGAGGAGTCCATGCTGGAACAGTCTGTTCCTGATGGACTCTACCCCACAGAAAGGACCCATGCTAGAACAGTTCTCAAAGGACATTATCCTGTGGGAGGGAGCCCACGCTAGAGAAGGGGAAGTGTAAGGAGAAAGGAGCAGCAGAGATGACAGTTACAAACTGACTGCAACCCCTCTTCTACATCCCCCCCTGTGCCACTAGGGATGGGGAGTAGGTAGAGAAGCCAGGAACGAAGGAGTGAAGGTGAACCTGGGAAGAATTAGGTGTTAGTGTTTGAGGTTGTTATTTATTTTTAAAATTTTGGGTTTTTTTCCTCAAAGTCCTACTCTTATTTTTAATTGGCAATTAATTAAATTAATCTTCATGGGTTCATGTCATGGGTTAGCAAAGCATAGTCCCGGAAGTGATGTTCTTGCAAAGGGGTTCTTACAGCTCCTCTATGACCTGACAGAACCTATCAGATGGTCAGTTTGAATATGGACAATTTTTTAAGCCACTTAAAATTGTGACCACCTCTGTGGTCCACATTTAAGAATAGACAAACCCCGGGCAGAGCTCTCTCGTTTCCGGCGCTGGGACAGGAGGCTGCGGGCCCCGTGTGGGGGCTGGCGGGCCCGGCCCAGGCCCTTCTCAGGCCAGGCCGGGCCAGGCCACAGCCATCCTGGAGCCAATGGGCCCTGTTCCACCTGCGACCTCCCCACAGCCCTGCTCTGTGCAGACAGAGCAGCCCGGCTCCTCCTCTCCAGTGCAGCCAAGATTCAGCCGAAAGCTGCCCACCGCTGCCCGGCAAAGGTCATGTGACCAACAGCAATAAGCAACACTTCAGCTGCAAGGCTGTTACAGTGCAGATACTGTAATACGCGTATCAAACAAGGAGGGCCGTAAAAAAAAAATATATATGGACCGATTCTTGATAGATGTTTCAGAGAGATGTTTATTTTCTCAGCTGCATGGCCAGGGACTGCCGAGGAACTGTTCAATCACGGGACCCGCACAGGGGAACACAAAACAACCAATGGGAAACGAGGCCGACCAGGGGCTAGGGAAACCCCGTGCCTCCCCCCAGGGCCCCTCTCCCAGGACTACATGGCAGGAGGGAAGGGACCCCAACACAAGGCCTGGGTGAGATTAACCCTTTTAGTGCTGTGAAGAGCTGAAAACCTGAGGGAGGAGAAAGAGGAGATGCTTAAAGCTGAAATTCTGTTGTAAACCTATGATATATCAGAGTACCCATTGTAATTTCATGAAGGCATGGGGGGGTGGAGTGTTCAACTTGTACTTGAGAGCAAAAGCACCTGCACTGAGATAGGCAGATGCTGAAGCAGCTGTAATTTGATGAGAAGTTTGAACAGGGAGTGATGGAAGCAATGAGGACTCTTACTCCACATGGAAAGGGAAAGACCTCTGTTCCTAGAGATGCTCCCAGAGATAGTCCTAGAGATGAAGATGAGGAAGACCCTTTTCTCCCAGGGAAGGAGGAGGGCCTCTGTTCTTAGAGATGAAATGCTCCCAGAGATGGGTGAAGAGAACTTTTGTTTCTGAATGGCTCAACCTTAAAATTGTACCCCAGTAATTCAAGAGTGGACCCTCGAAAGCAGTTGTGGGAAAAGCTGCAAGTCGTGGGAAGGGACTTGCATGCGAGCAGAGAACCAACCCGGGCGGCTGTCTCATTGTGATAATGTGTTCATAGCATGGGCAAGAGAGACTCCTCTTCCTAAATGGACTGAACAAGGTTATTATGGAAGTGGTAAACAGACTGAACATCTGAAGGGTTGTCTTTTTACATTGTCAGTGGGAGAATGGAGAAAGGTGGGGGGGGAGGAGAAGTGTTATGAAGGTGTGGTATGATTTTTTTTTCCCTCTTTCTTCTTTTAGGTCTGTTAATAAACTTCTTTATATTCTTTCAAGTTTGGTGCCTGCTTTGCTTTTCTCCTAATTCTTACCTCACAGAAGGTAAACAGTAATGAGTATTTTGGACCAAACCACAACACAAGTAGAGTCTGTTCTGCCCATGAATGTAATTGGGAAGCAATCTCCTTGTCCTTATCTTGATCCATGAGCTTTTCTACCTTATTTTCTCCCTCTCTCCTGCTGAGAAGAGGAAGTGAGAACAGCTAGGTAGGGATCTGGCAGCCAGCCAAGGTTAATCTACCACATCATCTATAATGAAGATGATTGTCACATAACTACAAAAGTTATGTACTGAGGCACTGGATCAGAAAGTCCAATTCAAGAAGCTCATAAATAAAAGATACACAGTAATTTTGGAATATGTCACTGTCAGTTTCTCTTCAAACAGATCCATTTACCTAAAGTGTATTCCACTTTCCAAAGGTTACTACCTTTAAAAAAAAAAAAAAAGATTTAACAAGATTTTCCACAAGATCTGCTGTCATAGGTTAGCAAGCTGAGTCTCGGAAGTGATGTTCTGCTTACTGCTTCCCCATGACCTGACAGAACCTATCAGCTGGCCAGTTTGAATATGGACAAGTCTTTAAGCCACTTAAAGTTGTGACCGCCTCTGTGATACACACTTACGAATAGACAAACTCCCTCCCCCAAGCTCTCTCTCTCGTTTCCGGTGCTGGGACAGGTGGCTGTGGGGCCCGTGTGGGGGCCGGGCCACGGCCATCTTGGAGCCATGGGCCTGTTCCACCCGTGGAACCCCTCCCACTGCCTTGCTGTGGGCAGCCGGAGTGGCTTGGCTCTCCCCCCTCTCCACTGCGATAAGCAAAATTCCAGCTGCAAGGTCGAGGTGAGATTAACCCTTTTACTGCTGTGAAGAGCTGAAAACCTGAGGGAAGAGAAAGAGGAGATGCTTAAAGCTGAAATTCTGTTGTGAAGCTATGATATATCAGAGTATCCCGTTGTAATTTCATGAAGATATGGGGGGTGGAGTGTTCAACTCACAAGCAAAAGCACCTGCGCTGAGATAGGCAGATGCTGACGCAGCTGTAATTTCATGAGAAGTTTGGACAGGGAGAGATGGACCAGATGAGGACTTTTGCTCCAAATGGGAAAGGAGAAACCTCAGTTCCTAGAGATGCTCCCAGAGATAGTCCTAAAGATGAAGATGAGGAAGACCCTTTGCTCCCAGGGAAGGAGAAGGGCCTCTGTTTTTGTTTCTGAACAGCTCAACCTTAAAATTGTACCCCAAAAATTTCAAGAGTGGACCCTCGAAAGCAGTTGCAGGAAAAGCTGCAAGTCGGGGGAAGGGACTCACATGCGAGCAGAGAGACTCCTCTTCCTAAATGGACTGAACAATATTTGGAAGTGGGCGGCTGTCTCGTTGTGATAATGTTTTCATAGCACGAGCAAGAAGAGACTTCTCTTTCTAAATGGACTGAACAAGGTTATTATAGAAGTGGTAAACAGACTGAACATCTTAAGGGTTGTCTTTTTACATTGTCAGTGGGAGAAGAGAGGAAGGTGGGGGGAGGAGGAGAGTTCTGAAGGTATGGTATAATTTTTTTTTTCTTTCCCTTCTTTTAGGTCTGTTAATAAACTTCTTTATATTCTTTCAAGTTTGGTGCCTGCTTTGCATTTCTCCTAATTCTTATCTCACAGAAGATAAACAGTAATGAGTATTTTGGACCAAACCACTACACCTGCTCTTCTGCTCCCTGCCTTTTTCTTCCTTGGGTTTTTTTTCCATTAACTGCTGGCCCTTTCACACCAGGAGTATTGGAGGAGCTGAGCTGGACTCTCCCTTGAGGATTCGGGAAGCCCACATGGGTGCGGAAGGACGAGCCACGTCCCGCTGCTGCAGCCCCGTCCACAGCAGCCAGCCCCACTCTCACTCCCCGTGGTGGTAGGCAGCTTGTTTAACGGCCGCTGGCCTGGCAAACACAGCACCCGACCAAGCCGCGCTATTTTAGACAATCCTGAGAGATCTCGGCCAGATTTACTGTGCCACCGATGTAGGGCTCACACGGGACCCCCCTTCACAGGGTCCCCACGCAAAGCATTGGAGGGGAAATAAGTGATATTGTGGCAAATGATTCCCAGAGGGTTCATCAAGCAGCTCCCGCGCGCCCCGCCCCCCTTCCTCGTGCACCCGCGGCTTGCCTGTATGCATTCGGTAGTGTGCTTTCAAGTGGGAGGACTTCCCGTAGACCTTGTTGCAGCCACTGTAGGGACACTTGTGCCGCTTCTCAGACACTAACTTCTCTTTGAGGGGCACGGTGTTGCGCTGCCCTGGTGCTGAGTCGCGTGCCGGGCTCAACCCAGGCTCTGTGGTCACGTCACTGTCAGAGCCTATGTCCTCGTCTGGGCTCTCCATGTTGCCGCTGCACACAGAAGGGACGGGCAGGGCCCGATACTTGTTCAGCTCCAGAAGGCTCTTGGCAATGGTCACCAAGGTGCAGTAGTCCTTCCAAGCGTCACGGGGGTCGCACAGATCCTTCCCCACCTGCTCCTCACCTGGCCCTTTCAACTGTGCTGCCTCGGGCATGGCCGAGCGGTTAGAAATGGACACCAGGCACTGGGCAGCCACGAAGTCCATGTACGCGACGACCGACATGGTACGGGAGCAGCCCCGCACTGCCTTGCACAGTCCCACTTCCGATGCTGGCTGTGCTTTGCCAAGTTCCCGGGGGACAGGTGTCACCTCAATACACTCCCTTGGGGCCTGCCGTACTGTCGCACCAAGTGTTGCAAGCCATGGTCTGCCAACCGCTGGAGGGTTAGTCCAGTATTGGGCAGCGTGCCACTGGGACAAAACTCAGAAACACAGCTGCCGGAACCAACCTCGAGTAGTTCACTGGGGGACATTTAATGAAAGAAAACGTGAGGGGAAAAAAAAATTCAGATTTCCCTTACAGCTCGTCTTTCACCTCTCGCCCCCCCACCCCTCCCCCCCATCAGGCAATCAGCACATGGAGGGAAGTGCTGAGGAACAGCGCTTTGCTGCCTGCATGGCGCCGAGGCGCGGCCGCTAGTCGAGAGGAAACTGCTGGCTGCCCCGCGCACTCCTGCTCAGGAACAGCCGTGACGAATCCCATCACGTTAGGTTCGGAGCTTCCCTGATCGGCCAACAGACAGCACAAGTCAACTCCGTTTACCTTCTTACTTCTTTGACTCAGATGAGCCTTTTTGCATGGAGGGTGTGTCCACCAGGCGGCAGACTCGCCAATCCCTGTGCTTTTTCCCCAGACCGCGTGCTAGTCTGAGTGCCTTGGCGTGCCCGTTTAAAAGGGCGATGATGCAAGGGGAGCGAGACGAGGGGATTCATGTCTCCCATGTGGCTCCCTTGTCACAGCCTCTCCAAGTTTCGATTCGCATCACCGACCCCTCGCCCTCCTACGTGAGGGGTGTGTGGTCCTGTCATCAGGCTGCAGGGAATCCCCGGGGCGGCCGTGCGGCATCGAGAGGGTTAAGCATCTCACTAGAAGTCCTACAGTCCCAGGAACCAGCCAGCTAATGAAAAGTGAGCTGGCTGATGTCACTGGCAAGGGCTTGGCTAATCAGAGAGCAGTTTCGAAGGTTGTGCAACACTTGTAAACCCTGTGGGCTGGCCATGGCCCTGTGGGTTAATCGGCTCAATCAGATGCTCCAAGTCCTCAAGCTCTCTGTAAAACTAATGAAGAAGGGGCAGTCAATAACTAACTCATGTAAGCACAAGTTAACTATTGGGAGACAGCAAATGTTAGTTCAGACAGAAGATGTTAATTACAAAGCCTGAGAAGCCGAATTCACCCTAATCTTGTCAAGATAGAGGGGACAAGGATCATCTCAGAGACTGCTGAATCATTCCTCAAAGGACTACGCATGCCCAGGGAGAAAGGTGAAAAGTTCACTGGGAGGATGACTACTGGTCTTCATCAGAAAGACCCCCGAGGAAGAGGAGAGGTCTTCCTCAGCGCGACCACCAGGACACACAGTGCATGCGTGGCCCATATGCTAATGACTTCTGAGAAATAATTTGTATAACCACACCTGTCCCAAGGAATGTGATGAATATTCATAATTTAACCCTTAATACTGTGTTGCAGAGAGCACCGGTGTGTGTGTGTTTGGAGGAGCGATCCCCACACACCCGGCGCGTCGAATAAAGCAAACACCCACTTCTCTGACTCTGTCTCTGAAGTGTCTCCTGGCCCGGTTGTGGCGTGATTCATCTGGCACCCCAAGATGGGACCCTCTCTGCCCGGCTGCCAGATCCAGGGGTAAGCAGACCTCCCAGTTGCGACCCTGAATTTTCAGGGGGAGCTCAGCTGTCCTTTGGCTCACAGCGGGGGCAGACAAGGACCATCTGCACCAAATTAAGGTATTTGCTATTCCTTTTAAACACAGAAATACCTGCAGGTCCAGGGTTTGAGTCCCTGAGGGTGGGTTGAAAGTCCTGAGGAAGACTGGGTCTCCCAAAATTAGTCCTGGGCAAGAGGAAAAGTACTTTTAAGGGGTTGGACCCCGACTTTTAAAGGGGTTGGACCCCCTGGGGTTGGACCCCACTGTGAAAGGTACCTTTAAGGGGTTGGACCCCGCTGTCATGTGCTATTGTACGGCTCTTTGTGTTTTGTCTGTTGCTATTCTGCTGCTGTGTGAGTGAGAGTGGATGAGACGTGCTGTCAAAGTGCGAAGTGAGTGGGAAGCTCTATCTGCGGTTCCGTACCCCGGTGCCGGGCTCGGCCAGAGAAAAGCAAAGTGTTTGGCAAAGAGTGAATGAGGATAAATCATATAAACCGTGGGTTTGGAATTCAACCTTACTGTCCGAAGAGAGGCAGATTTTAGAGGAGAAAAGATTTTAGCTATTGAATTGAAAACATCCAGACCCCCAACGCCTTTCTAATGTAGCTCCATCTGATTTCCCTTTTGAAATCCCGTGTTTAGTGTGTGAAAACAGTTGTGAAGCTTGTATTTGTGTGCATGTATTAATTGTGAGAGAAAGTGGTATTGTACTTCTACTAGATGGAGTGGGTGGTGTCCAAGCTGCCAGAGGAGAGAGCTTGGTATCAGACTAGAAAGAGCAAGAATAAAAAAACTTGGCAGAAAATGAAAGTGCAGATAATGTTAGAGTAAGGAGAGAGTGGCAGAGAATAGTGAGAAATCTGAAAGGAACTGGTTAGAAAAGTAAGAGATGAGGAAAAGGCGAAAGCAATGGCAAAGGTGATGGCAGAAGTTGTAAGAAATGTGGACATTGTGGTTAATAGATTTGGGTGTTTAGTTCCCTTTTCTGCTTGGTGTTTTGTGTGGAGCTGTAAAGCTCCTGTTATGTAGTGCTTGTGCAGAGCTGAAAGGCTCCTGTTTGGAGGGGACCCGTGCCCCTGTGCCTTTTGTGTTTTGTTGTGAAAAGCCAAAATTGGCAGGTTTCAGTTCTGAGGCGAGCTCCTATCTTGTGGGGAGCCTCACCACCAGTCTGTTGTTTATTGTGGAGAACTAGAATTGGCAGATTCTAATCCTGCAGCCAATTCTGCAGCTGCAGCCTTGTGGGGATGGTGTTGTCCCTGTGCAGGCCTAGGTATTTGTCATGCAGCCTCATCTGCGGGGGCTGTAGAGAAACCTATGGGGTTTTGCTGTCCTTCCTTGGTTAATTTGTTAGTCACCTCTCTACTCCTGGGGTGGACTTGGTAAAAAAAAAAAAAAATGAGATAAAGAACAATTGGTTACTAAAAGATAATTGATTGCTAAAAATGTGATTGGTTTTTAAAAAAAAAAAAAAAAAAGGAGAAAGAAGGGGGTTTTAGGCAGTAGCATTGCTTGCTGCCGAACTTGATCTTGTCCAAAAGGAAAATCACTAGAACAAAAAGAGCAAACTGATAAGGCAAACTGCTCCGGGGCGAAAAGCAGAAGCCTACTAAAACCCTGAAGAAAGAAAAAAAAAAAAAAAAGGCAATCCAAATGCCTGATTCACAGACTGCAACTCTTGCAAAACTTAAAAGCAGTCTCACTCCCTCCACTGAAGAATCAATTGGAAGAAACCCCACTGAAAACCTGTGGGAGACAATCAAAGTGGTGACACAAGCACTTCATAGAATAAAAACTAAAACTCCACTTGAATAAGTTAATGCAATTAAACTCTTGTTTCACTCAGACATATTTTTCATTTTTTTGGGGAGGGGGAAAGTTTGTTCCTTTTCTCTTTTCTAGGAATGTCAAGTGTCCCGACATCAAAGATAAAGAAAGAAGTTTGAGAGCAAGGAAACTGCAAGCAGCAAAATCACATCTAAATGTGATAATCATTGCTTCACTGTCACTTTGTGTTAGCCCCAAAAAGTTTTACTTCTTTTTTAATAATCGGTCTAGTGGGCCAAATTTTCACTTTTCTTTTATAAGAATCTACCAACACATGAGATGGAGCTGTATGAAAACCAATGAAATTTAAAGTGTCACCATAATTGCTCGCATTGTCAGTTGGTTAATGTTTGTAATTTGTTTGTGTTTTCATTGCAAGTGACTTGGTGAGAGATCAAATAGAAGTTAAAGCATTCTACATATTCTTGAGTTTAATTTTTGTCTAACTTGTTTGGTCTTTTTACTGAAAAATGGTGTGGTTAAAGTCTTATAGATGTATAATTTGTCTCAACCAATATTATCCTGAGAGTTGGTATAAGAATTTATACATATTTGAAATCCTACAAATATGAACTAACCTTCCCGGTTCTGCCTCAGAAGGCTTCAAAATTATTATAATCTGGCTAAATTTTTTGGATTTTCTAATTAGTGAATTAAAGAATATTGACAAAACACAAGCAAATGCTACATGAGAAATGATTGAATCCCCCTTCCTAAACCAAGAGGGATACAGAAAAGCCTTCTACCAGCTCTCAAACTAAAGTGCTGTTCAATCTCATGCCATATGTCTTAAGAGGATGTTTTAACTTTTCCTCACCCCTCCTATTTATAGCACATTCTGCAATCTCAGTTGTAGGTGCAGAATGAGATGAAGGCAAAAAAAAAAAAAAACAAACCCAAAAAACCCAAAAAAACTAAGTTTGAAAGAGAATTCATTTCATTTTTAATCCCACCAAAAATAAAGCCACAGTTTGTAGTTTGTGTCAAGATTAAATGACAAGAGTGCTACAATGTCTCCTAGAAAACAGAGCATAGCCCTAATGTAAAGATATGTTTGCATGAGAACATTTTGTATGAAAATGTTTTGTGTGTTAGTTTTGTATCATAAAAACTAATCCTTCATAATGTATAGAATTATACAGCAGAGTAAGAATATTATTATAACAAAAACTGTAGAAAGAAGCTACAACCAAAGAAGCCTCCTGAAGATACTTGACTAGGACTTTAAAGTGTAAGTTAAACCACTAAGGTTAGATAAAGGGAAGAGAAATACCCATAGATAGTAAAATAACAAATCAAGTGATCCCATTAGTAGGAAATGTTGAAATTCCAGAGAGATCAAAACGGGCTCCCCCAGTAATTATTGAACTATTGGAAGGGGCACAACCAGTGTCAATTAAACAATATACACTAAGGCATGAAACATGAGTAAGAATAGAACCAATAATTACTAAATTTATTAATCAGAGGTTGTTGAGAGAGTGTAGATCTTCCTGCAATACCCCAATTCTACCAGTACAAAAGCCAAATGAAAGTTATTGATTAGTTCAGAACCTGAGGACACTTTACTCACAACATTACAAAGTGACGGGGTGTGGTTTTCAGTTTTAGATTTAAAAGATGCTCTCTTTTGTCTGCCATTAGCTGAAAGCAGTCAGGAAATTTTTGCCTTTGAATGGGAAAACCCCAGAACAGGGAGAAAAAGCCAACTTACATGGACTGTATTGCCACAAGGATTCAAGACCCATGATATTTGGAAATCAATTAGCCAAGGAACTAGAAGCCTGGACACCGCCACTTAGAGAAGGTACACTCCTGCAGTATGTTGATGATCTACTAATAGCAACAAGGACCCGTAAAGACTGCAAGAACTAGACTGTAAGTATTTTAAATTTTCTGGGACTAAGTGGATATAGAGTCTCCCCTGAAAAGGCTCAGCTAGTCCTCCAGAAAGTTACATATCTGGGGTATGAACTGGCAGGAGGGGAGAGAGCCTTGGGAGACAACAGGAAAGAGGCAATTTGTCAAATACCCTGGCCAACTACAACCAAAGAACTGAGAACTTTTCTGGGAATGACAGGATGGTGTAGATTATGGATCTACAACTATGGACTCATTGTGAAACCTTTATACTGTTGCAGTGGGGATACTGCAACACGCATATATCAAACCAGGAGTCCCGTGGAAAGGAAATATATATGGACAGACAGATTCTTGCTAGATGTTTCAGAGATGTTTATTTCTCCAGCCGCATGGCCGGAGCTCTGCCGAGGAACTGTCCCAGTCACGGGACCAAGGGTCCTTCTGCCCGCGCAGGGAACACAAACCAACCAATGGGAACGAGGCTGAGCAGGGGCAGGGAAGCCCCGTGTCTGTGCCCTCAGGGCCCCTCTCCCAGGGCTCCATGGCAGGGGAGGGACCCCAACACCTCACCCGTTTTATTTTAATAAAAGGAGAATGAAAACAACTGGATAAACATAACAAGAACAGTTTCAAAACAAAACAAGCCACCCTCCTGAGTCTATAAATGTCCAAACAGATTCTCTGGAACATCTTAGGGCTGACAGAAAGGAGACAGAACTCTCTGAGCATGCTTTGTGGGGAAACTGAGGCAGGAGAGGGTTTAACTTCTTCCCTTCCCCTTTTCATCCCCCACTCGGCATTGGAAAGGGATTTTTGGGGAAACAGTTGGCAAAAGCATGGTTTTGTGAGAGAAACCATGGGTGAAAAAACGGATTGGGAATACACTGGGGGTAATAGGACATAGGGTAAAAGGGAAAGGTGGGATTAGGAAAGGGAGACTGTAGGGGGGACTTACAATAGAGATACTGTCTAACATGACTATGATTTTTAGCATATATACTGCCTTTTACACGAACACCATCAGGCCCAGTGACCTGCGATGCTTGTAACCCTTTTCTACCTTGTATAATTTTGAATTCCACGACTTCTCCATCTCCCAAGCTTGGGATGCATTTTTCAGGGTTATTCTTTTTAATAGCAGTTCTATGCACGAATATGTCTTGCTGGTTGTCACACCTTGTTATAAAACCATAATTTTGCTTAACATTATACCATTTTACTATCCCTAAGATCTTAGTTACTATGATCTTTTCCTTTTTCCGAGTGGCTGCTGTTTTCTGTCTCGCTGCGTCTTTGCTCTCTCTTTCGGTCGCTCCCGTGTTGGAATTGTCGGAGCTGCTGGTGCCTGCGCGCTCTTCCCGGGGTCGCGTTCGGGGCTGCGCGGGCCGGGCCGGGCCACGCCGCTCAGTTCTCCGTGCGTCGCCTCCTCTGGTCGCAGCTTCGCTGCCGATGCCGGGTGCTGCACCCACGTCTCGGCCGGGCCCCCGAGCAACGACTCCCCCGCGCCCTGCTCCAGCGCTCGTCTCGGCCGGGCGCGGCTCCGTTCCACCGCCACCGCCGCCAGCCGCCGCCCGCGTGCCGCCTCTCTCGGCCGGGCGTTCACGGGGCTCGCTCCACCACGCGCTGCGCGGGGCCGGGCAGGCACCGCCGGGTCCCGCCGCTCCTGCCGCGCCTCGCTCCGCCACTGACACTGCGGCTCGCGTGGCTCCGCCCGCACGCGGGAACTGCCTCGCTGCTGCTCGCAGAGGGCTCGGTGCACGTGGCCTGGGCCGCACGGTCCCTGCGCCAGGCTTCCCTTCGCCAGGACACAGCTGACATTGCTCAACAGTCTCGGTAACTAAATAATATTCACGAAAATATTCTTCCATCGGCATATATTTTGACTCCAGTATTAACTGTGTCCAAACGGTTTTCCAAAAGCCCTTGGTAAGAATTAAATCCCAAGAAACATAGAAAAAGTTCTTAAACAACCATGCCAGGAAGTGTTTCAGTTCTTTTTGAGCTTGAATCAAGCTAAAATTTACAAATCGTTGTTCAAGAATCATTTTAAGTTTAAGATAAATGTCCATATGTGGCTCTGAGAGCCAGGAGTCTTCCCACGGTTCCTCCATAGTTTAGATATGGAATAGCAAAGCAAAACCAAGAAGAGGAATCCAAAGTTTCCAGGGTTTACTCACACAAATCAGTCGCTTAGGGATCGGGGATCGTTCTGCTCACAATTCTCCACCATTATGTTGCAGTGGGGATCCTGCAACATGCATATACCAAACCAGGAGTCCCGTGGAAAGGAAATATATATGGACAGACAGATTCTTGCTAGATGTTTCAGAGATGTTTATTTCTCCAGCCGCATGGCCGGAGCTCTGCCGAGGAACTGTTCCAGTCACGGGACCAAGGGTCCTTCTGCCCGCGCAGGGAACACAAACCAACCAATGGGAACGAGACTGAGCAGGGGCAGGGAAACCCCGTGTCTGTCCCCTCAGGGCCCCTCTCCCAGGGCTCCATGGCAGGGGAGGGACCACAACATTATACCAACTCCTAAAAGAGACTGGGGAAACTCACCTATGCTGGACACCAGAGACTAATAATGCATTTGTAACTCTGAAACATGAGTTGATGCAAGCTCCAGCATTGGGCATACCAGATGTCACTAAACCTTTTCTGTTGTTCTCACATGAGAGACAAGGACTGGCACTGGGACTTTTGGCACAGAAGCTGGGACCATACAAAAGGCCAGTGGCTTATTTCTCCAAGCAGCTGGATGTGGTCAGCCAAGGATGGCCCGCCTGCCTGCATGCAGTGGCAGCTGTGATCCTGAATATAGAAGAAGCTCGCAAGTTCACACTGGGCCAGCAGAGAACTGTTTTTGTCTCTCACACAGTGTCAGCAGTGCTCACACAGAAAGGAAATCACTGGTTAACCCCATGTCGCTTTCTCAAATACCAGGCTGTCCTAGCAGAATCAGAGGATGTGAGTATCCAAGTAACTAACGTTTTAAACCCAGCAGCTTACCTCCAGGGCAAGGCTGCTGAGGAGCCCGTACAACATGACTGCATTGAAACCATGGAGGCAGTTTATTCCAGCTGCCCGGACCTAAAGGACTCTCCGCTAGAAAATGTGGAAAACTGGTTCACCGATGGGAGCAGTTATGTCAAGAATGGTAAGCGGCTCGCTGGGTATGCAGTTACAACCACAGACGCTGTCATTGAGGCAAAACCGTTACCTGTGGGGACATCAGTTCAAAAGGCTGAGATAATAGCCCTAACTCGAGCCTTGGCATTGACCGAAGGAAAACCTATCAATATTTGGACTGATTCGAGGTATGCTTTTGGGGTGGTACACGCTCACGGGGCTATCTGGAAAGAAAGAGGTTTATTAACCTCACAGAAGAAAGAAATCAAGCATGCTACTGAAATAGTACAGTTACTGGAAGCAGTGGTAAAACCTTCAAAAGTGGCTATAATGCATTGTAAGGGACACTCCCAGGGTAACACTATCCCTGAACTGAGAAATGCTATGGCAGACAAAACAGCAAAGGCAGTGGCCAGTAGAGTTCAGATCCAAGCCCTAACTCTAATTCCTTCTAGCATTCTTATGGATGAAAAAAAAAAACCAAACCCCCAAAAAAAAAAAAACCCACCATACGACACTGATGATTTAAATTAGATACAAGAAACAAATGAGCACAGATGGGTGGGCTAAGATAAAAGGTCTCATAGTCATACCCAGAGAACTGTTAAAATTATTTATCCAAAGCGAACATTGCATCAAATCACCTTAGATGACACTTCTTGAAGGCTTAAAGAGGTATGAGACAAACTTACATCATGGTTACCCAACTTATCCTAGCTTAAACAATTGCTTGTAATAGCTATTTGTGTTATTGCATTCTTACTTACTGTTTGTATTAGTAGCTACTGTTGTATGATATTATGTACTTGGAATCATGATGCTTATGCTCAATGGCACAAGCATAAACTTAGAAATAAGATAGAGAAGGGTTCTTACTTTAAAGACATGCAAGATTTGCAAAGAATTACAAATAACCAAAGAAAAGGGGGGATTGAAGAATAACTAACTCATGTAAGCACAAGTTTATTGGGAGACAGCAAATGTTAGTTCAGACAGAAGATGTTAATTACAAAGCCTGAGAAGCCGAATTCACCCTAATCTTGTCAAGATAGAGGGGACAAGGATCATCTCAGAGACTGCTGAATCATTCCTCAAAGGACTACACATGCCCAGGGAGAAAGGTGAAAAGTTCACTGGGAGGATGACTACTGGTCTTCATCAGAAAGACCCCCGAGGAAGAGGAGAGGTCTTCCTCAGCACGACCACCAGGACACACAGTGCATGCGTGGCCCATATGCTAATGATTTCTGAGAAATAATTTGTATAACCACACCTGTCCCAAGGAATGTGATGAATATTCATAATTTAACCCTTAATACTGTGTTGCAGAGAGCACCGGTGTGTGTGCGTTTGGAGGAGCGATCCCCACACACCCGGCGCGTCGAATAAAGCAAATACCCACTTCTCTGACTCTGTCTCTGAAGTGTCTCCTGGCCCGGTTGTGGCGTGATTCACTAACAGACCTTCTCTCCACCCAATACAAGAAAGCACAAGTTTAGGGCAATGTAAAATTACTTAACGAGTAACCTTTGTATGCATTCATATGTGTGTTTTTAGTCGACTTACTGACTTTCCATCTGGAGGAATCTTATTGAATCTCATTTCTCCCTGCCAGGAAAAAAGCACTCATGCCACAGGCAGCTCTGTATCTCCCCGAGGAAACAGGGTCAGCACAAGTTTTCTGAATGAACCTGCTGCTGCATGCACATATTCCCTCTTACAAAGAGACTGCTCAGGTCACTGTGCAGTAGATATGAAGCAAAAACAGGTCCACAGTGCACGGGCCATTCCCTGACACCCTTTGACATACCTAAATCTTATGTAAAGGATCAAAAGTCACACATTATCACTGGGAGAGAGGAGGAAGACTTCATGCTATTGCTGATATAGTGGGGTTGGACAGAGTGGACTATTTCTTCTGTTACAGAGGAAGTAAAAAACTTACAACCTCATTAGTCTCCACAAGTCTGTTGTAGGGAAAATTTCTTCCTGAACAAATTGTTGGTAACTGGTTCAACCCAAAGTATACAGGAAAAACTACAAATTTGGTATCTGAGGAATATTTTAATGCACTTTTTCACCCTATCTTGCATCCCTTTTCTAGTCTTATGCTTTGCAGAAATAAAAGAAACTTCCCTCCCACCGATGCCATTTCACATATCTTCCTTTCAAAACTCCCAATCCCAAGAAGTCAATTTTTGCAACAGTGCAGAAAAACAGGTACTTCCTGGGCCCTGCAAACAAACAGAAAAAAAAAAAAAGAGTGCAAGAAACAGGAATCCAATTGTCTTTCAAAGCCTCAAAGAAATTAAAACGCTTAGTAACGACTTATTTTAGAGAAGTATAAGAAAGCCAGTGGCAAAATAGTATGTCTTTGGGTATATGCTTATTTGTAATACCTGTTTTGAAAGCCAGAGCATCACTGTACAGTCTCAATCTGTCTAGTCAGGCATTCATCTTCATCTTGGTTTTTATAGTTGTCAAAATACTTGAGTGTCTTGAGGGGATCTGAACAAGTTGACAGATTATAAAGGATAAAAATCAAGAGTTGTTTACTTGGATTTTCAGGACTCGTACATTAAACTAGTCTTTTCTGTCTGTTTGTGAGACTGTTGTTAAAGTTATCACCTGCATTTGCTACTATGTGGTGAGCAGCCAAACTCCCACCCAGCTGCTGTCTCCCTCATCCTCCTTAACAGCACGGGGGGGAGAAAAAAAAATGTAAAAACTTGTGGGTTGAGACAAAGACTGAGAGATTGCTTACCAGACATCATCACAGGCAAAACAGACTTGACTTGGAGAAAATTAATTTAATTTATTGCCAAACAAAATAGAATTGAATAGTGAAAAACAAAGACAAAAAAATTAAAACATCACCTTCCCTCCACTTTCCCTTTCCCAGGCTCAACTTCATTCCCAATTCTTCTAACCACCCTGCTTTGCAGGGAGGAAGGGGGGGTATTATAGTCAAGACATAAAAGTTCCTCTCTGCTGCTCCTTCCTTCTCACCCTTTTCCCCTTCTCCAGTATGGGTCCTCTCCATGGGCTGCAGTTTAGCCAGGAAAAATCTGCTCTAGCACGGATTCTCCACAGACCACTATTCCTTCAGGAAATATGCAAGTGCTCGACCATGGTCTCTTCCGTAGGCTGTGGGGGAATACCTGCTCCAGTGCCATGGAGCACGTCCTCCCACTACTTCTCTGACCTTGGTGTTCATACTGTTGTTTCTCCCTCTCTCCCTGCCCTTCTGACCTCTGGTGTTTTTTGCCCCTTCTTAAATAGGTTTTCACAGATGCACCACCAACTTCTCTGATTGGCTCATCATTGGCCAGCAGTGGGTCTATTGTAGACTCAGCTGTGTCCAGCATAGGGCAGCTCCTGACCTCTTTTCAAAGAGGCCATCCTTGTAGTCTGCTCACCCTCCTTCCCCCATCACCCTTGCCAGATACACCCAATACAATACTGTTACTCAGTAACATCATTCAGTTTTTATCCTTTCTGAGGAAACAAAATGTATGTTTCCATGCTGTCTGTGCACCTGTCTTTCTGCTTATCTGGCTCATAATACCTCTGAGACCATTAGCCAGTTTCAAGTGAATATAATACTGAAGATATGAACTTTCTTGAAATTCAATGAAAATAGGTGTTAAGCAGAGAAGAGAGAAACCCCTTTAATACCTTCACTGAGGACGTAGTTGAAGTATGAGCTTACTCTTTGTTAGACATTCAGATATCTTGAAAAGAGCCCACACTATGAACATGCACCATAGGAGACCAGGATTTCTTGGTTTCACTGCTCAGGGCACTTTTATTATCTTATAAAATGTGTTTACTACTTTGTTACCAATATAAGCCACAGTTAGCAAACCAAAGTAAGGTTGGTGAAAGTATTTTCCTATCATCCAGAAAAGCTACCATCTTTATCCAAATAACATATTCTTCACCTTTATCCACTCTTGCAAATATATAGAGCTTATAGTGCGCTGTCAGGGTCAACTGACTTTGATTCTATGAGAGTAGAAGGAAAAATTATTTTCTGGACCAAGTACTATTAGAAAAAAAGTGAAGGAACTTGCTATCATCTATGTACCATTGATGCCTTAGGTTTTAACCTTTATATTTTTCAAATTCTGTACTGCTTGGTGTGTGTGACTCTGAAGTTTCTTGTAGCCTGTTAATTTCTGCTCTCTCATGCTAGGTAGACATAACAAAGCCTCTCCGGCCCTGCTTTCCAAGGACACCAAGACTGTCCTAGGCCAAAAGTATAAACCAAAGAGCCGCTAAGGGGGGGTAAGCTGTGGGGAAAACTGAAGCTTTAATTGGAGAATTAACCCTGCTATGCAAATGAACCAAACCTATAAAAGAGTGAAGAACTCGTGACCTGGGGTCCATCTTGGGGTCCATTTTTGAGAGTGTCTTCAGGGTCCCCAGGGTGTACCTTTGAAGGCCTTTCAAATAAATACCTCTTTTAATCCTTTACTCCTGTCTAGTCTCTGTTTCTAGGAGGCCTCTCAAGGCATCACCATGAATACCAAGGCAGGAAGTATGTACAGAAGAAGGAAGGGGGGGATGTTTAGAGTTAGGGCATTTGTCTTCCCAAGTAACTTTTATGCATGATGGAGCCCTGCTTTCCTGGAGATGGCTGAACACCTGCCTGCTGATGGGAAGTAGTGAATAAATTCCTTGTTTTCCTTTGCTTGTGCAAAGGGCTTTTGCTTTACCTATTAAACTGTCTTTATCTCAACCCACAAGTTTTCTCACGTTTACTCTTCTGATTCTCTCCCCCATCCCACTGTGTTGGAGTGAGTTACTGGCTGGGTGTCTTGGGGTGACTTTATGATGTGTATCCCATATCGCTGCCCCGTGCCCGGAAATTAATTTTTGTGCCTTTCTATGCCTCTAAACTGAGCCTGAGAGGGGGAAGGGAAACTTGAGCAAAACTTCTTCAAAGCAGTTTGCAGCTTGTTCAAGGTCACACAGAGATAGAGACTTTTTTTTCAGCTGGGGCAGGAGAGCGAGGAAGCACCCAGCTTGCTGTTTTCCAGTCAGCTTTTGGCCAGTTTCTCAGCTTCTTTTTCTCTGGAGAGAGACTGAGAGTTGAACTTTTTTCCTTCCCTGGAATTTCAGATTTTCTCCCTTTTCTGCTGGACTGCTTCAATATCAGAACACATCAGGAGGACTTTCCACCAAGCACAGAGGGCCTGGCCCTGGGCCAAGTCCCAGCTCCAAAGAGACCAAAGGGAGGACTCTAACACTTTCCCAGGTTTTTTTCTCCACAGTGAAAGATTTTATTATTTAGCATTATTTTCCTTTTCCCATGTGTTTGGTAAATAAATAGTTTTTATCTCTTTCACTTTCCTTTGAGGAAAATTTATTTTTTCCCGAACCTGGTGGGGGAGGGGTGGTTTGTAACCTGCCTTCTCTCAGAGGATATATTTCTAAATTTGACCAAACCGGCACACTGGGGTTAAACCACAACAGTAGTTTTTTGGTGTCAATCTTTGGGCTTAAAGGGTTCAAGATAATGACAGATTTGATTGGAATGTGCTAGGTTTAGTTTATAGCTATTATAGCTGTTTGGCTATTATTTGGAAGGTTCCTGTGCTTGCTGTGGGGCTTGCTTGCCTCACTGTATATTAAAGTCTAGTGCTCATTAGGCCCTTTTCACTTTTACTGCTTGCTGTAGTGCTGTGCTGCTCATCACCTTACTCTGATGTGCCTGGGAACATTTTGATAACAGCAATGGCCATGTGCCTGGACTGGCAAATGGCCAGGACATTGCTGCTATTTCTATGTTGTTGTACTGGACAGGCTGGAACTCCAGTGTGAACTCAAGTTGAAGGGACTGTGACCTGTGCATGAGTCCACTCCAGAGCAGAACACCTCGAAGCATCTGTGGCTGTGGATAAGCCCATGCCAGAGCAGGTACATCTTGAAGAGCATGTGGCCATGGTTATGTCTGTGCTGCAGCAGGTACACCTTGAAACATCAGTGACTGTGCATGAGGTGAAGCTGGAGCACCTCAAAGCATGTGGCCATGGATAACACCCATGACAGAGCAGGTACACCCCTGGAGGGACTGCAGACAGGGTGTGCCAGTTTGGACAAATTTGGAAATATATCCTCTGAGAGAAGGCAGGTTACAATCACCCCTCCCCCGCCAGGTTCGGGAAAAAAATGAAATTTTTCCTTGGAGGAAAGTGAAAGAGATAAAAACTATTTCTTTAACAAACACACAGGAAAAGGAAAATAATGCTAAATAATAAAACCTCTCGCTGTGGAGAGAAAACCTGGGAAAGTGTTAGAGTCCTTCCATAGGTAGCCTTTCCCCTCCTCCTCGGAGCTGGGATGGGGTGGGCCCTGCTCCGAGTCCTTGATGAAAAAAATCTTCCCGATGTGTTCTGATGTTGAAACAGTCCAGAAAAAGAAGAAGGGAAAAAACCAAAGTCCCAGGAAAACAAAAGTTCAGCTCTCCGTCTATCTCTCTGGAGAAAAAGGGACAAAAGCTGGCTGAAGACCAAGCAGAGTGCTTCCCTCCGCTCTCGCTCCCTCTCTCAGCTGAACGCAGAGAGCCATCTCTGTGTCCTTGAAACACTGCTTTGAAAGTTCTCTTGGCTTTTTTTTTTCCTCTCCCCCCTCTCAGGCTCAGTTTAAAGGCATAGAAAGGCACAAAATTAATTTCTGGGCATAGAGAAGGGATAGGGGATACACATCATAAAGTCACCCTAAGACACAGGGGTAAGTCCATGTTGGAGAAGGTTTACTTCTGAAGGGATTGTGGCCCACGGAGAAGGCCATGCTGGAACAGGTGCGCCTCAAAGTGACTGTGGCTGGGGATTGTGGATGCTAGCAAGGGCTGGCAGAGGAATTTTCCTGTGAAACTTTTCTTTCTCATGAGAGGGCAGTTAGAGAAATCCAGCTTCTCACAGCTTCTCTGTGAAAGCTTTCGTTCTCATGTGAACTGGATGGACAACAGTTTGAGAGAATGTAAACCATTTCTACACCTGCAGGTTGTTATGAGAACTGTGAAAATTATTTTCCTTCTTTAAGAATAATATTTGGAAATGGGTGTTTTACTGCTCAACCTATCACCTTGAGAGGTGATGGGTCAATAGGCCAATCATATAATTTCTCTTTTGCGAACCATGCTATAAAAGGTATGGGTGATTAAACGAGGTCGCTTCGGCCATACGCATCTGATCTGGACTTATGTCGTGATTTTCGCCGTCTCTCTGGGGATAACAGCGACATCTGGTGACCAACCGACGTGTACCGGAGACCGCAAACCGGACTTTAGAAAGGTGCGTGCCCCCCCCCTCCGGGGGCGCGGGACGGGAGTTTCTCCCGAGCCGCAGCTGGCCTCCCTCTGGGGCCGCACGGAACACAGACTGAGCCATGGAGCACAAATCCTCCTGGAACTGTGCAGTATTTTCCACCTTCAAGTCTGTGATACTGACCGCAGGAGCTAACGTAGGAGATGGCGAGCTCGCTGCGTTACTGGACTGGTCGCTTCTGCATGGATATTACGTGGAGAGCGATAGTGATTTGACCTCGGAAGCTTGGAGACGGCTGGGAGACGCGTTACTCCGGGAATTCACAGCTGGTAATGCCGAGGTGCTTGATTTATTACGCACCTGGGTGATTTTACACGATATACTGCAGTTATGGACAGAGAGACGGGATAGTGCAGCTAACTCAGGCTCTGATGAGTCTGAAGTTATGTGCTTTCCCAGCTCGGGCGAGGAGGACCTCTCAGATGGGGGGACGGGTGTTCCGAGCACCGCGGGCGCCCCCAGTAGCGCGGGCGCCCCAAGTAGCGCGGGTAGCGTGGTAGAATTGAATCAGGGGGATGGGGAAGCAGAGATTAAATGATTTACTAAGAAGCTGTTTGTTAGAAGCAATGCATACCGCTTGCCCAACACTTATTGTACCTACCAAAGCAAGATGAGAAGATATGAGACTATTGATAAAGGGAAGGAATCTTGACCAAAGATCCTGTTTTTAACCTAACTCAAACCTGTCTTGAAGTTTGGACTTAGCCCAGGGACATAAAGAGCATGCGCAGGGAAGAAAGATGAAAAGTTCAGGATGAAGAAGACCCTTTACTTCATCTGAGGAAGACTCTTATTTCATCTCGGAGACCCCTGCCCATGACCACCAGACAACACTGAGCAAGCGCAACGCGGATATAAATGACTTTTGGGCTCATTGTAATACGAAGCGAGGCTAGGCGGGGCTAGGCGATGAATATGTATAAGCGTATTGGGAAACTCAATGAATATGGAACTTGTAACCCAATAAATACCAAGCTGAATGCAGCTGTCGGCACGCATGACTTTGGAGGAACTATCCCCCATGCGTCCCAGCGCTGGAATAAACATACCTACTTTACTACTTATTCTAGTAGCAGAGTCTTTCCCGCTCATCAGAATCACTCCCGGTATCGCCTCGGAGGAAGACTAAGGGTTATCCCTGCCCTCGGAGATATGTTCTCTCGAGGGGCTGTTCACCAGTGGCGTCCGCGGCGTCTCCGCCTGCCGCGGCGCCGGCGGCTACCGCTCTTTCGCTGGGTTCGGCATCGTCTGCCGTTGCGAGCGCAGCTTCCGCGGGGGCAGCGCTGTTGTCTGCTGCAGCGCAGCTCGCTGCACCCTTGTTACAGGGGCAGTCCGTATTCCCGACCGCGGGCGGGGCGTCTTGGTCCCCCGCGCCCGCGCGTTCGGGGTCTCAGGGCCCCCGTCCGGCTCCTGTGCGGCTCGGATATCCTACGGCTGCTACAACAGCCGGGGACTCCGCGGCGCAGGCGCAGCAGCGGCAGCAGCCGAGTTCCCCGATTCCTTTCTCTATGGGGGAACGAATCTTGGCAGCGCTGCAAGACATAAAATTGGAGCTCGCAGCGCTGCCGGGGATTATAGCAGAGGCGGTTATGGCTGCGCTGGGGCGGGAGCCGGGGCGGGAGCCGGGGCAGATAGTCCTTGTGCCGGAACCAGGCACGGCACCAGACATTCAGAGCGCACCGCCGGAGCCGGCCGCGCACGCGCTGCCTATGCCTCTGCGAGCGCCGGCCGTACCGCTGGAACCGGCCGTGCCCCTAGAGCAGGGTGCGGAGCTGGCGGTCCTGGCGCCTGAGCCGGGGCGGGAGTCCGCGGCGTCCATGGCGCTGGCCGCCACCCCGCCTGCGCCTGGGCGGCAACGGCCTCTGATTCGGCCTGCAACGTTGCAGGCCCCATTGTCAGGTGCGGCGGCCATTACTCCTCCCCCCGCCGCGCCGCTTGACGCTGCTTCGGCTTCCGCTGCTGTCCCAGCCGCGAATCCAGCCCTTGTTGTTACCCCGTCTACTGGCCCAGAGTTGCTGTGCCAGTCTCCAGAGGTTTCAGCTGATACACCCCTGGATGACGAGACAAGCTCCGTTGCTATTGTGAAAAACGAGGTTCACTCTCCTGTGAGAATTTAAAGAGTTTAATATAAAGACAATAAGAGACACATAAAATAAAGCAAAGGGATAACGGCCGGGTGCCTTGGCGTTCTGCCAAGAGCACACCTGATGCTCGAGGTGAGTCCTTTTTATACCATTTTTACTGTCTGTTCGCTATTAATATTAAAACTTTTCCCGGAGCTGTTCTGCATGGCCACTCCTTGGTTCCGCCTTTTTAGAGCGTGCGTAGTCTTCTGCCTTGTGGTTTTATTTCTTTTGATTCTTGGGGTTGGGCCCGCTAGGTAAGAGTCGATGGTAGGGTGGATCTCTTAATTCTCCAGACAGTCAGGGCTGATTGCAGCTTTGGGCCTCTTTGCCCCCCGGGCAGAGCGGTGATAGCGGCTCTCGGACCCTCCTGGCCGCCCGTTCTCCGGGCGGAGTAGCCTTTGGGCCCTTTTGTTCCCTGGACAAAGTGTTGATTAGCAGCTTCTCGGGCCTCATCCTCTGTTCGATTGGAGGTTATCTTACTTGCTCACACTTGCTAATATTCTTGCTAAAAAGAGAGAAAACTACATCCACACAGCAAAAAAGCATTTCTAACATTATATAATATCTACCTTAATACTTTGCGAGAAGCCAATACTATATGTTTATAACAATCCCCCCTTTTTCTATTTTATAAATCATTTGGCTTGAGCAATAATTCTTTTTTCTTGGCATCTAATGTCCGTTCGTTCTTTTCACAGATCAATTTGGCTTCTTCGAGAGAGTCTTTTATATCACTTTGTCTTTTTAATACCATAATTTTTTGTGCTGTTCCAGACATAGCCAACTTTGGGTATGTAGGCATTGCCACAACTTGCATGCCTTGAACTACGCTGGTGATTAGCCGAATAAAGCAGGGGATCAAGCAAGGGAGAAATATTAGACCAGCTGTAGCACATAAGAGGAAGAAACCTAGCTTCTTCCACCATTCTTTCCCCGATATGCCATCCCACCAGTTAGTAGTCATCATTGATTCCCATTTTTGGACTGGTACATGGGCTATTTTTCTGATATTGTTGGCGATATCTAGAACGGCATCCTTATTGTCATCAGTTTTTAAACAACATTCTGATGTATTGAACTTCCCGCACACACCCCCTTCTTCAGCCAGTAAATAGTCTAAAGCCAGCCTATTTTGATATATTGCAGCTCTGGTTTGGCGTTGCTGGCTGACTATTAATTCCATAGCCCCGGCTGTTTCATTGGTTATGATTTCTACAAGGGCTTGGAGTCTGATGATACGATTCAGCATGTAAATTGGGGTTCGATATCCCCAACTTCCATCTTGTGCCCAGGTAGCTGGCCCATATGTTTCTAATATTCGTTCAGGGGGCCATTCCTCATCTTTCCATTTTTGGAATCCTCCAATTAAATCCCTTTTATTTCTTTTGAAGTCTTCATAGACAGGTATTCTTAATTGATCTCCCTCTGGTTCTGGTAAAAGGAAAAACCCTGGTTGAATGATTCCTAGTGTACAACTCCCTTTCCAATGTGAAGGGAGTCTTGGGTATGCCCTTTTCCCACATATCCAAAATAAGCCATCTGGTGTTTTCCAATAATCACCTTCTTGTTGATTTATATTCTCCTAAAATTTGGATATTTCTGGGATTCCAAAATAAGGATTTTTCCTTGTGTCATTACACTGAAAGAGTCCAATTTCATTATCATATACACAGTCTTTTCCTTTTTTCTGAGCCCAATACCAAGTTGGTTTTTCTGGGACCCACCACGTTGAAGTTTTGTTGCTCACTTTATACCTTTTACAGGGAGTGTTTCCTACTTCATTAAGAAAGTTTTTCCCAGTTTGCCAGAGGCATTCTTCTCCTATTACTGTTGAACTTAAAATCCACCCCTCAGGTTGGTTCCCCCCTCTTATATTTGTCCGGTTCCATTTAAGGAGTTCTACTGGGCCTATGCTGCTACCTTTCCATGGCCATTCTTCTGTCATCAAAGCTCCTCCACAGACCCAACAGTTGGTTATGTTCTTTACCTATCCTCTCCCCCAATTCCACAAACAGGTTTTTCCTATCCTTGGGGTGTTTTCCTCTTTTAACTGTTGTTTAAGCTTTGCATACAGGTCCTGGCGTGAGGTGAATATAGGGCGAGGTTGCTGTGCTGGCTTTGTATTTTTACTTACCACTTGTTCTTTTACCAAATCTTGGACTGTTCCCCTGGTGGCAGCTGTGAAACAAATCCATTTTTCTCCTTTTGGACAATTACTTCCTAGTCTGTTTCCACTTGTTCCTAAATTTTCTGTAATCCAATATTTTTCCCCTTTATGCATGCAAATACCTAATTTGGACGAGTCATAACAGTGACTGTTGATATGGGTATGAGTAACAAGAAAGAAGCCCCGGTGTCTTTCCATGTAGAGCTTTCGATAGCATTTGTAACATGGTCTTGCCGGTGTCCCGAAAGGGACCAGGATAAGTGACAAAAGGAGGAATAACAGAGGTCCGGCATGGCTTATACTCCCACCTCCCTTGCCTATGAGGTTGCAACCCATAGCAGGTGTATTGGATCTTCTTGGTGGCGAGTACAGTGGCCAACCCGGTCTTGCCCTCTATTTCCTTGTCACTTTCTTTGTAGCTTTTAGGCAAATTTCTTTTGTCACCTTTTTAACTGTAGTATCTTATCGTATCTTAGGTATTTCCCATTCGACAGGCACTGGTAATTCCTATCTGCAGAGCAAAGTTATTGCTTTTGTTGCTTATGATTTTGTCTGGATAGGGGGTCGATTTTGTGCTTGACACCCTTTACAACTAGAGTGTCGATGGTGTGAAATGCCAATTTCCCTCCAGATTAATTACTTATATTTGACCTGGCTGGCATGCCCCGTGTTAGAATGATTCAAACAGGGTATATGATGTGGCACTGATGGAAGTTGTGATTCTCCCCCTTCTCAATACAAATCACAGGCTAGAATCAGAACATGAGAGTTCCCTGTTTGATACAGTCCCAACCCTTCCTGTTTGAAGTGAGAATATTCTTCTCCAAGATGTCCCAGAATTTGTCCAGGGGCCACTGATATAAATTTGGCTTTTACTTCTCAGTTAGGTGTGATTCTTTGCATATCCCTTGGATTATTTAGATTGTTCTAGTTCGTTGCCACCTGGCCTCCGTTTAAGAATCAATTTGGTATCACCTGGTTTGGATATTACAGTCCATTCTTCAGGTTCTTTTACAGGTCCTTTGATTCTGCTGGCATGGATCCACCCTCGTTCCTTGGTCCGGATTGCGGCCTCAGTCGTCAGCAGTACCTGAAAAGGACCCTCCCATTTTGGAGTCAAAGATTGTTCTTTCCATGTTTTTATTAGTACCCATTCCCCTGGGTGGATATTATGAATTCTGAACTCCAAAGTTGTGGTTTGAGGGATCATTCCTTTCAGCCTCAAATTTTCAAGTGTTCTGGCAATTGTGGTGACATATTTTTTGACACTTACTTCTACTTCATAAGTGGCTGTTTCATGTTGAGTGGTAAGGAAGGGTAATCCGAACATCATCTCATAAGGAGATACTCCCAGGTCTGACCTGGGCTGTGTTCGGACTCTCAACAGAGCCAAAGGTAAACATTTTATCCATGACATTTGAGTTTCAATCATTAATTTTGTTAAAATTTTTTTCAAAGTCTGCTTCATTCTTTCTACTCGGCCTGAACTTTGTGGGTGCCAGGGGGTATGTAATTCCCATTTTATTCCCAAGGCTTGAGTTATTTGTTGTAAGACTTTGGATGAAAAATGTGTTCCTCTATCTGAGTCTATTTTATTAACCATTCCATATCTGGGAATAATTTGTTCCAGAAGGGTTTTGCATACTACGTTAGCTGTAGCTCTGGTAGCAGGAACTGCTTCTACCCAATGAGTTAGATGGTCTACTATTACTAATAGGAACTTCCATTTCTGTATTTGGGGAAGTTCAGTGAAATCTACTTGGATACTTTGGAATGGTCGCAGAGCTAACTCGTGGCCTCCTAATGTTGTTTTTCTCATTATTTTCCTACTCACTCTTTGGCAAGTTATACAGTTCCCAGTTATTTGTTTTGCTACCCCAAAGATTCCAATACACCCATAATTTCTCAGAAAATGATCACACAAAGCTTGAGTACCCCAATGAGTTTTTTGATGCATATCTTCTAATATTCTCTTAGTGAGTGGCTTATTAAGTAACTGTCTCCCATCAGGGAGTTTCCATTTTCCAGATTGATCTTGTTCTCCCCCTATCTTAAATAATTCCTTTTCTTCTTCTTTACTAAATTTGGGGATTTCCAATTCTCCCCTTTCTGGGGTCAGGATTAACATAATTCGTTTAGTCCCATTTTCTGCTGCATCTTTGGCTTCTTGGTCTGCTAGATTATTCCCTCTTATTTCTGGGGTCATCCCTTTTTGGTGTCCTTTGATATGCACTACAGCTATTTCTTCAGGCAATTTTAATGCCTCCAACACTTCTGAAATCAGGCCTTCATGTATCAGTTCCTTCCCCTTTGAATTTAGTAAACCCCTTTCTTCCCAGATCTTTCCAAAGGTATGTATTACCCCAAAGGCATACTTTGAATCAGTATAGATGGTTTCCTTTTTGTGTGCTAAATGCTCCGGTGCTCTCTTTAGAGCGTATAATTCACAAGATTGCGCTGACCAATTTGAAGGTAGTTTTCCTTTTTCGATGGTCTGCATATTTATCCCATCGACTAAGGCATATCCTGACATTCTTTTTCCTTGCAAGCATCTGGATGAACCATCCACATATATTCTTTCCCCTTCTAAGAGGGCTTGTTCTTCTAGATCTTCCCGAACTTTTGTTTGGTATTGAATAATTTCCAAGCAATCATGTGCCAGGTCATCTTTTGGTTCTCCATAGAGGAATTGGGCCGGATTGAGGCTTTTGCTTGTTTCTATAGTTAGATCATTACTGTCAATCAGAATTGCTTCATATTTTAGTATCCTGGAGTCTGTTAACCATTTTTCAGCTTTTTGATTTAGCACATATCGGACCGCATGGGGTGTGTATACAATCGGTTTACTTCCAAAGGTGAGCTTACAGCTCTCCTCCACCAAAATAGCAGTAGCTGCTATGGCTTGAATGCATACTGGCCAGCCACGGCTTACTGGGTCCAATAGTTTAGATAAATAAGCTATTGGTCTTCTCACCCCTCCCCATTCCTGGACTAATACACCATGAGCTACTCCATTTTCTGCATTCACATATAAATGAAAGGGTTTTTCTAGTGAGGGTAAGCTTAGGGCTGGTACCGAGGCTAGTTTCAACTGCAGTTTTTCTAATTTATCATCATCATTTTTGGTCCATTGTATATTGTCTCCCCCTGTTAATTTTTCATATAAAAATTTTACTGCTTGTGTATATCCTTCAATCCATAGTCTGCAATATCCCAGTAGCCCCAGCAGTCTCCTAACCTCCTTTTTTGAAGAGGGAGGAGGGAGGGATAAAATCCCTGTAATTCTTTCAGGACTTAGTTTTTGGCTACCTTTGCTTATCAGGTGGCCGAGATATTTTACTTCTGATTCCACAAACTGTAATTTCCTTCTTGATGCCCTTAGTCCCTTTTCCCCAAGAAAATTTAGAAGCTTTATAGTAGCTTCTTTAACTTTAATTTCATCTTCTCCTGATATTAGAAGATCATTTACATATTGGATAATTTGTATTCCTGGGGGAATGGGGAAGGTTTGTAATATTTCTCCCAAGGCTTGCCCAAATAAATTTGGGGCCTCACAATACCCCTGTGGCAGTTTAGTCCACCTCAATTGGTTCTTTTTCCCTGTGTTTGGATCTTCCCATTCAAAGGCAAAAATATTTCGGCTTTCCTCTGCCAGTGGGCAGGCCCAAAAGGCATCTTTAAGATCCACTACACTAAACCACTGATGTTGAGGTGGAATTTTACTTAAAAGAGTGTAGGGATTAGGAACCATAGGGTAGCAGGCCCGTGTTCTTTTGTTTACTTCTCTTAAATCTTGCACTAATCTATAATTTCCATCAGATTTCTTTACTGGGAGAATAGGGGTATTATGAGGGGATTTACAAGGTTCTAGTGTCCCATCCTTTATTAATTCTTCTATTACTGGTTTTAAGCCTTTTCTCCCTTCTAAAGATATAGGGTACTGACGTACACGAATGGGACATTTTTCTCTTTCAGTTGTGACCCTTATGGGTCAATATCTAGTCCACCCCTATTCCCTTCCCCAGCCCAAACCTCTCTGTTAATTTTTCTTTCATCTTCTTGGCTAAGTTTTAACACTTTGGCCGTCATTCTCCCTTCTTCTGGTATGACTCCAACCCCCAGTTGGATTTGTAAATCCCTTCCCAATAAATTGCTGCCAGCCCAAGGAACTAACAAAACATCCCCTATCCCTATTTTTGTTTCCCTTCAATAACCACATCTTTAATGACAGGGACCTTAAATCCTTCCCCCTTTGCTCCCGTTACTTTTACCATATCATTACTTACATCACACCCTTTTGGAATATTCATCACACAAGTCCTTTCTGCCCCAGTGTCAACTATAAATTCTAATACTTCCTCTTGGGGGCCTACTTTTAAAGTTATCAAAGGCTCCAGATGGTATTTATCCCCCAAAAAATAGAGCCCATGACTTCCCTATTTTTCTTGTGTGTGTGTCTCTTGAAATATTTTCAGATCCCTCCTCAGGTGGGGGCATTCTCTTTTATAATGCCCTTCTTCCTTGCAATAGAAACAGGCATCCCTGGGTTGTTCTTGGAAACTTGACTGTGCTGAGGTTTTATTTTTCTCCTTTCCACCATTTCTGAATCTTGAACGTTTAGGAGTGTTACCTGAGGGCTTTCGATTTAGATTTTTTTGGAAGGTACTTTCTCGCATAGTGGCTATCATGATCTTTGCTTCCACTTTGGCTTTTTCTTCATCCCTCCGGACATATATTTTTTGAGCTTCCCTTACTAGGTCTTGTAATGGTTTCTCATACCAGTCTTCTATTTTTTCCAATTTTTTCCTAATATCTGGCCAGGCATGTGTGACAAAGTTAACTCTTAGCAGGGCTTGCCCTGCTAGGGACTCCGGGTCTATCCCAGAATATTGTTTCATATTCTTTTGGAGCCTCTCCAGCCACTCAGTCGGGGTTTCTTCCTTCCCTTGCTGCCCCTCAAAGGCCTTTCTGACATTTTGTCCTCGGGGTGCCCCCTCTTTTATTCCCTTGATTATCAAATTACGATAATCATTCATATGTCCCCTCCCAGCTTCATCATTTTGGCTCCAGTTAGGAGGTGTAATGGGCATTTTCTGATCCCCGGGTGAACCGTGTTGGTTTTCTCTTTCCCAAATTTTTATTCCAGCAATTCTAATCATTTCTCTTTCTTCTTGGGAGAATATTATTTTCATTATTGATTGCATTTCTTCCCAAGTGAAAATGTTGGGACCTAGGAACTGGTCCAACTGTTCAGCTGTACCTATGGGGTCTTCTAATAATCCTTTAATTTCTTTTTTGAAATTCCTAACCTCTGTAGAGGTTAGAGGAGCATTCACAAAGCCGGTTCCCCCTCCTCCCATAGGTACTTCTCTTAATGGAAATAAATGAATTTCTTGGCTTCCCTCTGTTTGTTTAGCAATGGAGGGATTGTTGGGCTGCCTCTGAGCCTTAATGGCACCTCTTGTATTCTGGTATGGTGCTCCTTCGTTAAGAAGAGGGTTTATTTGGGAAGAAAGCACCGAACTCCCCTGGGGAGGAGGGGCAGATTCAGAATCTGGCGCTGAAGCCGAATCTTCTGTGGTGCAGAGGGTGGGGGTGGGGTATGGCAGTGAAGCCAAATATTCCGGAGCACAGGAGGCGGGGACCGGCACTAAAGCCGGGTTTCTCAAGGCAGGAGAGGTGGGGGCTGAAGCCGGGATATGTGACGTTTCCCTTGATTCAATTGAGGGTGCTGGGATTCCCGAGATATATGGGAAGGGTGGGATCCCCGGCATGGGCGGGGGCAGGGCTCCCCCCCAGCTCCATTGGGGCGGGAGGGCTGCCGGGGGAAAGGCCCCCGGTGTGGGCGGAGGGGTGGCTGGCGGGGGGAGCCCCGGAGCCGGGGGGAGGGGGGCAGCTTCTGATCCTGGCGGCGGAGGAAACCCCGGAGCCAGGAGGAGGGGGGGCGGGCAGCTTCTGGTACTGGCGGCGGAGGCAATACTTCTAAAGGGTCCCAGCCTTTTTTCTCTTCTGTTTGCTCCTGCTCTGGGGTTTCTGATATTTTAAAGACTTTGGTTCCCAGAGGTTTTGTAATTCCTGTCCAGCAAGAAGCATATTCTCCCTCCTCAGGGTGAGATGGCTCTTTTGAATTTACAAATACATTTAGAGCCTGGCAAATCCATGCCTCATCAGACCCATATTTTGGCCAGTACACATGATCAGATCTGATTTCCTTTTTTACCCACTCTTTCATGCAGAATTGAATCATTTTTACTTTATCTTTTCCTTTTGTAGAAGGATCAGTTTCCCAGTTCGCGAGTTTGACCCCAAGGGGACTGTCTTGGGGTATATCCTCTGGCACCCTTTTATACTTTGAACTTAATTTACTAGGTTGTTGTCCCATTTTTCCAGGAGTTCTCTATTCCAACTTACTCAAAATACCAATTTATCCCCCCCTTTGAAATACTAATTCACTCCTTTAAAACACCAATCTTCACTGCTGTAAAATACTACCCACCCTTTCACAGTACAAAAAACGAAAAGAAATTATTATAGCCCACCTTCCCCAAAAACAAAGTTAACTTCTAATTACACAGTTTTTCATTCACACGTTCACTCTTTTTTAATATTTGTTCACTCATTCCTACTCACAACAGAATAATAAGGTACCTCTTTCAAATCACTTGTTAGTATCTACCCATGGGTATGATATAATCCTTAGGATTCTGGGTGCTCTTGGATTTCCCTCAACCCAGCACTGCTAGCATCCAACCCCAACTCCTCTTGGGGTACTTTTAGACCCTGGGTGCTCTTGGAGTTTTCCTCAACCCAGCATATGGGGGGGCGTAGCTCCCACTTTGCAACCCCTTCCCTGGGACCCCGTCCCAGTCCACCCCGGGAGATTCTTTCACTCCTCTTATCTCTCGCTTCGTCTCCTCGCTGGCCGCTGTTCTCATGAACAAGACGGAACCGCAGCACTCGGAGACTGCCACACTCGCTTCGCAGATCTGGGGCAACCAGTCCGCGTCTCATTCACACACACTCATCTCCCGTAACCACCCCCTTTTTGTTTGGACAGTACTTACCAGTCCTGTTTCTTTTCCAGTGTCTGTGGGATTTTTGTCGAGAGCGCTCTCTTTCATTTGCTTTATTTTTGTGTCTTTCCTGTCCTCCGGGTGTTGCCCTGCTGCCACCAAATCGCGCCAGAGGATGCTAAGCAAGGATCCTGCCAACTTGGGCGGGAGGCGCCTTACCCTTGCTTCTTGAATCCTCCCACACTTTTCAGAGGTGAGGTGTAGATCCGGGACGAGCCCCCGTTGTGAAAAACGAGGTTCACTCTCCTGTGAGAATTTAAAGAGTTTAATATAAAGACAATAAGAGACACACAAAATAAAGCAAAGGGATAATGGCCGGGTGCCTTGGCGCTCTGCCAAGAGCACACCTGATGCTCGAGGTGAGTCCTTTTTATACCATTTTTACTGTCTGTTCGCTATTAATATTAAAACTTTTCCCGGAGCTGTTCTGCATGGCCACTCCTTAGTTCCGCCTTTTTAGAGCATGCGTAGTCTTCTGCCTTGTGGTTTTATTTCTTTTGATTCTTGGGGTTGGGCCCGCTAGGTAAGAGTCGATGGTGGGGTGGATCTTTTAATTCTCCAGACAGTCAGGGCTGATTGCAGCTTTGGGCCTCTTTGCCCCCCGGGCAGAGCGGTGATAGCGGCTCTCGGACCCTCCTGGCCGCCCGTTCTCCGGGCGGAGTAGCCTTTGGGCCCTTTTGTTCCCTGGACAAAGTGTTGATTAGCAGCTTCTCGGGCCTCATCCTCTGTTCGATTGGAGGTTATCTTACTTGCTCACACTTGCTAATATTCTTGCTAAAAAGAGAGAAAACTACATCCACACAGCAAAAAAGCATTTCTAACATTATATAATATCTACCTTTATACTTTGCGAGAAGCCAATATTATAATATATGTTTATAACACTATGGAGATGTCCGCTTCCCGGCGGGAGTCTGTGGCAGAGCTTAGGCTCAGGCAGCGAGCGATGCAGCGTGCTCGCAGCTGTCCTTGGGCTTCTCCGGGCTGCGATGGCACTCTAGGTCCCAGAAATCCGAGACGGGTTTGGGAAGAGATTAAAAGATGTGCCTTGCGAGACGGGGCTTGGGACGTGCTGGAAAGACTTGGGATGCCTGCTGGGCAGATGGCACCTGAGTGACCTGCTGCCTTATCTGATGATAGTATGCAGGTAGATCAAAGAGATGCAACAATGAAGCCAGCTGGTGGCGACACAGAGGGTGCTGTCCAGGCTTTCCCAGTGCAGAAAGCTCCTCCTAACTCAGGCCGGGCTGACAGGCACGAGGCTATTGCTTGGAAGGTGGTCCAGGATTTGCAGAATGGTTGCTCAGTATGGATTAGGTTCCCCTCAGGTCATGCAGGTTATCAGAGTGCTGAATGCTGATCTGCTTTCTCCATTTGATATTAAACATTTAGGTCAGGTTTTATTCCAACCTATACAATATTCAGTTTTTGAAGCTAATTGGAGAAGGTTGGCTGAGAAGGCCGTAGCTGGGAATATGCAGCTGCCTGAATCTGATCCCAGGTATCTAGTTCCTGTGGAAGGTTTTCTGGGGATCAATGAATTTTGGGACCCTGATATTCAGGCTACCTGGCATCCCCAGATCCTGGAACAAATTCAGAAGGTTGGCATGGCAGCTTTGCTAAAAAGTTTGGATACAGCTGCTCCAAAGACGCCATATACAAAGATATTTCAGGGGCCGAAAGAGAACTTTTTGTCTTTTGTAGAAAGGCTTGCTGGAGCCTTAGAGCAACAAGTTGAGGATGATGCCATGAGACAGATGTTGTGTAGGCAGCTGGCGAGACATAATGCAAATGATGAATGCAGAAAGATCATAGATGCCTTGCCTGGAGAACCCATAGTAGCGCAAATGGTTGATGCCTATGCTAAGGTGGGATCTGGTGAACAAAAATCTGCTCTAGCAGCAGTCCTGCGGCCTCTTCAAGTAAATTCTGGTGGATTAAAAAAGAAACCTAAGGTTGGGGAAAAGCAGAAACAGGTTAAGAAAAAGAAGAAAGGGAAGGAAAACAGGAGAGTTGATCACTGCAAGCGATGCGGGAGGCCAGGTCATTCTTCAGACCACTGCCAGTCTTTCTACCATGTCAGTGATCGATCCCTGGTATGCCAGGGAAAAAACTCGCAAAGGAGCGCACGGAGAAATTGCGCTCAGATACAAATGTTTCCCCAGGCTCCTCTGATGCAGGCCTACTCAGCCAGCTTGCAGCCAGTACCCAGGGTTCTGCCGAGGTGGATGTACATACTGCAGCAACAGTCATCTTAGACTCCACTCGGGTTTATAAGGTTCCCTTGGATGCACATGGACCCCTAGGGCAAGGCCTGAGTGCATTGCTCGTAGGTAGGTCTAGTACCACCATTCACAGGATCCATGTACACCCAGGAGTTATAGATGCTGACTATACAGGTCAGATTTGTGCTATGGTTTCCACACCCTCCCCTCCTCTTACTATTCCTGAAAAGACTAGAATTGCTCAACTTGTGCCTTTTAAATCGTGTGTTCCTAGAGCAGAACAACACGATCGCGGAGATGGTGGCTTTGGATCCACGGGACCTCCGCAGGTTTTCTGGACTGCTGGCATCTCCAGCCAACAGCCGCAGATGACATGTACCCTGTGCCTGCCAAATGCCCAGCCACCTGAGATCCAGCTCCGAGGTTTGATCGACACGGGCATTGATGTGACGGTCATCTCCTTCTCTGCGTGGCCTCCCATGTGGCCTCTGGCCCCTGTGGGGTCAGCCATCGCAGGGTTGGGAGGAACCACGAAGAGCTATTTAAGAGAACACCCTGTGCTGGTGAAAAATGCAGAGGGGCAAACAGATATGGTTTGGCACTATGTCACTGCAGCTTCGCTTAAACTCTGGGGGTGGGATGTGTTGGCAGCCTGGGGGGTACGGATTGGGGCAAATTTTTGATGGGGGCCACTGTGCTGAAGGGCGCAGAGTATCCCACCCTGCCTTTGCGGTGGCTAGTACACAAATCCATCTGGATTCCTCAGTAGCCCCTGAAAGAAGAGAAATTAGTTGCCCTTCGCCAGTTAGTCCAGGAACAATTACAACAGGGACATCTTGAGCCTTCTACTAGTCCCTGGAACACTCCTGTTTTTGTAATTAGGAAAAAATCAGGGAAATGGAGGTTGTTACAGGATCTCCGACAAGTCAGTGCAGTGATGGGAAGTATGGGGACATTGCAACCTGGTATGCCCTCACCCACTATGATTCCAGCAGGGTGGGAAATCCTGATCATTGATTTGAAGGATTGTTTTTTCACTATTCCTTTGCATCCTAATGACAAACCAAAATTTGCTTTTACTGTGCCTGCAGTTAACAATGCTGAACCTTCGAAGAGATACCAATGGAAGGTTCTACCTCAGGGCATGAAGAACAGCCCGACTATCTGCCAATGGTATGTCGCTCAGGCTTTGTCCGGAGTCCGTGAGCAGTTTCCTGAGGCATGCTGCTACCATTACATGGATGATATCCTGTGGATACAAAAATGCTGTTAGCAAGGAATTTTCCTGCTTCTTTCTAAATTGTGGGATACTTTTCTCTCTCTCAGAAGATATTCGCAGAGTTTATAAACCATGAACTGTAGGGTATGCCCAGCCTCTGCCCTGGAGGGATGTCTGCTGAGATAAGGAGATTGAGCAATCTCCCGGCAGGACCCCCCCTGGGAAGGCAGCTACTCTTCACTTACAGTGAGAAGAAGACAGACCCAGAATCCTCTGGGAGACCCTATGCAGATCCTTTGTAACCCATTGTCCTTTACCCTCTGACACCCACCCCCTGTATCCCTATAAAGCTAGCCCCCTGCCCCTGCGAGGGCAGAGAGAGCTCGTCCGTAGCTCCCCTTCGCTGGAGTACGGACCAATAAAGCTACCCCGTGTGGAACAGCTATATGGGCCTCTCGTCTCTCTCCCTGGTCTGGCCTGGAGGCTGCCCTGCAGAGCTAAGCTGAAATCACGAGCTGATAATCACTAAAGAGCTGACAGCTTCTGCACGGGCCCTCCTAGCTAGCAGCTGAGGGAAGACACCGGACCTCGGGAAGGCGATTCCTTTTGGGACCATCTCTCCAGACTGGTCATAATTTCCTCGGTCAGAGCTACTGACCCCTAACCAGCTGTAATAATGAACACCTGCGACGTTGCCAAGCTTTCTTTATAGTACAGTAGGAAAATATTTTGACAATGGATGTTTTAGGATTTTAGCCAATCACCCCCAAGGGGTGGCTGATCCTTTGTCCAATTAGACTATGAAGAAAAAAGTCTATAAAAGAGTTTGTAAAATAATTAAATAAATCAATCTTGCTGCACAATTCCTGCCTGCTGGATCTTCTCTCCTCCTCCTCCCTATGGCTGCGGGACACGGTAATATTTTACGGCGTTAATATTTGGTGCTGCCGACATGATCTGCACGCTGTGACCTGTCCTGCATGCTGCGAGCCAAGCCATATTTCTCTAGAGGTACGCAGGTACGCTGTTCCTTCCCCCCCCCCCCCCAGCGGGACCGGGATGTCCGACAGGACTGAGAAAATGGCGAACAGTGGCTTAAAAACCGACGCTGTGGTAACGGTCTGGAAAGGTGTTTTCAGTATTATGCACACCTCCATTCCTGAGAATTCACTTTGTGAGTTATTAGACTGGGCTGTGCTGCATGGAATTTCCCTGGACAGAGACATGGCCCTGGATTTTGGGATATGGCAGGAGATGGGCTGTGCTGTCCAGTGTGAGCTTCCATTTGGGGATCCGGCAGTGTTAGAATTATTCCACACTTGGCGATTTTTATTTAACCTGCTGATAGACCTTGACTGTTGCAGCAGAGCTGGCTCACCTTTTTCGGTGGCGAGTGACGGAGAGATATCCGAAGGGGACCCCACTGACCTGGCTCCAGGGGCGTGTGGTGGTGTACCTGAAAAAACCCCCCCGGCTCCACGGGCGGAGCCTGCCCCAGAGCCTGCGCTGGGTCACCCTGCACAGTTGCAGGGCTCCACGGCCGCCGAGGACCCCGTGCCAGCAGAGGCAGTGGTGTCGGAGCAGCGGGAGGGCGCGCAGCCCGCCTTGCCGTTCGGCTCAGCGGCGGCCACGGCTTATCCGCGGCCGCGGGTCAGCGGTCTGGCCTGTTGAACCCCCATGGCGGCTCCTAGCCCATCTACGCATGTATCTGCTGCGCTGAGAACGCCCGGATGTAAGCCATCGCCCTCCATAGCGCTGGACTGTTCTTCGCAAACGCAGACCCGAGCAGTCGACCTTCTAATACGTCATCTCCCTTTGTTGACGGAACTGCCGAATATATCACGACAGCTATCAGAACTGCTCAGCTTGCAAAAGCAGCTGCTGCAGATGCCAGAGGCAGCCCGCCGCGCGGGGTGCGCCGGGCCCGCGCCGCCCGCGAGAGACGCGCGCCGGACCCGGAAGTGTCATGGCCAGAGAGGAACCCGGAAGTGGCGCAGCGAGCGGCTCCAAACGCGGAACTCACGGCCGCAGCTGCGGCTGCTGTGCCAGCAACTGGCGCAGCGCCGGCACTCCAGCCGCCAGCGGAGCCGAGACCAGCGGCGGATGCGGCGGACGCGCCCCAGCCAGCAGCGGCTCCGGGGGCAACCGCGGCGCAGGAGGTGGCAGCAGTTCAGGAAGCAACCGCAGCACAGGGGCCAGCGGCGGCACCAAACCCTGCCACGGAACAAGAGACGGCAGCGACTGCATGCGGCTGCAGCCCCAGAGACGGCAGCAGCAGCTCCAGTACCAGATTGGTCAAAACTGGCCGAGACTGCATCTCAAAAAGAGGCTGCAGTTCAAACAACAGCACAGCCGACTGCAACCTCTGCTGTCAGTTTCTCTTCTGGTCAGCTCGTTCCTCCCCACCCACCTCTGTTCGTTCACGGCACCTCAGATTTGCCTTTACTCGATGACTCATTGTCGGGCAGTGAGGCAGAGGAGGCTTTGGCTCCGGGGCGTAAAGCGGCGGTAGCCGGGCGGCGAAAGAAAAGGCTGCTCCGGTCTCGCCCCTGGACCTTTCAGGACTGCACGGTGACAGTGCGTCCAACCCACTACAATCATTTCTTGGAGCCAGTTAAGATGCGGGCTTTGGAGAAGGGAGATTGAAAATTATTGGAAACACTTGGGATGCCAAACAGATTTGAGGATTCTGGGAGTAATCGGGAAGCTGTTACACTGCATCCTGAGGCTGTGCCAGTAGCTCAGGATGGTAGTGACTCCCCAAAAGGGGAGGTTCAAGCTTTCCCAGTGTATAAGGCTCTCCCAAATTCAGGCGAGCGTGATAAGCATGAGGTAATTGCTTGGAAGGTTGGACAGGATCTGCAATCCAAGGTGGCACAACATGGGCTCGGTTCTGCTGAGGTTATGCAGATAATAAGGGTGATAAATACAGATTTGCTTGCTCCATTTGATATCAGACACCTGGGTCAAATCCTATTTCAACCTCTACAATTTGGAGTTTTTGAGAAAACCTGGAGAAAGCTGGCCGACAGGACTGCATTATGGAATATGCAGCTCCCTGCTGCCGATCCTAGATGGACAGCAGGAACGGATGCTCTTATGGGGACTGGTCCCTTCTCTGATCCCAGCCTACAGGGTACTTTGTCCTCTAGCTTCCTGCAGCAAGCTCAACAGGTTGGCATGGCTGCCCTGTTGAAAACCATAGAGTTGTCTGCTCCTAGAAAGCGATATACTGAAATAGTTCAAGGGAAATCAGAGTCATTCCTCTCTTTCATAGAGAAAGTCGCTGCTTCTCTCGAGAAGCAGGTTGACGGTGAAGGGTTAAGACAGATGTTGTTAAGACAGTTACTGAGAGATAACGCAAACGAGGAGTGCAGCAAAATCATAGATGCCTTACCAGGAGAACCTGAGGTAACAGACATGGTCGAAGCCTGCGCTAAGGTGGGATCTGGGAACCAGAAAAGGTCTGCTTTGGCTGCATTTCTGCAGCCTGTTCACACATCTTCTGGTCGTGAACCAAAGCAACCCAAACGTACGAGAAAACATAAATGGCCTAAGCCGAGCCAAAAAGGGAACACACCGATCCCCCAGTGCAAGAGGTGTGGCAGGCCAGGGCATTGCTCGGACTATTGTAGATCTCTGACTCATGCCAATGGTCGGCCTTTGTCAGGAAACTTCCGTCAGGGTGCAAGGAGGGGGAATTGCTCTCCGATGCAGTCTCTCCCCCAGAGAGTGGCACAGGTACAGGCACAGGCCTACCCAGCCACCCTAGAGACAGCACCCAGGGATCAGATGGTTTTGACGTCCACACCACAGCCGCAGTCGTCTTAGACTCTAGCGGTATTTATAAGGTTCCCTTGGATGCATATGGACCCTTAGCCCAGGGATCCAGTGCAATGCTGGTGGGAAAACCTGACGTTGCCCATCAAGGAATCTTAGTGCACTCAGGAGTTATTGACACTGACTTTAAAGGCCAGATTCATGCTATGGTCTCCACTCAAAAACCCCGTCACTATTCCTGAAAAGACCTGCCTTGCTAAATTAGTGCCTTTTAAGTCCTGTGTCCCCAGTATAGAACAACAAACTCACGAAGATAACGGCAGTGGATCTACGGGACTTCCGCAGGCCTTCTGGACTGCAGACATCTCTGACCAAAGGCCACAGGTGACGTGTACCCTGATCCTGCTGAACGCCCGTCCACCCTGGATTCAGCTTCGAGGTTTGATTGATACGGGTGCTGATGTAACTATCATCTTCTCTGCATGGCTTCCCTCATGGCCTTTAGCCCCGGTGGGATCGGCCATCGCAGGAGTAGGAGGAACCACACAGAGCTATTTAAGCGAATGGCCTGTGATGGTGAGGGACCCAGAGGGGCACCCAGCTACAATTAGGCCTTATGTTGCTACCACTTCCCTTAACCTTTGGGGGCGGGATGTGTTGGCAGCTTGGGGAGTACGGATTGGGACAAATGTTTAGTGGGGGTCACTGTGCATAAGGGCGCACAGTATCCTACACTGCCTTTGCAGTGCCTCACTAACACACCAATCTTTGAGCCGCAGTGGCCCCTACCAAAAGAGAAGTTAGATGCCCTTCATCAGCTGGTTCTGATGCCATGAAGATTTTTGCCTTTTCTTTTATACCACTGTTATACCTTTTTACAACTTCTGTATTCCTAGTGCTTTTTGCCTGTAGATACAAAAATGCTGCTAGCAAGGATTTTCTTGCTATTTTCTAAGTCCGTGAGAGACTTTTCTCTCACGCAGAAGAGGTAGCAGGGAATGTAAACAACCAAGCCACCTGCAACCTTGAAAAGTCTAGTTTAGGGTATAGTAGAAAAATATTTTGACAGTGGATGTTTTAGGATTTTAGCCAATCACCCCCAAGGGGTGGCTGGTCCTTTGTCCAATTAGACTATGAAGAAAAAAGTCTATAAAAGAGTTTGTAAAATAATTAAATAAATCAATCTTGCTGCACAATTCCTGCCTGCTGGATCTTCTCTTCTCCTCCTCCCTATGGCTGAGGGACATGGTGATATACCGTAGGAACCAGGCCTGCGGTAATATTTGCCTACATTCTTGGACTTGTTTGTCAAGCTAAGAGACTAAACATTTTAGAAGCTTCGTAGCTAGGGATCAGTGTGCCCCAGACCCCAAGGTCCTCTCCAGAACACATTCTGTAAGCCAAGATAGAACCATCCAGGGGAAGGTTCCTTGGGGAGGGGGGCTCACTTGAGCCTCTCATTGGGGAATTCTTGATAGATATGCTAATTAGTAAAACCTATAATGTTATACCCAATGTTGGGGGGGGACACATGGTCGGCGGGGTGCATCTCGATGCACGTGATCTGGACATGTGCACCTAAGGATCCTTAAAATAAATACCAAGGTAAAATCCCTTTTCCCCTTCTAACCATGTATGACTCTTGATTTTAGACCAGGAAAAGGCATCAGTTGCTGGCGACCACGAAGGGACCCTAAAGACCTTGAAACTCGCAGTCTCAGGTTGGAACACATCTTGCTTTGCCCCTCTCTTTGCCCGCAAATTACAGAGGGGCCAGAGCAACAATCTAAGACTGTGACCAGGACTTTAGGACCCAGCACAGAAAGGCAGAAGCACAGAAAGAGGTGAGTGAAAAGGGGATCGATATTACCGAGACTGTGCTAGCACTAGGGAAGGAGATCTCTGAGGGGGTTGGAAAGGATGGGGGCAGAGAAGCCCCCATAGAAGCTTAAACTTTTCCCCTGCAAACTGTGGAAAGGAGGGGACGCCCTCCGTGGAGTCCACAGGAGCCCAGAGGCTGCGCCCTACGCAGCCGCAGGAGTGGCTCAGAGGTTGGTTGGTTGGTTGGGACGTCAGGAAGTTGTGGATTCGAATCCTTTTGAGACCATATTTTTGCACGCGCGCATTTACTGCTTGCTAAAATTAGTTGCTTTTTAGTATTTTAAAGTGCTGTTTTGAAGTGTTTGTGTAGTAACCTAGATAAACTGCCTGGGAAATCGGAATTCCAAGGCCAGATTGCAGGCTAAATTCCAGAGTTAAGAGCTTTCCTCTGGCAGAGTTTTCCTGTCTGTGAGCAAACATGGGTGGTGTGAATGAAAAAATCCCTCCTAACAGCCCGTTAGAGCTGATAATAAAACACTGGAGATGGCTGACAGGGCGAAAAACTACTTTGGACACCCCAGAATTGATCAGACTGTCCACACGGGTTTGGCCGACTTTAAAATTAAGTCAAGGAAATTGGCCTCGCTATGGGAGTTTGGAAAGTAACATCATTACTAACCTGATGGTAGAATTGAGATCATTACGTAGGTTTGATGAAGTAAGATATGCAGAACTTTTTACTATGTATTTGAACAGGGAAGAAGCATGTGTCGTGGACAAAAGTAATATGGAGATGACTTTGAGGAGGAGAAAGGGAAAGAAAAAGCTGCAGCAAGCTAGCTCGTATACTAATACGGACAGAAAAATTGATATGACAGATACAGATATGGTAGCACCAGCTTTGCGCAATGGGGGGGTTTCCCCACCCCGTTCAACCGCCGGGGCAGCCCACACAGGGGGGGAGTGGGGGAGCGGTGGCTCCGCCGCTGCCACTGCCACCGCCGCCTCTGCCGGCGGGGCAGCCCACACAGGTGGGGGCGGGGGATAGAGGAGCGGTGGCTCCGCTGCCGCCGCCGCCTCCACCTCCGCCGCCGGGGCAGCCCGCACAAGTCGGGGTAGGGGCGGCTCCGCCACCACCGCCGCCTCCGCCGCCTCCGCTGCTGTCCGAGCGGGGGCGGGGGCGAGCGGCCGGCTCCAAGCCAGAGGAGCGGCACGGAGCCTCCCCTCCCCCAGCCTCGTCAGGGGCGGAGGGTGGGCACGGAGGTGGGAGAGATGCGGGTATGCCACCGCCCCCTGACCTTTCCAGAGGCAGAGACAGGGAAGGGGGAGGGGAAGGGACAGGCTGGCCACCTTTCCCCGAATACTCTGAACATGGAAGTGAAGGCAGAGATGGACACGGGCAATTGCGGTGGCATTCCCCAATACAGAGAACCGCAAGTTTCCGAGCCAGAGACAGGAGGAGCCACTCGCTCTCCTCACCCTGCGGCGCGGCCAATGTTAAAGTTGAGGGCAGACAGGATGGCCCCAACCCAGGTGGCTCTTGCAGAGCTAGGGACAGGAGAACCTGCTTGTAGCCCCTGCCTCCCTACCCCTCCACTGCCGCAAAAAACAAGACAGTTCCTCATCAACATTCGGCTAAAACAATCTTTAAAACCAATGAATCAATTACAATTAAAAGCGAATGGGACGATTTTGATACAGATGGTTCTCATGGGGAGGCAGGTAGAAGAAGGGGCAGGATAGCCCGAGAAGCTATGAGAGCAGTCAGTCCCGTCGCTAAACACACAAGGTCCAAAGCAGGTAAAGGGGGGGAGGAAGAACCTGCATTAGAAGCCCCTCTGAGACAGGCTGTGGGAAATCAAGGAGTCATTTATATAAAGACACCGTTTTCCCTCGGAGAATTACAGCAGTGGAAAAACTCAATTGGGAAGTACAGGGACAACCCAGAGAGAGTAGCTATGTGTGTAGAAATGGCCATAAAATCCCAAAACCCAGATTGGGGTGATCTAAATGTTATGCTAGATGAATTATTGGATAAAACAGAGAGAGAAATGGTCAACAAAGCTGCTATATCTGCTATAGAAACTCAAATTGCAACTGGGAGTCTCCAAGACATCTATCCCCTAGCAAACCCTGGCTGGGATCCCAGTGTCCCAGAACAGATGGAAAAGCTGAAGTGATACCAGAAATGGGTGGTTATTGAGTTAACAATGTATTCTGTGTTAAATACTTTAAAAGGTAAACTGAGTCAAGACACTGTGGATGTGATTGGAGCTACAGGGGTAAGTGAAACAAGGCCTTTTCTCCAACCTTTAGCATTTAAATTGGGAAAACACTGGGTCACTCACCAGTTCCTGTATATGCCAAATTCCCCAATGCCATTATTGGGCAGAGATTTATTGGAAAAATTGGAAGCAGAAATTAAGTTTTCCAAGGAAGGGGGAGTGAAAGTTATAATCCCAGAATCTAAAATAATCGAAGCAGCTGCTATACTTGTACAGGAATGCCATGGAAAAATTCCCAAAAAAGTTGAAGAGGCTGTCATTCAAATAGTGTGGGCCAATGATTCTCCTGGGAGATCCAAAAAAGCTGAACCTGTGAGTATCACACTCAAAGCAGGGGCTACACCAGTAAGGCAAAGACAATATCCTCTGAAATTAGAAGCTCGCAAGGGATTAGTACCTGTGATTGAAAAGTTTCTCAAATTTGGGTTGTTAGTGGAGTGTGAATCCAGGTACAACACACCAATCTTGCCAGTAAAGAAAGCTGATGGTAGAAGCTACAGGTTGGTACAGGATTTGAGGGAAATCAACAAGATGACATACACCCAGTGGTAGCGAATCCTTACACACTTTTGACAACACTAACAAATGAATTAGGGTGGTTCACTGTTTTAGATCTCAAGGATGCCTTTTTCTGCATTCCTGTGCATAAGAATAGCCAAGAACTCTTTGCTTTTGAGTGGGAGAATCCAGAAACAGGGAGGAAGACCCAGCTCACCTGGACAGTTTTACCACAAGGATTCAAAAACAGCCCAACCATATTCGGAAACCAGCTGGCAAAGGAGCTTGAGGACTGGAGGAAACAAGAACCAGGAGGAGCCGTTCTCCAGTATGTTGATGACATCTTCATAGCAGCCAAGACACGAGATGACTGCATAAAGCTCACTGTAAGTCTGTTGAACTTTTCGGGCCAAAGTGGGTATCGGGTCTCAAAAGAGAAGGCACAGGTTGCCAGGGAAACAGTAGTATACCTGGGCCTGGAAATTTTCCGTGGACATCGACAACTCAGCAGAGAGCGGAAGGAAGCCATCTGCCGACTTCCAGAGCCCCATACTGTAAGGGAGATGCAGGCCTTCCTGGGAATGGTAGGTTGGTGTCGCCTGTGGATATCAAACTACGGTATACTGGTGAGACCTTTATATGAGGTCCTTAAAGCAGCTGAAAAGGGGACAATCATGTGGACAGAGAATACCAGGGCTGCATTTAAACAGCTGAAACATTCCTTGATGTCAGCCCCAGCTCTGGAGCTGCCGGACTTGACTAAACCTTTTGAACTCTTTACACATGAGCGACTGAATGTTGTTCTGGGGGTACTGGCACAGCACCTTGGAGACCAGCGAAGAGCTGTGGCCTATTTCTCAAAACAACTAGACAATGTAGCCCAGGGTTGGCCAGGATGCTTGAAAGCTGTGGCAGCAACAGTCCTTCTGATACAGGAGGCCCGTAAATTCACCCTTGGGCAGCACATTGTCGTGTATGTACCCCATGCAGTGATAAATGTGCTGGAGCAAAAGGAGGGACACTGGCTCTCCCCTAGCAGGATGCTCAAATACCAATCTGTGTTATTAGAACAAGATGATGTTACTCTAAAGACAACTTCTGTGGTAAACCCTGCGATGTTTTTATCACCCATGTTACTTAATAGTGTGCCTGAGCATGATTGTTTGCAGACAATAGAGGAAACTTATTCCAGCAGACCAGACCTGAAAGATGTTCCTTTGAAAGATCCAGACTGGGAACTGTACACTGATGGGAGCAGCTTCATGAAAAGCGGTAGGAGGATGACCGGTTATGCTGTAACCACCTCAGATAAAATCATTGAGGCAAAAGCCTTGCCTCATCACAGAAAGCTGAACTCATTGCACTAACGAGAGCTCTAGAACTGAGTGAGGGGAAGAAGGTGAACATATGGACTGATTCCAAATATGCCTTCAGTGTTGTGCATGCCCACGGAGCTATTTGGAAAGAACGTGGCCTGCTGACTGCTCAAGGTAATGAGGTTAAGCATGCTAAACAAATTCTTGCACTTTTACAGAGCATTTGGAAGCCTACGGAAGTGGCCATCATGCATTGCAAGGGTCATCAAAAAGGGAAAACAGCCCCTGAACTGGGAAATTGTTTTGCTGACGAAACAGCCAGGGAGATTGCAGGAAAAGGCATTTTTGCAGTGGTACCACAGAAAGAGATAGATTTGTCATCATTTACCCCAAAATACGATCAGAGGGATCACAAATTAATTAAGTTCCTTAAGGCTGAAATCAAAGAAGGTGGGTGGGCTGTTACCCCGGTAGGACAAGTCGTAGTTCCACCCCTGATCCTTCGGGAAATAGCCCAACGAGAGCATGAAAGTACCCACTGGAGAACAGAAAATCTTTTAAAACATTTGAGGAAAGTAGTGATAGGGAGAGGAATGACTGATATTGTACAATCTGTAACAAGCAAGTGTGAAACCTGCTGTAAAAACAACCCTGACACAAGCAAGAGAGTTGTGTTAGGAGTGACAAAGACAGGAGATCTCCCGGGAGATTATTGGCAAATAGATTTTGCCTGAGATGCCACGCAAAGAGGGATGCAGGTATATACTGGTACTGGTTGATATCTTCAGTGGATGGCCTGAGGCTTTCCCCTGTCGCACCAACACAGCAGAAGAAGTAGTGAAAGCTTTGCTCAATCATATAATACCAAGATTTGGGGTTCCTTTGGGAATGTCATCAGATAGGGGACCACATTTTGTTGCAATGGTGGTTGGGGAAGTTAGCAGGATTTTGGGACTTACCTGGGACCTGCACACACCATACAGGCCCCAGGCAAGTGGCAAAGTTGAACACGTGAATGGAACCCTCAAAACCCAGATTTGCAAGATTTGTCAAGAGACATCCATGACATGGGTTCAAGCCCTGCCTATAGCCTTGCTGAGAGTCCGCATACAGCCAAGGCGAAGGGACAACATCAGTCCCTATGAAATATTATGTGGCAGGCCATACCAGGTTCCACATATCCCAGGGGAAATTCATATGAGAGGTAAAAATGATTTGCAGAAATATTTAATAGCTCTGAGTTCCACTTTGCAGAAGCTCCAGAGATTCGTCGTGTTATCCAAACCAATAGGATTGGACACACCTGCTCATCCATTCCAGCCTGGAGACTGGGTCTACATCAAGTGGTGGGACAGTGACCCCTTGCAAGCCAAGTGGAAGGGACCATTCCAAGTTTTGCTGACCACTTTTACTGCGGTCAAGGTTGCTGGCAAGGGACCGTGGATTCACTACTCCAGGGTGAAGAAAGCTTCTGCTCCCAAAATCACCAAGAAGACAGAGACTGATACAAATCAGAAAGATGCAGTTTAAACTGTTTTTTACATGTTTGCTGTTTGCCCAACTGGTAACCATGGTTCAGGGTTCACCCCATGATTTGCATAAGACTGTGGTCCAAAATGTGTCCAAAATTCTTAATAAGAGAGATTGCTAGATCTGTACTCAGTTACCACCCCTAGATGGGAGGGGTCACTGGCCATTGATTGGCATTTTAATAGAAGAATTAAGAAAAATTTAGATGAAATTTGGAAGGGAACTCAAATTCTACATGAAGTAGCTTCTAGAAATAACACCTTAAAATTTGATCATAGTTTTTATACCCTCACCTCATGGTTACCAAACTGGGCCTGGGTAAAAGAAATATTCATCATAGCTGTAATTGTAGTTATTATCTGTGTAATTGCCTGTGGAGCAGCCGGTTGTGTAAACCGGTTCTGCGGGTAAAGAATAGAGTAGAGACTAGACAAGGTAGAGTTTTGTTAGCGTCTAAAAGGGGGGAAATGATGCCATGAAGATTTTGCCTTTTCTTTTATACCCCTGCTATACCTTTTTACAACTTCTGTATTCCTAGTGCTTTTTGCCTACATTCTTGGACTTGTTTGTCAAGCTAAGAGACTAAACATTTTAGAAGCTTCGTAGCTAGGGATCAGTGTGCCCCAGGCCCCAAGGTCCTCTCCAGAACACATTCTGTAAACCAAGATAGAACCATCCAGGGGAAGGTTCCTTGGGGAGGGGGGCTCACTTGAGCCTCTCATTGGGGAATCTTTGATAGATATGCTAATTAGTAAAACCTATAATGTTATACCCGATGTTGGGGGGGGACACATGGTCGGTGAGGTGCATCTCGATCCATATGACCTGGACGTGTGCACCTAAGGATCCTTAAAATAAATACCAAGGTAAAATCCCTTTTCCCCTTCTAACCGTGTATGGCTCTTGATTTTAGACCAGGAAAAGGCATCAGTTGCGGAACAGTTACAACAGGGGCACATTGAACCTTCTACTAGCCCCTGGAACACTCCTTTTTTCGTAATTAAGGAGAAATCAGGGAAATGGAGATTATTGCAGGACCTCCGGAAAGTTAATGCAGTAATGGAAGGTATGGGGGCATTGCAGCCTGGCATGCCCTCTCCCACCATGATTCCTACGGAGTGGGACATTCTGATCATTGATTTGAAGGATTGCTTTTTCACAATTCCTTTGCATCCTAATGACAAACCAAAATTTGCCTTTACTGTGTCTGCCATTAACAATGCTGAACTTGCTAAGAGATACCAATGGAAGGTCCTCCCTCAAGGGATGAGGAACAGCCCCATTATCTGTCAGTGGTATGTCTCCCAAGCTTTATCTGAAGTTCGCAAGCAGTTTCCTGATGCACGCTGCTACCACTACATGGATGATATCCTGGTGGCAGCATCCACCCAGGACGAGCTGCTGAGAATACAGCCTCAGCTGCTTGCTGCTCTGCATGCCTATGGATTAGAGGTAGCTCCGGAGAAAGTTCAACAGCATCCTCTTTGGAAATATTTAGGAGTGAAAATTTTGGACCAAACTATCCAACGCCAAGAGGTGCAATTCCCGGATTCGATTAAAACCTTGAATGATGCTCAGAAGCTGTTGGGTGTCATCAATTGGTTACGACCTTATCTAGGTCTAACCGCAAAGCAACTTTCCCTGCTTTTTAATACATTAAAAGGGGACCCTGATCTGAATTCACCCCGAGAGTTGACTCCAGAAGCGTGACGAGTGCTTCAGGAGGTCCAACGGGCTGTTTCCGCTCGTCAGGTTTATTGAGTGGATCCCTCCATTGCTATCACTGTTTTCATTACTATTCCAGACCTCCATCCTACAGGTATCATTGGCCAGTGGAATGCACAATGGCCTGACCCTTTGCATATCCTAGAATGGGTCTTTTTGCCTCACCAGCCAAAAAGGACCGCAACCATGGTGTTTGAATTGGTCTCTTCTCTGATAATCAAATGCTGCCAACAGTGTCTGCAACTGATGGCTGCGGATCCTGCAGTAATTGTCATTCCGATCTTGAGGGAATACTTTGAGTGGAGCCTCATCCATAGTGCTCCTTTGCAAAGCGCGCTGCAAAACTTTTCAGGGCAGATCACTTACCATCTGCCCAGCCATAAATTACTGCAGTTGGCAAAATCGACCGTACTTTCCTCGCGGCCAAGAAATAGTCGAGTGCCGGTGCAAGGACCCACTGCCTTTACGGATGGTTCTGGGAAAACTGGGAAAGCCATTGTTACCTGGAAGGAGGGATCGGAATGGCAGGTGCTGAAGGAACACGAGTCAGACTCTGCTCAGTTAGTTGAATTAAGGGCTGTTACCATGGCTTTTCAGCGATTCTCACAGGTACCTTTGAATTTGGTTACTGACTCTGCTTATGTAGCAGATATAGCCCAATGCTTAGATTGCTCATTTCTGAAGGAGGTGAACAATGCAGCTCTGTTTTCACTGTTGCAAACCTTGTGGTCTGCAATTCAGGCTCGAGTGCATCCGTATTACATTCTGCACATTCGAAGCCACACCAATTTACCAGGGTTTCTAACAGAAGGCAATGCAAGGGCTGACATGCTGGCCAACCCTGCGTGGGTAGGGCCTCAGCCTGACAAAATTGCACAAGCCAAGGCATCGCACGGTTTCTTCCATCAAAGTGCACATACCCTGCAGAAGCAGTTTCATTTAACGCCAACCGAAGCGCACAACATTGTCAGCGCTTGTGCTGACTGTCATGGACTCGCTGCGCCTTTGCCAGCGGGGGTAAACCCCAGAGGGCTAAAAGCCTTGCAGATTTGGCAAACGGATGTAACTCACATCCCAGAATTTGGTCAGTTTAAATATGTGCACGTGTCTATTGGCACTTTCTCCTCGGCTATGTGGGCTTCTACTCACACTGGAGAGAAGGGCCATGATGTTATTGCCCATTGGAAATTTGCTTTCTCAGTCCTGGGCGTGCCAGCTTCTGTGCAAACCGATAATGGTCCTGCCTATGCCTCGGAGAAGACGTGGCAGTTCTTGCACCTATGGGGTGTAGACCATACCTTTGGTATCCCACATTCTCCTACTGGCCAAGCCATTGTCGAACGCGTTCATGGTACTTTGAAGCGTGTTTTGGAAAATCAAAAGGGGAATGATTGGAGGAACCCCACAGAGCCGACTAGCAAAAGCTTTGTATATAATCAATCACCTTACAGTACCACAAAATTCAAATAATCCTGTTATTCTGAAGCATTTTTTCTCATTGCAGTCTGCAGGTGAGACACAACTGCCCCAGGCAAAAGTCTGGGTACGAAATTTACTCACTAACCAGTGGGAAGGCCCGCATGAGCTTATCGTTTGGGGTTGTGGGTATACTTGTGTTTCCACAGATACTGGGGTACGGTGGCTACCTTCAAAATGTGTTCGCCCTGACCTACAGCACCAGAGGCTGAACAGGCAACCTCCAAATGATGACCAGAATGTAGATCATCAGCCTAATGACTCTTCTGATGATGACCAGGATGTCAACCATCAGGCGGATGGTCCTTCCACAAGCAGAGACTGAATTTTAAATTTCTTGTTATGGAGTCAGATAGTTAAATAACGCAACCGGGGGCTCGTCACCACAAGCCCCGACGTGTCCTCGGGCAGAGGGGACGCAGCGTTAGCCTCCACAGCATCCTCGCTGGATGGCTCAGTGGAATCAGCGTGAGATGGGTGCGTGCGCTGGCTCCTCCTCAGAGGAAACACGTCAGGCAGCTGGTGGAATGCCTCGCGTTTGCCCGGAGGCAAAGAAGGCGGGAGGGGCTTCTGGTGTGGGTTCCAACAGGTTTGTTTGCAGGAGGGTCCAGGGACCAGCAAAAGCCCTGAGGAGACGTGGGCTAGCCTCTTTATGGGGAGGTGGAGTATGGCAGGGAAAGAGAAAACAACCAATGGGGGTACAAGCAGAGGGGAGGATACAATTTTTCAGAACAAATGGGGAAAACAGGGAGGCAGGAGTCATAACAGGGAACCAATTAATAACTACAAAAGGGAGAACTTTCTGGAACAGGGGGAGGTAATTTAGGATTGGGAGCCACCCAGGGGGAGGTAACCTAGATCTCAGTGATCTCTTCTGGTGACTGACATTTGATGGTTTCAGCCTGAGAGCAGGCTGAGCCACCCCAACATCTCCCCCTTCTTTATTACATTTAAATGAGGGGAAAGGCTTAAGGGATTTCAAAACCAAACACTTAAAAATGGGAAGGGCTATTAAAATTAACAACTCCATAAAGAAACCCCATACAATGTCCTTGATAATGGAAGGAATCTGGCCGCTGGAGCTCCCAGTGTACAGGAGGAGCTGCAGCAGCAGGTGGGACAGCAGCATGTAGGATGTCATCATGCAGTTATGGGAGATAACTTTAGGGACAGTGTAACATAAATAAAATTAATACAAATACCATTAACTTAAATAACAATGGCTCCCTTGGACTCCCCCTCTTTCAAAACAAAGGGCCACTTAGGGGAGGGAAACACAATAGAGAAGGTGGGAAAGGGAATGTTTGCAGCCTGGGAGGAGAATTTCTTGTTTATTCAGGAGGTCTTGTTTCTCCTCCTTTTCCAGGCTGTGGCAGCTTCTTTCCTTCACCTGGCTTCTGCAGGTGGTTTCAAAAAGGGTTTGATCCACTTCCCAGGGATCCATCTTGGACCCTCTGGGGTGGAAACACAGCCGTAGCCCCCACCCTGGGTGACTAGGGGGTACAGGCCACGTATCTGTAAAGTGTCAGGGTCCTTTATTAGGACCTCAGGTCTCTCAGTCAGTTTATGTTTGGCAGAGTTTGTGAAGTGTCTCAGGATGGGAGGATCAGGTTCCTCATAGGAACAGTTTAAAAAGTTCAAAGTGAACAACGCTTTGGAAAGTCTTATGATGGGGGCAACGATCTCATTGCCACCCTTTTGTTGTTCTAGCAGTCTTTTTAGTGTCTGATGTTTCCTCTCCATGATGGCTTGGCCTGTGGGTGAGTGAGGGATGCCAGTGATGTGATCCACACCCCACTCACTCATGAATCTGTTTAACTCTGCAGAGGTGTACGCAGGGCCATTGTCAGTTTTTAATTTATTTGGTGTCCCCAACACAGCAAAGGCCTGTACCAGGTGGTTGATGACATCTTTGGCCCTCTCCCCATGGTGGGCTGAGGCAAAGGTTGCACCAGAAAAGGTATCCACTGAAACGTGAATATATTTCTGGCAGCCAAATTGGGGGAAGTGGGTGACATCTGTTTGCCATACCTCACAACTGCCTAGGCCTCGGGGGTTAACCCCCTGACCTAGTGATGGAAGCTGATGTTTTTGGCAGTTGGGGCATGTCGCCACAATGGCTTTCGCCTGATCTCTAGTGAGGTGGAACATCCGGACGAGAGCTGGAGCATTTTGATGGAACATTGCATGGCTCAGCTGGGCTTGCTGGAATCTGTTAGGCAGATTTGCTAGCTCGATGGGCATAGCTAGGGCATCTGCTCTCCTGTTCCCTTCGGCAATAAATCCTGGCAGGTCAGTGTGTGACCTCGCATGCATTACGTAAAAGGGTTGCTTTTGGTGGGAGACAATTTGGATTAGCTTCAAAAGCAATTTATAGATTTTTGGATTTGCCACCTCTCTGAGCGATGCTCTTTCTGCTCTGGACACAACTCCTGCTACATATGCAGAATCTGTTACCAAATTAAAAGGTTCATTGAACCGCTCAAATGCTCTGACCACTGCGGCAAGCTCTGCAACCTGCGGTGATCCTTCGACCACCTGCACATCAGACTCCCACTTCTGAGTGCAAGGATTCCTCCAAGTGATGACAGACTTGTGAGATGCCCCAGAACTATCCGTAAAGATCGTCAGGGCATTGAGGGGTTCACGACTCTGAATTTCTTTTGGAATTAACTTAAAGGCCGAATTGAACAATTTGTGTTTCGGGTTGTGAGCTGATATTTGTCCCGAATAACTATCAAAGGCAAATTGGAGATGATTGTTGTTTTGAAGGAGATGGTCCAGTGCATTGGTTGTTAGTGGCAGGTAAACACATGTGAAATCACACCCCGCAAGGGTACGGAGGCGAGACCTAGCCTTTATCACCAACTGAGCCATGAGCTCTTGTGGCGTGGTAATACTTTTGGACGGCTGGTGCGAGAGGAAAACCCACTCAATAATCAGAAGGGGATCCCTCTGCACCTTGTCCCACTGGAAAACCAGCCCATGGAGGTATGGCATTTTCCCCAACACTATGAACTGAAAGGGCAGACCTGGGGCATAACGATGGGCTTGGCGAGATGACAGCGCCTCCTGGACTTTGATGAGGGAGTTTCTTGCCTCTTCTGTCAACTGCCTCGGGGATTTGAGATCCTCGTTCCCACAAAGCAGGTTGAACAGAGGGGCAAGGTCCTCAGTCGTCAGTCCCAGGAGCTGCCTCACCCAGTTGATGGACCCGCAGAGTTGATGGAGTTCCTTCAGAGTCTTGGGGTTATCATTGATCTTTAACGGTTGGGGCACCACTGTCTGCTCCTCAATTTTGAGTCCTAGGTATTTAAAAGGTGAGGTCTTCTGGACCTTTTCGGGATGGATTTCGAATCCATCAGCCTCTAAAGCCCTGATTACCTCCCCCAGAGTCCAGTCCAGGTACTGCTGCGTGGGCGCACACACCAAAACATCGTCCATGTAGTGTAGAATCACAGCTCTAACTGCCTTTTTCCGGACAGGGGACAGAATGCGAGCGACGTACCACTGGCAGATGGTGGGCGAGGTTTTCATGCCTTGCGGCAGAACTCGCCAGTGGTAGCGCTGCATGGGAGCCTCTCGGTTGAGGGAAGGCACCGAGAAGGCAAACCGGGGTGCATCGTCCAGATGTAGGGGGATATGGAAGAAGCAGTCCTTGATGTCTATGACTGCTAGCTTCCACTGCCGAGGGAGCGTAGAGGGTGATGGCATTCCGGGCTGCAGGGGTCCCATGTCCTCAATGACCTCATTAATTTTCCGCAGGTCGTGAAGGAGTCTCCACTTGTCTGTCCCCGGCTTCCGGATCACAAAGACCGGGGAGTTCCAAGCGCTGTTGGAAGGTTCGATGTTCCCCTTCCCCAGCTGCTCCTCCACGAGTGCAGTGAGCGCTCTCAATTGGTGTGTTTTTAAAGGCCACTGATCTACCCAGACCCTTTTATCGGTGAGCCAATTCAATTTCTGGGTGGGGCACTCCGCAGTGGCCCCTACTAAAAATCCCGGGGTTGAGATGGGATCTCAACCCAGGCTCCCCACTGGGACATGAGATCCCTGCCCCACAATGTAAACCCAGAGTCAATAACAAATGGACGGACTGTTGCAATCCGCCCCTCTGGACCCTCAGTCTGGACAAGAGTCCTGCTTCTCTGGGCAGCCATGGATCCTCCCACACCCGTAACAACACCTTCCGCCGGCTGCAACCCCCAATGTGATGGCCAGTTGTTGGAGGCGATGACCGTCACGTCTGCCCCTGTGTCCATCATCCCTGCTAGGCTGATGTCCAAGCCCTGGCATGAAATCTTGCAGCTTAGTATCGGCTTATCCTCCCCTACCACCTCAGCCCAGAAGACAGATGGGTTGTAGTTTTCTGGTGAACTTCTGGGCATGAGGATGGCCTGGGTGAGAACCTGGCCAGATGCAAGAAAGAAAGGTGGATGAATACATTGAATGTTAACTGTAAAGAGTCCTTGTGATCCTACTTGGACAATCTCTGGTGTTATTGAGATCTCTGGTGGTGTACGTGTGGTGTCTCCTATTATAAACAAGCAGCAGTCTTTCAGTCCTTTGCAGCTCACGAGGACCCGTTGAGGTGTGATAGAGTCCATTGTGGTTGCAGTAGTGGTAGTCACAGTCTTTCTGGTTGCGGCTTCTTTATTTATGTCGTCACGCGGGGCCGCAGATCCGCGCTGGGTCCTCAGTTTCCCGGCTGTACCTCCACGGGAGTGGGCGATGGTACTTGCCCTGGGGAAACAGCTCGGGAACTTTGATTAATCGGGGCTGGAGCTCTGCAGTTCCGGGCCACATGTCCTGGCTTGCCACATCTGTGACAAGTCCAGGTTCTGTTTGTCATCCTCTTGTCCTGAGGTGCCGTTGCCTCAGCGGCACCCGCAGCTCCTACCACATTCCCCCTCGTTTTTAAATTTGGTTGGCCAACTGGAACTAAGGTTGTGCAGTGCCGAATCATCTGCTTTAACGTTGGTGGAGGATCAAGTGGATGGGTTATAATCACTCTCTTACAAGGTTCATTTGCATTAGCTTTTGCTATTTGAGTGATTATGCTTTCTCTAATTCTTGTATCTTCCACTTGCTTTTCCACCACTAATTTTAATTTGTCAATAAAGTCAATAAATGGTTCATTTGGGAGTTGCCGAATTTCAGTAAAATTTAGTAGAGGTGCCGATTTAGGGGGCATCATTAAAAATGCTTGCTCCGCCGCATGTTTAACAGCATTTAAGACTGGCTCTGGGGTGTTTCGGGCCTGGTCTTGTGGCTTGGCAAGCAACCCCTCACCGGTAAGGTGGTCCATGGAAACCCCTGCGTTATTAGGGTCTTGCAACAGGATTGGGAGGACCTCTCTTAGTTGCTTTCTCCACCTGTCATCCCACAACTCGAATTCGGCTGGAGAAAGCAAGCAAGAAAAAATGCTTTGGAGGTCTGCTGGGACCAGCACTGTATTAGTGAGGGTGGACTGCAGGAGATTCTGGAAATAGGGACTCTCCCTCCCAAACTCCTTCTGGGCTTTACAAAGTTCTTTGAGCCCAGCAGGGTCAAAGGGTTTCCAGGTGGGGTTGCCGCCAGCTTGGTTATAAGTAACCGGAGCGGTGAAGGGACCGGAGGAGGCTCCCGGTTCCGGGTTCAAGATGGTGTCGGTTCTGGTTTCCACAGCGTGGGAACCGGAAGACGAGGCGTGGGAACCAGAAGGCTCCTCCCGGTAGGCGGGGGCTGAGGACAAAGAGGAGTGGCCATGGGAAAGGCGGGGACTCCCGACGCAGGGGGCGGGACCCGATGCGAAGGAGGAGCTCACAGACATCACGTTAGGAGGGGGCGGGGCCAGGACAGGGCGAGGAGGAGGAGGGAGAAGAGGATTTTGGGAAGAAGAAGGAAAAAAGGCGGGCTGTGCCATGCAGTCTCCTCCATTTTGGGGGAGTGCAGGAACAGCAGGGAAAGGGGACAAAACGGTGGACGAAGAAAAGCCTTCGCCATAATTTTCAGGGCAATAAAACTGGGAACTGCTTTTTGAGAGAACAACCAGGGAAGAGGGCATAGGAGAGAGGGTTTGGGTAGAAGCCGAAACAGCTTGGCCAGAGCTACTTCGGCAGGGTGGCTGAGAGGATCGAGGAGAGTCAGGGAGACGGTGGCAGCCCTGTGCCTCTGGGCATTTTACAACTCCCGGTCTTTTCAGCGAAGGGGTAGTGGGATGAGGAACGCGACGGGGGGAAAGAGGGACTTGGGAAGAACTGGGGAGAACTCGGGGCTTTTCTTTTATTTTCCGATTAGCTTTGTGTATATCTCTCAAAGCCCAGACCATGTAGAGAAACCTCTCACCAGAGGGATCTCCCCTTTGGTTTAATTCTAATATTTTGTCCCCCACAAATTGCCAAAACGTGGCTGACTTCAAATTAGCAGGGGACATCTGGGGAAAATAAAAGAACAGCCACTTAACAAACCTTTTCAAAAACCCCTTTGATAACTTTAACCCACAATTCTTCAGGGACTCCCCAACTTGGAGATAAACGTCCCGCTGAGGCTGGGAAAGCTTAGCTCCCATCTTAAACCTCAGCCTCAACTTCACCCACCACCGGCAAAAATTAAAAATAATTTCCCAGGGGCCGGGAATCACAAGAATACTCACAAGAAGACACAGGCGTCCGGTCCTGGAAACAAAAAGGCACGGTGGGGTCCTCCGGGACAGGCTGCTCTCCTGGCAGGAGTTGGCAACCTCCTCTCGGAGCGTGGCTTTTAAAACAGAGCGCGCTGCCGCGAGAGGCGTCGGCGGATCCGAATCGCTGATGCTCGCCGTCCCCTGGCAGCGAGGACGATGCAGGAACGCACCTGTGTGTTGTCCCTGTTTGGTGAGCCAACCTAATGCAACCGGGGGCTTGTAATCATAAGCCCCGGCGTGCCCTCGGGCAGAGGGGACGCAGCGTTAGCCTCCACAGCGTCCTTGCTGGACAGCTCAGTGGAATAGGCGTGAGATGGGTGCGTGTGCTGGCTCCTCCTCAGAGGAAGCACGTCGGGCAGCCGGTGGAATGGCTCGCGTTTGCCCGGAGGCAAAGAAGGCGGGAGGGGCTTCTGGTATGGGTTCCAACAGGTTTATTTGCAGGAGGGTCCAGGGACCAGCAAAAGCCCCGAGGAGACGTGGGCTAGCCCCTTTATGGGGAGGTGGAGTATGGCAGGGAAAGAGAAAACAACCAATGGGGTACAAGCAGAGGGGAGGATACAATTTTTCAGAACAAATGGGGAAAACAGGGAGGCAGGAGTCATAACAGGGAACCAATTAATAACTACAAAAGGGAGAACTTTCTGGAACAGGGGGAGGTAATTTAGGATTGGGAGCCACCCAGGGGGAGGTAACCTAGATCTCAGTGATCTCTTCTGGTGACTGACATTTGATGGTTTCAGCCTGAGAGCAGGCTGACCCACCCCAACAGTTAAAGTCTTAAGGACATATTTAGAATAAATAACTGATGTAAATTTCTATTTAGGATTAATAGTAGAGTGGTTATCTTATAAAACAAAAAGGGGGAATTGTGGATACAAAAATGCTGTTAGCAAGGAATTTTCCTGCTTCTTTCTAAATCGTGGGATACATGCAAAATAGCATGAGCCCTGGCTGCTGAAACACCAGGTAAAAACATAGATGCTAGCCAAATTGACTGCCTTCACTCGATCTAAATGGGCGCTGATTGAAAATGTCCGCTAATGCTCCTGTCTCAAGACAGTCAAAAAACAATTTCTCACTCTACCTCTGTGTCTGGTGCTATACCCAAAAATTTATGCAACTCTCCTTCTTGGTTTTGCCTTTGGAGAGGGTTCCCTGACACCCACCACAAGTCACTAGCAACCACCTAGGGCAGCTGTTAGATTCGCCCCAGGGTATCGCTATTTCTCCTGCTACGGAGAGTGGTGGATCTGGCAAGTCCTCAGCCCCCTCACTCAGCCACGTCTGCAGCCTCTCCCAAGGCTTCTCGGGACAGAGGTCCCAGAGTTCCAGCTGTTATGGTAGTGGCATCACTTTCCTCAGGAGCTGATGCTGACTGCACCTTCTCGCTTCGGGGTCCTCTATGCGTAGCACGGCACCACTTGCTGGGCATCCCTCTGGTCAGTGCGGCGGCGATGACTTGTCCCTGTTGTTGCAGGACATTCTGCAGTGTTGCAGTAAAGGCAGCTGTTTGAGATGACTGTTCCGCACGAGTAGCACGTATGAGCATCTCGTCTACTCCTGTTCCCTGGGGCAGCGTGGCAAGAATTGTCTTAGTTTGCCTATTAGCATTTTCAAAGGCAAGTGTTCGGAACATTTGCTCTTGGAGCTCTTCAGAGAGCTCAGTTGCATCCTTTAAGGCTGCTGACAGACGGTCGATGAACTGACCATATGGCTCTGACAGCCCCTGTCGGACTGCTGCATACAGGGGAGACTTCTTCTTTTCAGGTACTGACAACAAGGCTTTGTGGGCAAGAGTCTGTGACAACTGATGAATGACTATGGGCATAGTCAGCTGTGTTACTGTCACCCCCTAAGCTCTGCTCCCAGTTAGCATGTCAGCTTGGAGTGCATACAGTGGGTCTTGTGTGTCACCTTGATGTTTGCTAGCTTCTTCTTGTGCTAGCTGTTTCCACGTTCGCTCCCAGAGCAGGAACTGAGAAGGGGTTAACAACAACTGTGCGATGCTGATGCAATCATTAGGACACAGGACATCTGCTGTAAAGATAAACTGCAGGATGCTCCACATAGCTTCAGACCGCAAGCCATGCGTGGTGACCGTTTGCTTTGCTTGCTGCAAGATCTTCCAGTCATGGGGTTCCCACTTTGCAGTGTCCCCTTGTATCTGTACAGGGCAAGCGAGGGCATTCACTGCTTGCCAATCACCCTCAATGATTGCATCACGGATAACTCCATTCCATCTCCTTCGCAACGGGTCAGTCCTCTCCGTCAGGGCTGATGGAAACGACGGCTGCACCTCCCCTCGCAGGAAGGGAGGGGCTGTAGGCACTGTGCTTGATTCTCCCGATGGGAACATAGGAGGTTTGAGTGCTAACTTGACCGGTGGGGCCATGGGACGCCACGGTGCTGATGGTGTAATATCACAAGCTTTGGACTCTAGCGCGTCTTGCCGTGTAGATAAGTCAGCAAGCCTTTTGATTACTTCTTGCATCATTTCTTGGTGCTTCTCCCCCTCTTGGGGCTGACCCCCAGCAGCCCTGGCTGGATCCGGCTCTGCAGGCGACGAAACCACAGAAGCTACTTTGCTGCTGGACGTTGCTCCACTGTTCGGCAGAGGGGGGTTACGCTCTGCCGCTTTCGGCTGGGCACCAGGACCGCCTGTGTCTCCTTGGCCTGCTTGCGCCCCCCTCCCCCCGAGTCGGGCGGCTCTGCTCCTGCTTTTGCAGCCATTTCTCTCTTGGCCGTCGGAGGGATAACATCCTGCCCTGCCAAGTCCAGCAATTCCCGCAGTGAGCGGACGGGTGCTGCTGTGCCTTTAATCGGTCTTTTCGCAGCCAGCCTGAAGAACCGTGCTACCCTGGACTCTGCTCTGGTCTCTGGCTGCCGCTTTGTAAGACCCCTGTCTGTTCCCTTCTGGGAGCTGCTACTCTCTAAAGCCTCTATGGCAGCTGCGGCCACTGTCCTCTCTGTGTTCATCTCTGCGAGAGTGCCAGTTACTGCCCTCCAGGTTAAGCCGAGGGCTTTAGCTTCTTTAGCTGCCTTTCTTCCCTCAATCGTGGACAGCCACAATTTATATCCAACTTCCCCCCACGCTTCGGTTGAGAACAAACGTGAAGTGTAACTCAATAATCCATGTTCCAGGGCCCACGTAACGAGGGCATTCAGATCTCAGTCTTTTACGATCTCACCTCTCATAGAGAGAGTATTAGCTAGGAGTCGAGGTCCTGCCTTGTAGTCCATAGCTTCTGTGCTGTGGGTATTCGCTCGGCGGCGCGAAGATACGGTCTCCGGCCACTCAGCTTTGAGGTTTAGCCCCCGGCTTTACTCGGCTTTGGGGCCACCCGCTCTGGTTCCCCTGGCTCCGCCGCACTGATACGATGAAATACGGAGTCTTACCGCATTGAGGCGAACCTGCCTGAAGCAAAACTCGCTCGGGTCCCTGTTTGGGCGCCACGTGTAGCGGGGGGAGGTCCCGAGAGCAGGGGAATCCAGCCAGAGTCACGATACGAACACCGATGCGATTTGAGCATTGTGCTCCAGTTTTATTATTCGGTTACACCAAGTTATACTTTTTTTCCAAAGTTCACGCCCCTTTCCCATGAGAAAGCCTCTAAGCAGCGGGGGAGCTGACCAGTGTATACCTTTTCCCAAGGCCGTTCAAGGCTGCCAGTTGGCAGGTGCCTTGCAAGCCTGTTTTCAGCCTGAGGCCCCGTCAGGGGTACTTCTGCAACAGCCCTGGGATGCCCAAGCTCTCCTGGGGTATCCTATATTCCACAAGGAATCCCTCTACAGCGGGTTACAGTAATAATATCCTGGTGGCAGCATCCCCCCGGGACGAGCTGCTGAGGATACAGCCTTGGCTTCTCGCTGCTCTGCATTCTTATGGCTTGCAAGTGGCTCCAGAGAAAGTTCAACAGCATCCTCCTTGGAGGTATTTAGGAGTCAAAATTCTGGATCGGGCTATACAGCATCAGGAGGTGCAATTCTCGGATTCTATCAAGACCTTGAATTATGCTCAGAAATTGCTGGGTGTCATCAACTGGTTATGTCCTTATTTAGGACTAACCACAGCACAGCTTTCTCTGCTTTTTGATATTTTAAAGGGGGACCCCAAGTTGAATTCACCTCACAAATTGACTCCTGAAGCGCAACGAGTGCTGGAGGAGGTGCAGCAGGCTGTTTCTGCTCTTCAGGTTCATCGAGTGGATCCCTCCATTGATATCACTGATTTTTTTACCACTCCAGATTTGCATCCTACAGGTATCATTGGCCAGTGGAATAAGCAGTGGCCTGACCCTTTGCATGTTCTGGAATGGGTCTTCTTGGCACATCAGCCAAAAAAGACGGCACCCGCATTGTTTGAATTGATTGCTTGTCTGATAATCAAATCGGTGTTTGCAATTAATGGCAGCGGATCCTGCGATAATTGTGCTTCCAGTACAGCAGGAACTCTTTGAATGGAGCCTTATGAACAGTGCTCCTTTGCAAAGTGCGCTGCAAAACTTTTCAGGACAGATTGCTTTTCATCTGCCCAGCCATAAACTATTGCAAATGGCAAAATCGACAAGCCTCATCTTATGACCAAAAAATAGTCAGGTGCCAGTGAAAGGACCCACTGTCTTCACCAATGGGTCTGGGAAAACTGGGAAAACTATTGTTACCTGGAAGGAAGAATCTGAGTAGCAGGTGTTGGAAGGCCACGTGTCAGGTTCAGCCCAGCTGGTTGAATTGAGGGCTGTTACCATGGCTTTTCAGCAAGTCTCTCAGGTTCCTTTGAATTTGGTCACTGACTCTGCCTATGTGGCAGATATAACTCAGCGCTTAGATTGTTTGCTTTTGAAGGAAGTGAATAATGCGTCTCTGTTTTCACTATTAGAAGCCTTGTGGCATGCGATTCAAGCTCAAGTACATCCATATTACATCTTGCATATTTGAAGCCACACCAATTTGCCAGGTTTCCTCACAGAGGGTAATGCTAGGGCTGACATTTTGGCTAACCTTGCATGGGTAGCTCCTCAGCCTGATAAAATTGCACAAGCCAAGGCATCGCACAATTTTTTCATCAAAATGTGCATACTCTGGAAAAGCAGTTTCACCTAATGCCAACTGAGGCTCGGGACATTGTCAGCGCTTGTGCTGACTGTCACGGACTCGCTGCACCTCTGCCATTGGGGGTAAACCCCAGAGGCCTACAAGCCTTGCAGCTTTGACAGATGGATGTAACGCATATTCCTGAATTTGGCAGACTTAAGTATGTGCACGTGTGTCTATTGACACTTTCTCCTCAGCTATGTGGGCGTCTTCTCATACTGGGGAGAAAGGCCATGATGTCATCGCCCATTGGAAATTCGCTTTTGCGATCTTGGGCGTACCTTCTTCCGTGAAAACCGATAATGGCCCTGCCTATGTCTGTCAGAAGATGCGGCTGTTTTTGCACCTGTGGGGTGTAGATCATGCTTTGGGTATTCCGCATTCTCCTACAGGCCAAGCCATTGTTGAACATGCTCATGGTACTTTGAAGCATGTTCTGAAAAAACAAAAAGGGGGAATGATTGGAGAAACCCCACAGAGCTGACTAGAAAAGGCATTGTGTACCATTAACCACCTTACAGTGCCACCAAATTCAAATAATCCTGTTATTTTGAATCTTTTTCTCTCATTGCAGTCTGCAGGTGAGATGCACCTGCCTCAAGTGAAGGTCTGAGTACGGGACCTCTTCACTAAGAAGTGGGAAGGCCCATATGAGCTTATTGCTTGGGGTCATGGGTATGCTTGCGTTTCCACAGATACTGGGATATGATGGCTACCTGCAAGATGCGTTCGCCCTGACCTGTGGCACCAGAAGCAGAACAGGCAACCTCCAAGGCAACCATCAAATGATGACCAGAATGCAGATCAACCACTGAATGATTCTTCAGATGATGACCAGGATGTTGACCATCAGCCTGGTCCTTCTACAAGCAGAGACTGAATTTTAACAGAGACTGAATTTTAAGTTTCTTGTGTTATGGAGTCAGAATGTTATGCAAAATATTGGAGCCCTTAAGGCTATTCAGAATTAATGACTGGACGTATAGCTGAGTTCACTAGATGTATTTCCCATGGCATTGCTGGAGAATCCCTCTGCCTGCTTTAAATTGGTATCTGGTTTGGATTATGTTTGGCAACTGGCCAGTACTAAACAGACCCCTTATGCTGTGTTTGTTCTCCTTGCTGCACGGGATCCCACAGAGGATTACAAATGCGACCTTTTGGTCCTTTTAAAATAAAAAGGGGGAATTGTGGATGATAGCAAGGGCTGGCAGAGGAATTTTCCTGTGAAACTTTTCTTTCTCATGAGAGAGCAGTTAGAGAAATCCAGCTTCTCACAGCTTCTCACAGCTTCTCTGAAGGCTTTCATTCTCATGCAAACTGGATGGACAACAGTTTGAGAGAATGTAAACCATTTCTGCACCTGCAAGTTGTTGTGAGAACTGTGAAAATTATTTTCCTTCTTTAAGAATAATATTTGGAAATGGGTGTTTTACTGCTCAACCTATCACCTTGAGAGGTGGTGGGTCAATAAGCCAATCATGTAATTTCTCTTTTGCGAACCATGCTATAAACGGTATGGGTGATTAAACGAGGTTGCTTCGGCCATATCATCTGACTTGGACTTATGTTGTGATTTTCGCCATCTGTCTGGGGATAACAGCGACAGGGGAGAAGTCTATGCTGCCGCAGGTATACTCCTGAAGAGACTGTGGCTCACAGATAGAGCTCTGCTTGGAGCAGGTACTCACCTAAGGGGCTGCAGTCTGTGGATAAGTCCAAGCCAGAGCAGGGGCAAGGGAAGGAATTAATTGCAATGTTAAATATAATGATCTGGTCCAAAGGGACCAGGGGTGGAGACTGTAATAGAAATACCTTTAAATTGTTGTAGTCCATTATATGAGTTGCATCTTATAGGAAATACTATAGCAGTAACCACCTGAACCAGTGGAGGACAAACCTTACAAGAAGCAGTACAAGTGCACCAGCGACCCAACCTGAGCTGGCTTTGGTGCCCAATAACTCCATGCAACACACTATCTCTCCTGTCCTGAGTAACCACCAGAACAGATGGAACCCAAAGTCATGGACTAAATGAACTCAATGGACATTGTGTGGACATTTGTGGACATTTTATGGATATTTTACAGGGGCAGTCCATAAACTAAGGAAATTATATCTGCGCATTATATAAAAGGATGGGGAAGGGAGTTGTAGTTAATGAGGTTGTATTGAACGGGGGGGACCTGAATATGATGTAAATGGCATGGAATAAGGTGTGGAGAATGCGCTGGTTTTGGCTGGGGTAGAGTTAATTTTCTTCATAGTAGCCAGTATGGGACTATGTTTTGGATTTGTGCTGAACACAGTGTTGATAATAGAGAGATGTTTTAGTTTTTGCTGAGTAGGGCTTACACAGAGTCAAGGCCTTTTCATACTGCCCCGACAGCAAGTAGGCTGGGGGTGCACAAGAAGTTGGGAGAAGACACAGCTGGGACAGCTGACCCCAATTGACCAAAGGGATATACCATACCATATGGCATCATGCATAGACTGCAAAGCTGGGGGAAGAAAAAGGAAGAGAGGGTATTTGGAGTTATGGCACACAACAGAAAGGATGTGGAGACCCAGACAGAGCTCCCATGAAAACATGTTCAGGTCTCAGTCTTCAGGGAGTGTCACAGCCTGTCACTGGTATGGGACAGCAGTAGAGACAACAGCTGTGTGAGGTGTGACCAGGTGGACAATCTGCTCAGCCTGGTGGCAGAGCTAAGGGTGGAAGTAGAAAGGTTAAGAAGCATCAGGGACTCAGAGGAAGAGATTGACTCATGGAGCCATACTCTATCATCCCTGAAGCCAGTCACATCACAGGAAGCAGAGGATCCCCTACCCTCTCGCCACTAGGCAGAAGGAGGGGACCCAAGAGATGAGGGAAATGGAAACAGGTTTCTGTTTGGGGCAGCAAGAAAATTCCCTCTTGGCCTGCCTCACCTCCCCAAGTGCCCTTATACAATAGGTATGAAGCTCTGGAACTTGAGGGCCAGGCAAATGACGTTCTGGATGAAGGTCCATCCAGGTTGGAGGGGTTACCTAGGACAAGTCAGTCTATCCCCTGCATCATGGCCACCTCAGTCAAGAAAGGGTAGTTGTCATCAGTGACTCCCTTCTAAGATGAACAGGGGGCCCGATATGTGACTGGACCCAACCCATAGGGAAATCTACTGCCTCCCTAGGTCTCAGATAAGAGATGTTACTAAAAAGTCTGTAGCCTGGTAAAGCCCTCTGATTGTTATCCACTACAGATTTTTCAAGTGGACAGCAATGAAGTCCCAACAAGAAGACTGAGGACAACCAAGAAAGACCTTAAGCCCTTAAGACAACTGGCTGAGTGTAGCAGGTTGGGTTTGTAACCGGGCAGAAACACCAATTTCATGTAGTGGTTTGGTCCAAAATACTCATTACTGTTTATCTTCTGTGAGATAAGAATTAGGAGAAACGCAAAGCAGGCACCAAACTTGAATGAATATAAAGAAGTTTATTAACAGACCTAAAAGAAGAAGAAAAAAAAATTATACCGCACCTTCAGAACTCTCCTCCCTCCACCTTCCTCCCTTCTCCCACTGACAATGTAAAAAGACAACCCTTGAGATGTTCAGTCTGTTTACCACTTCCATAATAACCTTGTTCAGTCCATTTAGGAAGAGGAGTCTCTCTGCTCGCATGCGAGTCCCTTCCCCCAACTTGCAGCTTTTCCCACAACTGCTTTTGAGGGTCCACTCTTGAAGTTTTTTAGGGTACAATTTTAAGATTGAGCCATTGAGAAACAAAAGTTCTCTTCACCCATCTCTGGGAGCATTTCATCTCTAAGAACAGAGGCCCTTCTCCTTCCCTGGGAGCAAAGGGTCCTCCTCATCTTCATCTTTAGGATTATCTCTGGGAGCATCTCTAGGAACTGAGGTTTTCTCCTTTCCCATTTGGAGCCAAAGTCTTCATCGCTTCAATCTCTCCCTGTTCAACTTCTTATGAAATTACAGCTGCTTCAGCATCTGCCTATCTCAGCGCAGGTGCTTTTGCTTGCAAGTTGAATTGAACACTCCACCCCCCATATCTTCATGAAATTACAACAGATACTCTGATATATCATAGCTTTACAACAGAATTTCAGCTTTAAGCATCTCCTCTTTCTCTTCCCTCAGGTTTTCAGCTCTTCACAGCACTAAACGGGTTAATCTCACCTCAGCCTTGCAGCTGGAATGTGGCTTATCGAAGTGGAGAGGGGGGAAACCGAGCCGCTCCAGCTGTCCACAGCAAGGCTGTAGGGGGGGTTTCCGCGGGTGGAACAGGGCCCATTGGCTCCAGGATGGCCGTGGCCTGGCCCGGCCTGGCCCGAGCAGAGCCTGGGCGGGCCCGCTGGCCCCCACACGGGGCCCGCAGCCACCTGTCCCAGCACTGGAAACGAGAGAGAGCCTCTGCCTCAGGGTTTCTATTCTTAAGTGTGCATCACAGAGGCGGTCACAACTTTAAGTGGCTCAAAGAATTGTCCATATTCAAACTGGCCATCTAATAGGTCCTGTCAGGTCCCAGAGGAAGCTGTAAGCACCCCTTGGCAAGGACATCACTTCCGGGACTATGCTTTGCCAACCCATGACACTGAGGGATCCAGAGCACAAGTAGTATTTTCAACAGGAAAATCATACAGATCAATACCTGGCTCCAAGCCTGCTGTTACCAGCAGGATTTTGGGTTTACTCAAAACCAGTCCTGCTGGCAACAGATGAGGTTCCCCTGTCTCAAAAGGGAAAAAATATCTTTGCTCAGGAGTTACCAGGCCTCAGTGAGAGAGCTTTAAACCAGATTTGAAGGGGTAAAGAAATCACTAGAGATAAGCCACGGGGCAGGACACCACTGTTTGAGGGGCAGTGTAGCAAGGTCCTTCAGTCTGCCATCTAAGTGGAGGTAGGGAATGGAGATCCATGTGACAGCAAGAATGCAAGGGTTATTGATGTGTTAGAAACCATGGAAGCACCTGAGAATGGTCATGCAGGAATTAGTTTCTATAGGAGAAAGGTTCACGGAGGATGTCTGGACTTCAGGTGGCTCTCTTGAAAGCTGTTTATTGCATAGGCGAAGTTACAGCATTTCAGGGAGTGGGTATCCAGAGCCAGCCCTACAGCTGCCAGCCACAGCTTGTAGGCATACCTGAAGCCACTTTCTGTTCAAGTTACAAAGCATTTTATACTTTTCTTTGCAGAGTATCTTAACACATAACAACCAATAAGCACCATACACAATACCTTTACATTTGCCTATAGCCTATCATAGCTACTACTATTACCATATTATAGTCATTATTATCCAATCACAAGAGTAAGTAAGTTACAATTTAAGCTTACAATGGAAAATTCTCAGACCTATCTTCTTCTTGCTACATTGACATTTCTTGTTTGCCTGCAATAGCTCTCTTTTTGGTAAAAACATGTTTTCTATTTACTTATGCTCTTCTTGAGACTTATTTACTTGGTGAAAAACATGTCTTCGTTTGTAGTCACATACCTTTGTCCTGCTCCTAAAAATCTCCTTCCAACTCATCTCCAACCTTTGCCTTCTCAGTTATTCAGTGATCATTGGTTCAGCAAAACATCTTTTACTCTATATCAAAACTTGCTTTCATTTCTATCTCATCCTCAGTTTCTACATTCAGAGATCTTTCTGCCAAGCCTGCATATCTGTGAAACTTTCTTACCAAACTTTCATCCTCTCCAACAAGTTTCTCCCACAAAAAAGGTGATGGTGTCAATAGCCCGACTGAAGTGCATCTACACCAATGCATGTGGCATGGGAAACAAACAGGAGGAACTGGAAGCCATTGTGCAGCAGGAAAACTATGATATAGTTGCCATCATAGAGACTTGGTGGGATGAGCCACACCACGGGAGTGCTGCAATAGAGGACTATAAACTCTTCAGAAGGAATAGGCAAGGAAGGAGAGGAGGTGGGGCAGCCCTGTATGTTAGGCAGTGTCTCAATTGTCTGAAGCTTAATGATGGTGACAATAAGATTGAGTGTTTATGGGTGTCGTGGTTTGACACTGGCCCAATGCCAGGCACCCACGAGAGCCGCTCGCTCACCCTCCCCTGCCACAGCTGGGCAGAGGAGGGAAAAGGAACAAAAAAAATTAATGAAGGCTTCATGAGTGAGATAAGGACTGGGAGAAACTTCAAGGGCGAAACAGGCTCAAATTAAGTTGCGAAGTGTATTAATTATTAACAGAATCAGAGTAGGATAATGAGAAGTAAAATAAGCCCTTAGAACACCTTCCACCCCCCAGCTCCTCCCTTCTTCCCACCGACAGTGCAGGGAGACAGGGCATGGGAGTTTGGTCAGTTCATCACCGAGATTCTCTTCCACTGCTCTGGGAGAGGAGTCTTCCCCTGTGAAGCTGTGAGGTCCCTCCCACGGGAGACAGTTCTCCGTGAACTTCCCCGGCGTGGGTCCAAATCTCATGAGCAGCAGCCACACCGCACCTGCTGCAGCGTGAGCCCCTCCCACAGGCAAACAGTCCTCCCAAAACTTTTGTGCCATGGCTCTCTCTTTCCACAGGGTGCAGTTCTCCAAGGACAGGCTGCTCCAGCCTGGAAGCAAGGGCTCTCTCTCTCCACCGGGCCTTCCACTGGAACACAGCCTCCTCCAGGCATCCACCCGCTCTGGCACGAGCACCTCCCCCACAGGCTGTGGGTAGATTTCTGCATTCCCCATGGATCCCCATGGGCTGCAGGGGGACAACCTGCTTCACCATTGTCTTCACTATGGCCTGCAGAGGAATCTCAGCTCCGGCACCTGGAGCACCTTCTCCCCCTCCTTCTTCACTGACCTTGGTGTTGCCATGTTGTTTTCCCTCACGTTCTCACCTCCTCCTCTTCTCTGACTAGAATCCAAAATCTTGTGACTTTGTTTTGATTTTCTTCTTAAATATGTCAACACAGAGGTGTTACCAACCTCCCTCATTGGCCCAGTTTTGGCCAGCAGCATGTCCATCTTCAGAGCCATCAGCCATTGGCTCTGCCAGACATGGTGGGAAGCTTCCAGCAGCTTCCTCACAGGAGCCATCCTTGTGGCCCCCCTGCTACCTAAAACCAGGCCATGCCAAACCAATACAATGGGTAAGAATCAGGGGTAAGGGCAACAGGGTAGATGTCCTGGTCTGTTACAGACCATCCAACCAGGATGAAGAGGCAGATGAAATATTCTATAAGCAACTGGGAGAAGTCTCATGATCACTAGCCCATGTTCTTGTGGGGGACTTCAGCTTACCAGATGTCTGCTGAAAATACCATACAGGGGAGAGGAGACAGTCCAGGAGGTTCCTGGAGTGTGGAAGAGAACTTCCTGACACAGCTGCTGAGAGAGCCAACAAGGAGAGGTGCCCCACTGGACCTGCTGTTTGCAAACAGAGAAGGACTAGTGGGTGATCTAATGGTTGGATGTAGAGGGATTCCTTGTGGAACAGGGGCATATGATACCCCAGGACAGTCTGGGCAACCCAGGGCTGCTAGGGAAGAACCTCCGAAGGGGCCTCAGGCTGCAGACAGGCTTGAAAGACACCTGGCAGCAGGCAGCCTTGAAAATCCTTGGCAAAGTTACACACTGGTAGGCTCCCCTGCTGCTTAGAGGCTGTCCCGTGGGAATAGGGCGTGAATCTTTGTAAAGTAGATATAAGTTGGTGTAAGTAAACAATAAAGCGGAGAACGATGCTCAAATCGTATCGGTGTTCGTGTCGTTACTCTGGCTGGCTCCCCTGCACTCTGAACCCCTCCCCCAAAAGTTGGAAGCTATCTTGGGGACAGAGATTATGACATTAAAGAGTTTTTGATTTTTGGGAGAAGTAAGGAGATGGATTAGCAGAACTGCTACCTTGGATTTCCAGAAGGTGGACTTTGGCCTGTTTAGGATACTGGTTGAGAGAGTGTTGCAATGGGGATTGTTGCAACACGTGTATCATACAATGAAGCCCGTGGAAAGAAATATATATGGACAGGTTCTTGGTAGATATTTTCAGAGAGATGTTTATTTCTCCAGCCGCATGGCTGAGGATGCCAAGGAAACTGCGGCAATCACGGAACCCGAGGGTCCTTGCCCGCGCAGGGGAACACAAAACAACCAATGGGGAACGAGGTTGACCAGGGGCTAGGGAAACCCCGTGTCTCCCCCTGGGGCCCCTCTCCCAGGGCCACATGGCAGGGGGGGAGGAACCCCAACATTTCACCCATTTATTTTTAACAAAAGAGATTTAAAACTTAACATTGAAAACAACAAGGACAGTTTCAAAACAAAACAAGCCACCCTCCTGAGTCCTTAAATGTTCAAACAGATTTTTTCTCTGGAACATCTTAAGGCTGACAGAAGGGAGACAGGACTCTCTGAGCATGCTTTGTGGGGAAACTGAGGCAGGAGAGGGTTTCTTCCATTTGTACCTGTTGGAACTGTAAACAACAATAGTTAATTTCTTTCTCTGTCCCTTGTCATCCCCCACTCAGCATTGGAAAGGGACTTTTGGGGAAACAATTGGTAAAGGCATGGTTTTGTGAGGGAAACCATGGGTGGAAAAACGGATTGGGAATACACTGGGGGTAATAGGATATAGGGTAAAAGGGAAAGGGAGACTGTAGGGGGGGCTTATAATGGGGATATTGGTTGACATGACTACCATTTGCAGCATATATACTGCCTTTCACAGAAGCACCACCAGGCCCAGTGACATGTGCTGCTTGTAAACCTTTCCTTCCCTGGACAATCCTGAACTCTACTACTTCTCCATCTCTTACGCTTGGGATATATTTTTTGGGGTTATTTTTCATAATGGCAGTACGATGCACGAATATGTCTTGCTGGTGGTCACACCTCATTATAAAACCATAATTTTGTTTAACATTGTACCATTGTACAATTCCTAAAACCTTAGCTACGATGATTTTTTTCTTTTTCCGAGTGGTTGCTGTTTTCTGTCTCGCTGTGTTTTTGCTTTCTCTTTCACTTCCGCTTGCTCCCGTGTTGGAACTGCCGGGGCTGCCAGGGATGCTGGGGCTGTCGGGGCTGCTCGTGCCTACGCCCTCTTCCCAAGGTCGCATTCGGGGCCGCTCAGCTCCCCGCGCGCCGCTGCTTCTTGTTGCAGCTGCGCTGCTGCTGTCTGGTGCTGTGCCCCTGTCTTGGCCGGGCCCCTGAGCAGCGGCCCTCCCGCGCCCTGCTCCGGCGCATGTTTCGGCTAGGCGCGGCTCCGCTCCACCACCATTGCTGCCGGCCGCCGCCCGTGCGCCGCCCCTCTCGCTCGGGTGTTCACGGGGCTCGCTCCACCACGCGCTGCGCAGGGCCAGGTGGGCACTGCCAGGTCACACCCCACTCCCACCGTGCCTCGCTCCGCTGCCAACACTGCAGCTCACGTCGGTCTGCACGCGAATGGGACTGCCTCACTGCTGCTCGCAGAGTGCTCGGCGCACGTGGCTGAAGCCGCACGGTGCCTGAGGCATGTTTCCCTTCGCAAGGACACAGCTGACATTGCTCAACAGTCTCAGTAATTAAATAATATACACGAAAATATTCTTCCATCGGCATATATTTTGTCTCAGAAATTAACTGTGACCAAACAGTCTTCCAAAAGTCTTTGGTAAGAATCAAGTCCCAAGAAACGTAGAAAAAGTTCTTAAATAACCATGCCAGGAAGTGTTTCAGTTCCTTTTGAGCTTGAATTAAGCTAAAATTTAGAAATCGTTGTTCAAGAATCTTTTCAAGTTTAAGATAAATGTCCATATGTGGCTCTGAGAGCCAAGAGTCTTTCCACAGTTCCTCCATAGTTTAGAGATGGAACAGCAAAACTAAAAAAGAGAAATCCAGAGTTTACTCACAAATCAATCGCTGTCCTTAGGGATTGGTGTCTTGCCTGTATTTTCCACCAAATGTTGCAATGGGGATGGTTGCAACGTGTATCAGACAATGAAGCCCGTGGAAAGAAATATATATGGACCGATTCTTGGTAGATATTTTCAGAGATGTTTATTTTCCTTGCCGCATGGCTGAGGATGCCGAGGAACTGCGTCAGTCATGGAACCCGAGGGTCCTTGCCCGCGCAGGGGAACACAAAACAACCAATGGGGAACGAGGTTGACCAGGGGCTAGGGAAACCCCGTGTCTCCCCCTGGGGCCCCTCTCCCAGGGCCACATGGCAGGGGGGAGGAACCCCAACAAGAGAGTCCCTTGGGAGTCAGTCCTGAAGGGCAAAGGAGACCAGGAAGGCTGGAAGTGCTTTGAGAAGGAAATCTTAGAGGTACAGAAACAGGCCATCCCCATATGCTGAAAGATGAGCTGGCATGTGGCACTAGATGAACTAGTGGTTCCATCTGTTACTGGGTGATCTCTAAGTCAATGAAAATGGAATAGAAAGCATGAATAGAAAAATTTCTCTAACAAGGCAGCCATGAAGGAATGAAGGCCAGTTTTACCCTGTTCTTTGAGCATTTTCCCCAACTGATCCTGCATCTGTTTGTCTCTGGTGCTTCCAAGACACTATTCAGAATGACAGGCCCCGTTATCCAGATCTGATCAGAAGGGAGTACAGAATGGGTTTTTGTTCATGTACCACTAATACTGTAATAACTCATGGTATCTAGTTTAAAGGCTAGAAAGTAATCTCTGATAAATTCCATAATCAGGAAGCATGTCAACCTTTTAGAAATAATTTCAGTATGCCTACAAAAATACAGTCCTTATTAAAGAAAAAAGAATGTATTTAATTTGGATATATGTAGTAGTTCAAAGTTCTGAGGCTCCAGACTAACCAGGTCCAAACAGTACTTACTCAGTGATGTTAGCAGAATTTGATACTTTGAGACAGTTTCAAAATTACCATAATTACATTCTAAATGACATTTTATACACACAGTGGAATGAGATTATTCTTATAAACTCCTTTGTCTCCAGATGATCACATATAGGGGCCATAATCTGGATTTGACTGTAGTGGTGATAATATTTGTATTTTATTTCAGAATAGCCATTTAATTAATAGCTCCATTTTTAATTAATAACAATTTTTTTTCAATAGTTATACTATATTTGGATGATCAGGGATGATTGCCATAGCTCGTAGATATGTATAGTTTAAACCAAATACAACACCTGGATAAAAAAGTAGGATGGGACGCTTTCAGGACCAAGTGGTACTCACTTGTCAAAGTTTGGAGTCGAAATTCAACTTGCTGTTCATGGCCTCAAACCAGCTTCTCATTGGCAGGTGTTTGTCTTCTACACTGGTCACACATAGAGGAATATAACATAATTGACAGCTCCTCCTCAGGTGGTTTGTGGTCATTAGAAGTTTTTGAGGAGGCTGCTTGTCCTCTGACCCAGAAGAAATGCACAGTAACAGGAGCCATCTGTTACAGAGGACATAAAAGAGAAAGACGGTGACCCCCAAAGAGGAATGAGAAAAGAATGGATTATGACTCAGGCACAGCAAGAGAGTCAAGCTTCAATGGCTAACAGGGAGACACCACAGGGATGCAGCAGAAGGGAAGTAGCAAAGAAGAAAATGAAAAGTGAGATTCAGACACGTAAGAAGGAGAAGTTTACTTGTTCGCATATGTGAATGAAAAGGTAATCCTATATGTGGTACTGATGTCTTTCCTATGAGAAAGATGTGTACAGGTTCTGTGAAAGAGGTCATGATAGGAGCACAGGTCTTTTTATTGAGAGTTTTTAAAATGTTTTTTATTTGCAAAACCGGAAGTTTTTCTTCAGAGTAAAAAGGAAACTAGCCCTCCTTCTCTTCACTGCTCCCCCCCATGTCCTACATTCTGATCCTAAAAATGCTACACTAAAAAGTGTAGGTTTAAGGGGTTCGGGGTTCAGTCGGGACGGCCGGACGTAGACGGTGACAGATGGAGACGAGAGATCTCTATAGGCAGGTCTTGGGACACAGTCGGTTTATTGTAAAGGGCGTGGGTATTGGGGCACTGCTCAGAGCTGGTAGACTCAGCTCTGAGCAGGCCCAAGAGAGCAAGAGAGTGAACGGGTGAGAGAGAGAGAGAGAGGGTGTAAGAGCGAGAGTGGAAGTAAGAGCAGGAGTAAGGAAAGGAGTGGAAGAGACTGAAGTCCTGGTTACAATACAATAAATCATCTTCTGTACTGAATATTCTAATTGTCACTAACCAATCTAATACAAGATACAAATCCTATAGCATTTACATACAGCCTATAAGAGTTCTTATATTACCATAGAGTGTTACATCTTAACTTCTAAAAACTACTCTTTGGACCCCTTCTGCTGAGCTAGTAGGGTCTGCTCTGACCCTTGGACCTGTTTGCAAGCAGAGGGTATTGTTCAATCAAGAGGGGATTACTTCAGTGGCCATACCATTGTTTTCTAGTTGTTCAGTAACTAAGACTTGGTATTTCAAAAGTGGCTTTCATTTCGATGTTGCCTGTAGTTTTCATATTCCCAAAATCTTTTGTCAGGCAATCATATTTACAAGGCTTTCCTGTTTCATCTTCCCCAACAAAAAAGTTTCAAAGTTTTTTGCTTGGAGAAAAAGCACAGTACACAAGTACCTGGCAGAAATGCTTGAAGAGTCTTGCAGTCTACATGAGCACCGAAATTTTTGTTCTCCAAAGACCTCTTAATGTAAATTATGTTAGTGCTGCTGTGACTGAGAAGCCTTTCCTTCAACCAACAAATGAATGTATAAAGGCATACAGGAGTCAGTAATTTTACTTCAAACTTTATTCTCCTGGGTTCTCCCCTGGGTTCTTTTACAGAGTACAGAAGTTTCTTCTCTGCCGGTGCCTTCCCACTAAAGATAAAATATAGAAATCCCTTTTGCTCCTGTATTAATATTTGCTAATGCTTTGAACACCAGAAGTTTCAACTACTATTTCAGTTTTTGCTTTGACCTTTTTCATTCTCCAGAGCCCTTAAAACGCTGTTTAATATAAACTCAATATGATTTAACAAGTCATTGAGAAATGACAAATGGCAAGAAGGCTGGAAATTGCTAAAAATAATATGCTGGCATAAATGACCTATTTGTCAAGCTGTATTCTTAACATTTGTGAGAATGCTGAAAATTTGTTACATTACTGATATTATGGCAGTGTTACAAAAAAGGATTCAGCAGTCATATAAATGTGAACACATAAAATATTTTACATGTACACAGTATCTTTCATACCACTGTGTTGCATAGGTTCTCTGCATACATCATGAGTGAAATATGGCTACGTCTTCCATGCAACAACAGCAACTACCCATTGCAAAGCCTAGTGCAATAAGAAGGAAGCATTTTAACCTTTTGAAGAAATGCTACTTTGTCACTGAAAATATGAGACAGGCAAAAAGTTGCTTTAGAAAATCATCTGAAGTAACAGAAGCCTTCAAATTTGATTTTTCTAGATCAGAAGCAGAAAATGAGAGTCAGCACAGGTCATTGCTAAATAAATTCTTGGAAGATAAAGTAAGTATGCTGAAACCAGATTTTACATTAGCAAACTAAACTTCCATTTTAAAAGCCCACAGTAGAAGTCTACTGATGGAAGACTAAAATCCAGGACCAGGAGGATTAAAGATCTGCAGCGGCAGAACTATGATCTTCTTAGAATCACAGAGGTGTGGTGGGATGGCCAGTGTGTTGCAATGGATGGATACAGGCTCTTCAGAAAGGACAGGCTGGGAAGATGAGCTGGGGGAATTGCCATTTATGTGAGAGAGCAGTTGGAATGCATGGAGCTCTGCCTAGGAATGGATGAGGAGACAAATAAAAGCTTCTGGGTTAGGATTAAAGAGAGGACAGGTAAAGGTGGCATTATCACAGAATCACAGAATGGTTAAGGTTGGAAATTACCTCTGGAGATTATCTAGTCCACCCCCACTACTAAAGCAGGTTGCACAGAATCACATCCAGGTGGGTTTTGAATATCTCCAGAGAAGGAGACTCCACAACCTCTCTGGGCAGCCCATTCCAGTACTCTGTCACCCTAAAAGTAAAGATAATATCCTCTCAGTCTTCTCTTCTCCAGGCTAAACAGCTCTCTCAGCCTTTCCTCATAAGAGAAATGTTCCAGTCCCTTAATCATCTTTGTAGCCTTCTGCTGGACCCTCTCCAGTAGTCCCTTGTCCTTCTTGTACTGAGGAGCCCAGAACTGGACACAGCACTCCAGATGTGGCCTCAGCAGGGCTGAGAAGAGGGGTAGGATCACCTCCCTTGACCTGCTGGCCACACTCTTCCTAATGCACCCCTGGATACCATTGTCCTCCTTGGCCACAAGGGCACACTTCTGGCTCATGGTTAACTTCTTGTCCACCACAATTCCCAGGTCCTTCTCCACAGAGCTGTTTTCCAGAAAGTCAACCCCCATCCTGTACTGGTGCATGGGTGTAGATACAAAAATGCTGCTAGCAAGGATTTTCTTGCTATTTTCTAAGTCCGTGAGAGACTTTTCTCTCATGCAGAAGAGGTAGAAGAGATGTAAACAACCAAGCCACCTGCAACCTTGAAAAGTCTTGTTTATGGTATAGTAGAAAAATATTTTGACAATGGATGTTTTAGGATTTTAGCCAATCACCCCCAAGGGGTGGCTGATCCTTTGTCCAATTAGACTATGAAGAAAAAAGTCTATAAAAGAGTTTGTAAAATAATTAAATAAATCAATCTTGCTGCACAATTCCTGCCTGTGGATCTTCTCTCCTCCTCCTCCCTATGGCTGCGGGACACGGTGATATACCCTAGGCTCAGGCCTGCGGTAATACATGGGGTTATTCCTCCCAAAGTGCAGGACCCTACAGTTGCCTTTGTTGAACTTCATTAGGTTCTTCTCCACTCAACTCTCTAGGTTGGATTACATTCAGGTCTCGCTGAATGGCAGTACAGACGTCTGGTGTATCAGTCACTCCTAGTTTCGTACCATCAGCAAACTTGCTGAGATTACATTTTATCCCTTCATCCAGGTCATTGATGAGTGAGTTGAATGAGATTGGACACAGTACTGACCCCTGGGGAACATCGCTAGCTACAGGCCTCCATCTAGACTCTGTGATGCTGATCACAACCTTCTGAACTCTGCCTTTCAGACAGTTCTCAACCCACTTCACTATCCACTCATCTAACTCACACTTCCTGAGCATACCTATGAGGTTGTTCTGGGAGAGAGTGTCAAAAGCCTCGCTAAAGTCAAGGTAGACAACATCCACTGCTCTCCCCTCATCTACTCAGCCAGTCATGCCATCATAGAAGGGTATCGAATTGATCAAGCATGATTTCCCCTTGGTGAATTCATGTTCACTACTCCTGATAACCTTATTTGTCTCAACATGCTTAGAGATTATAGGGGCTGTCTGCTACAGGCCACCTGATCAGGAAAAACAAGTGGATGAGGACCTTTACAAACAGATAGGAGCAGCAACACATTCACAGGCTCCGGTCCTCATGGGGGACTTTGGCCACCCCAATATCTGCTGGAGGAATAACACAGCTGGTCATAAGCAATCCAGGAGGCTCCTGGAGTACATCAATGATAACTTCCTGACTCAAGAGATGGAGGAGCCAACAAGGAGATATGCTTTGCTGGCCCACATACCAACAGAGAGGAGCTCATTGGGGTTGTGATGGCCAAAGGCAGCCTTGGCTGCAGTGAACATGAGATGTTGCAGTTCAGGATCCTGAGGGGAGGGAAGAAGGCAAAAAGCAGGCTCACGGCCCTGGACTTCGTGAGAGCACACTTTGGTCTCTTCAGGGGCCTACTTGAAAGGGTCCTGTGTGGTAAGGCCCTAGAGGAAAAAGGAGCCCAAGAAAGCTGGTTAATATTCAAGGATAACCTACTCCAAGCTCAAGAGCGGTCCATCCCAGTGAATAGGAAGTCAGATAAAAATGCCAGGAGGCCTGTGTGGATGAACAAGGAGCTCCTGGACAAATTCAAACAGAAAAAGGAAGTCTGCAAAATGTGAAAGCAGAGACAGGCAACCTGGGAGGAATATGGAGATGTTGTCCAAGCATCAGATGCTATCTTTCAGTGCTTATATGGGTGTGCAAGCTTCATAAAGAGAAAATTGGAGTAAAGGTCATTTGGAAATGTCTACCATTGACTATGGTAAAGACATCCAGTGAATAATAAATTCACAACAAAGCTAGCACAGAATATACATGGAGAATGTGGACTGGGAGTCACTTTATAGTTAGGTTTAAAAGACAATTTCATTGCATTCAGTGTTTCACACCATTTTTATAAACTGATCAAAAAACCCATTCCTCCTGCTTCCTCAACATTGTACTATGATGCGAATTAAAAATATTTTTTTGTCATTTCTATCACAGAACATCAGCTCATCAGGTAAGTTTGCTATGTTCCTTTGCATGTAAGGCCTTTGAAACTTCCTAATATCAACTTGATAGTAAGAATCAATATCTGACAGCACTACTGTTTCAATGTGTCTTGGTTTGAAAGACAGATGTCTGCTAAGGAAGGCAGGACCCTCCCTTGGAATGGCAGATGCAACCCCCTTTCCCTCCGAGTTATTATAATTTTGAAATCAAGGGGCTTTTAGGCAAAGATGTGGGAAATAGGAATAACAGTTCTTTACTATTATATATCTATATGTGTATAAGCAGTCAAACAAACAACAATAACTACAGCAGTAACAGCAAACAATCACAAACTCACTCCCAGCCTTCTTGGCTGTCAGGCCCTTTCCCCTTGGGTGCAGTTCTGCTCACAGCCAGCAGGGGAGTTGGCGGCTCCTGGTGAGCGGGGCAGGTGCAATGGTTCCCCCGTGGCTGCAGGGGGCGCTCTGGAGCGAGCTCGGGGACCAGGCGGCACTGGTGCCCTGGGATCCTGGGGAGGGATGGGACAAAGGCTTCACAAACCCCTGGGCAGCCGATCCCGGTGTCCGGCCGGACCCTCAGGAACAGCAGGCTGGAACGGCAGGGACGAGCACAAATCCCGGGTGGCAGAGGAGATGTATCCAAATGGGGAACCCCTCAGAGGTCTGGGCAGGCAGGGCAAGCACGGCTGCAACGTAGCGAAGGCTCGAAGCAAAGGCAGGGGCACGGCAGCCACGGCCCGGAACGCGGGCTTTGGGATCCCGAGGCTTCTCCACCAGAAGGAAAAAAAACCAGCCGAAGAAAGCAGCCTCCCTATCTGTCCCAACGAGGGAGACCGACTGTCCGAAAACCCAGGTTAAACAAGAGTAGTCAGAGGCGCCCCACTCTGTAGCCAGCTCTTTTGTTTTTCTTAAGTACCCAGCCATTTGTCCTCCTAGCAACACGTATGGGGGAAATTCCTTTAACAGAAAAAAAACCCCAGGAGAGCTCCTAAAACCCCAACACAATGGAATGCCATCATTGGGAAGAGGTGTCTATTAACAGTCTATTAACACTGTCACCAGTTTACCCTATCAGATGGGTTGTGGAAATTACACAGACATGGTGTTGAAATGTTTCATAAAAAACCCCCCAAACAGTAGAGGGATTGAAATTCAGTGCATTAAAGTGTAATTCATTATGTGTTTTGAGTATGGAGTGAGGTCTTTTAAGCCTTCTACCTTTCCAAGTGTGAAGGAAAATACTTTTACTAGGCTGTCACTGCATAGTAGAGTACAATGGAGCACGTACACAATTTTACAGCAAGCTTTGCATTGACTATTATTAAGTTCATTAAGTGGAGATGGCAATAAAATGGCAGAACTGTTGTTTATACTGGCTTTCCACCAATGACCATCCTCCAGGACCTCTGCTAAGTCCTCTGTTCAGCATATTTTATGTGTTAATCTAGACAGGTATCAAGCCTTGCAATCATATTAGTTCCAGTTGGCTGACCCTAGGGCTTTTATTCCCTGATCAGTAGGTTTAAATGTAACTTTTCTTCCTCTACTTTTGGAACCAACTCCAAAATCCCATATTGGTCTGCATATTTTCCAACAGTGGGTTTCTCCACTACTGATGCATACCCCCCCCCCCCCCCCGTGGGAACCTAGAATGCAGAGAATATTTCTCTGCCTGTTTTGAAAGGTTTTACCCCCCTGGACAGTACTGTTTTTGACCTTTGTCCATGGGAAAATTTGCCTAGCCTCTGGGAAGAATTTGAATCTACAATGGTGTGAATTAGGTGATAGACTACTATGTAAGATTGTCACAGGGTGAAAAATTTAGAGGTTTTGGGCTTCTCTTTGTAGTAAATAGATAAGAGTAAAAAATATCAAAATGGAGGATTGTTGTTGCTCTCCAAACCTTCTTCTTCTTCTTCTACTACTCCATATTTTGCAGTAAAAGTAATGTGGAATGACTGGATAAAGAATTCTGCAGTTCCTGGCCGTGTTACTGAATAATTGGTAGGAAAATGAAAATAATATATGGTAGGAAAGTGAAAATAATGTACGTTTTTAGTAACTATTGGTTAAATTATCTTTAAAAGGCCGTGTAAATCTTGATAATTAGATTTCTCTCCTGCTTTCTGTGCTATGTGTTGTACCTGGGTCACGCTGGTGGCTCTGTTTCTCTGATAAGACTTAATAAACAACTATCCGGCAGCATTGAAACTCCAGGAAAAGTCTCGGTTTATCTTTTGAAACTCCTTGCAAGGACTTTAAAAAAATTCTCTCCCATCAGGAGGGATTTGATTTATGGCATGGTTCAGTGTCAGGTTTTTTTCTGATTTTCCTCCCCATTCCACTGAGGGGCAGGGAGTGAGTGACCATCTGTGCTGTACTTAGTTGCCAGCTGGGGTTAAACCATGACAGTCCTTTCAGGTGCTCAATGTGGGGCACAAAGGCTTGAGATAACAATAGCTCTAACCAGTGTGTTAAAACAAATTTGTTACAAGCATTCATTGTATTGGTTTAATAGTTGCTGGTCACAACGCTGATTAATTTGCTCTCAGAGTTGTTGCATTTGTTCTTAGGGTTGTGTTATGTAATACCTTATTTTCTGTGGCAATGATTATTGTCCTTGGGGCCTGGGCAAAGATTATAATTTTGTTGTATTTCGCAGTATTGGTTTATGATATGACAGTGTTGCTGGTCATGATACTAATCTGGTATGTGGACACAGCATTGTCATCACCTCTGTACTTGGGGAGTCATCTAGTGGGAACTAATAATAATTACACCTTTTGCTTTTTCTTCTCGGAGGGCCAACCTACGGGGGACACATCTTCCTACACCTTCCTTGAGAATTTTAAAGATTTTGAATGTACTTTGAATACCCTTGAAAGCAGCCTGGTCCTCTTCCTAGGAACCAGCATGTTGCTGCATATGGTTTAGGTCTGGCTTAAGTTTAAAAAGCTATTTAAAAACATCAGCCAGAGATCTGTCTCAAGGCTGGGTAGTTATGAATGGTGTGTGCATGTGTGTGTGGGATAGTATGGGCAAGTGCCTAGGACAGAGGTCACCTCCAACATTCTGGAATTTCACCCCATAACAAGTGGAGAATCCTGTTAAAACACTTTTCTGGCGAAAGTATGCTGTCACTGGCAATTCCAGAGAGATGCAAATCATTGCAGTGTGCTGTGGCCTGGCCCAGGACTACCAAGCCCTGTTCAACACTGCTCAGTATCCTCAGGGGAAGAAGGTCTCTAGATCTGATGACAAAACAACAGGCACCATGGCTACTCCAAACCCCATGACAGGCACTGCAGTTAGTCCAACATCCATGACAAGCACTGCAGTATCAGTTGCCCCTATACACAAGAAGAAATGGACACAAAAGACATCTCATTTAGTAAAGGAGGATGAAGCAAGGCCATTACAGGAACAGGAGGAAGAGGCAGAACAAAAACAAGAAGTAACCACTTGATCCCTATCTCTGAGTGAGCTGCAGGATAGGCAAAAAAGATTTCAGCTGTCATCCAGGTGAGCACATTATGAACTGGCTGCTCTGATGCTGGAATAATGGGGCTAGCAGTTTGAAATTAGAGCGTAAGGAAGCCCAACAGCTGGGATTACTTTCTAGGGAAGCAGCCATTGGCAAAGGGAGGTTCAGGTTGGATATTAGGAAAAATTTCTTATACTTGACTTATACTGAGTATTATAACAAATTCATTAATAGCTTTCCCTTTCTCACTGTCATTGAAATCTAAAATAAGGGAGTGAAGAGTAGGAGAAGTGATCTTCCTCACAGTTTAAAAAAGGGATAGAAAAACCGTATTTTTCTCCTTCTCTCGCTCCATATAGTTATCTTTTTTTTTCTCTTTTGACTCTTGTGTATATAATTTAATTTTTGGTGGCTTGGAAACAGACCAGCTGCATAAGATAGTCTCTAGGGCATTAATTTAGAATGTGGGACAGCTTTATGTCCTTCAAATCTGTCACATCACCAAATAGAAAGTGATTTTATCACACTCCACAGAACTGTCCTATTAGTGTATTTTGAGTAGATATTTCTTTTTTTTTTTTTTTTTAATGCTTTCCTTGACCTGAGGAATGTATCCAATAAAACCTCTGTCGTGGGTGGAGTGGGAGCTTCAGACAAAGTTTATTAAAGAAGCCCTGCCACTGACTCTGAGGGGAACAAAGGACTCCTTTGTGTATTTAAACTCCTTCACAGAAAGGGGTTTAAATGAAGGTAAATCTTTCCTTAACCTCAGATTTTGGCAACAGTTTAAATGTAAGGAATCACTCTGGCCCACAAGTTTTAATGATGGCAAATCAGATATATTTATATAAAAATGAATTATTTATTAAGACAAATGAACAGGCAAGAGATAACAGATGAAAGATCTTAATCAGAATTGCTTACTATATAGTATAAAACTAAAGAACTACTAGGAGATTATAGTATAACATAAAATAGTGCACTATATCAAGGTACCTTTATTAAAGCTACAAAACCAAATAGTACTGATTGGGAGTTGAATGTAACTTACCAACAAAATGGTAATGATGTACACAGATTCCTTCACTTAATCCCTTGCAAAGTAACGGAAAAGCAGGCATCCCCACTCACAGAAGAAACTCCACACATTTCCAGGAAAATGTATAGAAGATTTCTGTGGCATTTAAGTAAAACCTTATAAAACGAAGGCCTTGTTGCCTTTGTAAAATTATGGCTCAGGCCTGTTACTTTGGCTAGAGAAGGACTGTGAGAAAAGTCTGTGAGAAGAAAAACAATTAGTTTTTACCCATGAGAATGTAGTATCAACAGAAGCATGAAAGTTAAAGAATAGAAGGAGAAAAACAGCAACATATCTGCACCTGTTATTTTTCTGAATGTTTGAATGCTTATGCTATAGGTAGCCAATGGTAGTATGTTGTAGTTAGTAATAGCCAATGAGTCTATTGTAATAGTTTAGCAGCCAGTGAATATGTAACACAAATGATAACATACAAAAGGTGTATAAAAGAGGCTGCTTTGTTTAGAAAATGGCTTTTTGGCCCTTGAAAGAGGCACTGTCTGTGTGTGTCGTGACCGCCCCAACAGCGACAGATTTCTACTTTGTGAAAGTTTGCTGTGGCTTTTATACTTGTAAAGTGACTGGCTGTCAGTCAAAAATCCAGCTTATCTTGTCAGATCTCACTTCAAAAGATGTTTATTGGCAGTTGGGAGATGCCAGACCAGTGTTAACCCCATGGGGCCAAAATAATTCACTGCAAGACAGCTTGTCCTACTTGAGTTATCTGACCAGTTAATAAAAAATAGATAAGCTCTTGGGGGGGTTAGATGCCCTGCTACAACCTCCACCCAACTCAGTATGTTTCTCTTCATTTGGAGGGGGGAACAAGATTGTTTAGAGTAATTTGATTTTTTTTTTAAATCCCTCTTTGTCTTGGTTTGAAAGACAGGTGTCTGCCACGGAAGGCAGGATCCTCCCTTGGAATGGAAAATGCAACCCCTTCACTCCAAATTATTATAATTTTTAAATTAAGGGGCTTTCAGGCAAAGATATGAGGAATAGGAATAACAGTTCTTTACATATATATATATATATATATATATATATAAAACAAGGCAAACAAGCAACAATAACTGTGGCGGCAGCAGCAACAAACAGAACCAGAAACCCAGTGCCAGCCTTCTCGCCTGTCAGGAACTTTCCCCTTCAGTGCCGTTACAGTCACAGCTGGCAGGGGCGCTGGTGGCTCCCAGTGGGCAGGGCAGGTACGATGATTCTCCCGTGGCTGCAGGGGGCACTCTGGTGCAAGCTCAGGGAGCACATGGTAATGGTGGCTTGGCCGAGCTGAAAAGGGATAGAAGAAAGGCTTGCTTCACAAACCCCCTGGGGCAGCCGATCCCGGTGCTCCAGCAGGACCCTTGGGAACAGCAGGCTGGAACAGCAGGGATGAGCACAAAACCCCAGGTGGTAGATGTTGGGGTCCCTCCCCCTGCCATGGAGCCCTGGGAGATGGGCCCTGGGGGGGAGACATGGGGTTTCCCTGCCCCTGGTCAGCTTCATTCCCCATTGGTTGGTTTGTGTTCCCTGGTGTGGCCAAGGACCCTGGGGTCCCGTGACTGCGGGGTTCCTGAGCTGAGCCCCGGCCATGCGGCTGGAGAAATAAACATCTCTGAAACATCTACCACGAATCTGTCCATATATACTTCATTTCCACGGGACTCCTGGTTTGAAATATACTTGTTGCAGTAATCCCCGCTGCAACAAACTGGTGGAGGAATGAGGGCAAGATCCCTGAGGAAAATTCGTGAGTAAAATAACCACTCTAGACCTCTCTCTTCTCATCTTGGTTTGGATATTCTCTCTGGACTATGGAAGAATCGTGGGAAACGGGGCTCTCTGAGCCACAGAAAGAAATGTACCTAGAAGTTAAAGGAATCCTTGAACAACAAAACAAAAAAGTTATGGAACCGGGAGATCTAGAACTTTTTTTTAACTGGCTTTTCAAAAATTTCTCCTATATTTCTCGAGAGTTACTTTTTGATATTGAACCTCCTGGATCTTGTCAGGGGTGTTTTTGGGACGAGATCTTGTGGGAGATGAAAGATCAAACAGAACATGTATTAGTGATTGAACCCTTGTGTGGATCCATGGTGGTCAGTGAAGCTATTCAGGAGCATTTATATGGTCCTATTACCCCTAAAGCAAAGGATGGCCATAGTCCCACGGCCGAGGCCGCGTGGCCGCCATCCCTGTGGCACACGCCGGTGGAGGTGCCTGCGCTGGATGCGCCCGGCCCCCTCGGGAGCGCGCGCCTTATGGCGGACCCCATCCCTGTCTCGGAGTCCCCGGCCACGCGGCCGCGAGTGAGGGAGCGATGCCGCAGGCGCCGCGGGTGCCATGGGCCACGAGCAGCCAGGAACCGGGCATCGGCGTGGCAGGCCGCTCTGAGCACACGGCTCGGAGAGCCCTGCAGAGGGAGAAGCGGCGGTTTCCACAGCGACACGAGAAATTGCGCAGCGCAGCGCCGAGCCGAAACGGGGCCGCTCTCAAAGCAGCGTGGAGTTTGCGGAGCGGAACCGCTCACAGGCCACGGAGCCAGCGGCGATGGCAACGCGGGGCTGCGCAGAGCCCAGACACGCAGCAGAGCAGTGCCCCTCGGAGAACGCTGAGCAGCCACAATGCGGGGGCCCGGCCGAGACGTCGGAGTCGGCGAGGCAGCGGCCACGCGGGACCAGCAGCCACGACGAACACGCAAGCACGTGATAGGAGGAGTTGTAGCTACGAAAGTCACAGGAACTGTGAAATGGTACAATATAAAAAACAACTATGGATTTATAACACGAGATGATACAGGGGAAGATCTGTTCATCCATAGAACTGCCATTAAAAGGAATAGCCCTAAAAATTACCTGCAAAGTGTAGGAGATGGAGAAGTTGTACAGTTTGATATAGTGCAAGGAAAGAAGGGTTTACAAGCAGCAAATGTTACTGGGCCTGGGGGTATTCCCGTCAAAGGCAGCCGTTATGCACAAAATTATAAACAATATCCATCCCAGCAATTTCCCTACTCACAGCCTACTTTCCCCTTTTACCCTATACCCAATATGAACCCCTTCCTAAGTTTACCCCATCCCCAGTTTATTCCTAATCCGTTTTTCACCCCATGGCTTCCCTATACAATTCCATTTCCCTACAATTCCTCTCCGATGCCGAGGGGGGGATGAAAAAAGGGAGGGAAGAAATTAAACCCTCTCCTGCCTCAGTTTCCCCACAAAACATGCCTGGAGAGTTCTATCTCCCTTCTGTCAGCCCTAAGATGTTCCACAGAATCTGTTTAGACATTTAAAGACTCAGGAGGGTGGCTTGTTTTGTCTTGAAACTGTTCTTGTTATGTTTATCCAGTTGTTTTCATTCTCCTTTTATTAAAATAAAACGGGTGAGATGTTGGGGTCCCTCCCCCTGCCATGGAGCCCTGGGAGATGGGCCCTGGGGGGGAGACACGGGGTTTCCCTGCCCCTGGTCAGCCTCGTTCCCCATTGGTTGGTTTGTGTTCCCTGGTGTGGCCAAGGACCCTGGGGTCCCGTGACTGCAGGGTTCCTGAGCTGAGCCCCGGCCATGCGGCTGGAGAAATAAACATCTCTGAAACATCTACCACGAATCTGTCCATATATACTTCGCTTTCCACGGGACTCCTGGTTTGAAATATACTTGTTGCAGTAATCCCCGCTGCAACAGTAGACAAGATGCATCAAACTCTGGAGCTGCAGCGGGAACCCCGGGATGCCTCAGCAGGTGGGGATGGAGAGCTACAGTGTAGCGAAGGCTCGGAGCAGTGGCAAAGGAATGGCAGGGGCAGGGCAGCTGCGGCCTGGCTCCCAGCAGGGCAGGGAAAGGCGGGCTTGGGATCTTGGGGTTTTCCCCTGAGGCACCTGAGCAGATGGTGAAAAAGTTCCTCTTTTAGTGAGGTAGGGTGTTAAATAGGGTCCCAGTGCAACGGCTGCTCCAGCAAGCAGAGCTCCACTCACAGTTGAAGGAAGGCAGCAGAAGGCAGAACCTCGCAGTGGAGATGAATTCTCCCCACAGTGACTGCAGCCTCTCTCCCCTCTGAACATTGAGAGAGCAAGAGAGCTAGGGACTCCACCCAATCCCTTTTTCCCAGTTCAAATCTCGCGGCATCTCTGCCCTACATGAGAAAACCCCAGGTAAAAGAGAGTAGCCAACTGGACCCCTCCCCCTGTGGCCAGGTCTTTTGTCTCTCTTAAGTATCCAGTCCTTACCATCTCCTGGCAACACATGTGGGGGAAATTCTTTAAGAGAAAAAGAAAAACAAAAGGAGAACTCCTAAAACCCCAACACTTCTATCAAAATATCCCAACCAGCTTTATTTCTCATGAGTGTTTGCTCCTGGACCTGAAATGAGTCACTGTTTGTTTCCCTTGATTGTTTCAGATGTATTTGAAAAGTGTTCAAATGTTGTTTTGCATTATCTTAAATTTGAAAGATGGTTTAGGAATGATCTTGGTGAATTGCAGTCAGTGGGTGAAGAAATTTTGAGATCATTCTAGGATTCTCTTTGGTCAAGAGATAATTTTAGTATTATAAGGTTTAGGAGAACATACATGGTGGCTTTGTTCCACTGAAATGGGCTTCTTGCTTCATAGTTTATCCAATTCTAGCATCATGTTTAGGAATAATTACAAGAAAAGTAATTGGAAGGACTTTCAACCTCCACTTCTGGTTCTTTAGCTACCATATAAATAATTAAAAGTCCAAATACTTTGAAAAATAAATCCTTTCAGATAGCACATCATTATTTTTGAGATGAAATAGAGCCCTAGCAGCCTCTCCCACCCAATAACATTTCAAATATTAATGGGAGAAAGTGAGTTGGTAGTGGAGGAGATGAGCTGTGGTTCTCTGATGTATTTATAGCAATACTGTCATTCTTATACCATTTATTTTGTTCTGTGGACTAGGGTAGAGACATCTCATAGTCAGTCTTTGGACTGTTAATGTGTTTACTTGTATCTCCTTTTCTGCCTTATTTCCTTCCACAACTAATTAAACAATATACATTGATACCAAAATCAGCCAGATAGAAACTTTCTAACACAATTTTGAGTATTACAAAGCAGGCATTCTTTATTACAGCATGCTGGTCACTCAGAGGATACTTCCTCTAATCTAGTGCCCCAAGCATCAGGTGAACAGTTTTAATCATACACACTGATTACATATTCATTAGCTATCCCTGCTTCCTTGACTTTATTTTACATAGTCGCACCCCTTATTGGAAGTCCTTATATGGTTCTTTGGGGTCTGCCTTCAACATCTGGTGTCCTTTTTAGGTAGCTGTTCCTCGACCCCCGCTTTTGAGTAAGTGCAATATCATTGGTTTGCATAACTTATGCTTTGTCAGCCTTGCAGAGCTGAGCTGGCATCCTGTTTGTGTTTTGCATGACTTCCGTTTGCCTAAGTTACATGCTTTATTTATTTCTCCAAGGCTATGCTGTTCTGTTCTACTCTCCTTATCAAGTCCCCCCTTTCCTGAGACTAAGTTCCTTATTGGAACTAGTCTCTTAATATCTATATTTCCTTTTATAGCGTAAGACTTTACGACAGCTATAACACCAAATCACGATGCAAGCTAAAACACATACAGTCAAGTATTATGGTGAATATTATAAACAGATGTTTTAACCAAGTCCAGCTGGGTAACCATGAAGTAAGTTTGGTCCAGATTTCTTCAAATCCCCAGGAGGTGTTGTCTTGAGCTGTGTGTTGTAAAACTTGTCAATAGTACTTGGAAAGGTCCCTTCCACTTTGGCTGGTGCAAAGCGGTTCCCCAGTCTTTCAAGTAGACCCAATTTCCTGGCTAGAACTTGTGCACTGGTGTGTCCAATCCCATCAGTCTAGAGATCACCACTGCTCACTGCAAATCCCGTAAAGTTTTACCAAGAGAAATAAGGTAATTATTCAAATCAACCCCTCCTTTTACATGTGTGTTTCCTGGAATGTGTGGTACTGGGTAGGGTCAACCATATAGCAGCTCATAGGGGCTTATTTTGATGGTGCCCCGTGGCTGAATTCTAATTCAAAGTAGAGCAACAGGTAAGGCTTGGACCCATGTCAAGGAGGTTTTCTGACATATTTTACCCAATTGCAATTTGATTGTATAATTCATTTGCTCTACTTTTCCACTAGCTTGGGGCCTGTAAGGAATACGAAGATCCCAAGCTATTCCCACGGCTTTCCTAACCTGTTGTACCACTTCTGCAATAAAGTAGGAATGTCTGTCTGATGACATTCCCAAAGGTACTCTGAATCTAGGTGTTATTTGATTCAACAGTATTTTAGTAACTTCCCTAGCCTGGTTGGGAAGGCTTCTGGCCGCCAGAACTAGGAGGTATTTATACCCCCCTTTTCTGGGCAATTCAATAAAATCAATCACCAATATTCACCCGGAACATTTCTAGATTTTGTGGCTCCTAGCACTACTTTGTTAGACATGTTAGGGTTGTTTCTTTTACAAACTATACATTGTTGGATTCTTGATTGTAAAATCTGAGCCATTTTAGACCCAATTATAGATTTTTGCAAATGTTTCAAAAATTTTTCAGTACTCCAATGAGCGGCTTTGTGTTCATGATCCACTATTTCATGCAAGATCGGTTCAGGGACTACTATTTGCCCGGTTGGGGTAACTGCCGAGACTCGAGGATCAAACTTTGCTTCTAAGGTTTCAATTAATTGACAGTCCCTAGCACTATACACTGGTTTTTCTACTGGGAGAGATATCTCTGGCAGGGATATTAAAGATAAAACTTCATTTTCTAATGTTCCTTTTTCTACAGACTCTTTGACAGCTTTATTGGCTAAATGATTCCCCAATTCCAGTTTGGTCTTACCTGCTTGGTGTGCTCTGAAGTGCATGATGGCAACTTCTGCTGGTTTCTGAAAACTTTCAAGTAAATCCAAGATTTGTTTTCCATTTTTGATCAATGTGCCTTCAGATATCAAAAGGCCTCTTTCTTTCCAGGTGGCCCCACGTGCATGTACCACTCCAAAAGCGTATTTTGAATGAATCCAAATGTTAACTCGTTTTCCTTTATTCAATTCCAAAGCTCGAGTGAGTGCAATTAGTTCTGCTTTCCAGGCCGAAACATTGGAGGGGAGTGCCTCCACTTTGATTACCTCATGGTGTGTAGTCACTGCATATCCAGAGAGTTGCTTTCCATTTCGGACAAAGCTGCTCCCATTGGTAAACAATTCCCAATCAGATCTTTCCAAGGTGCTGTCTCCTAAGTCAGGTCCGCTGGAATACATTTATTCTATAGTCTGTAAGCAATGGTTTATTATTCCATATAATTTTTTGGGGTTCTGTGGTTCTGTTCTGTTTTGTTTTGTCTTGTTTCCAGGGGCTTCCCCCCCCCCCCCCCCCCCCAGTCCTCCCTGGCTCCAGGAGTATCGTGATGAGAGCCCGGACAGGATTTTTGGGGAGAGTTGGGGGCAGGGTGAGGAGCAGCCCTTTTGGGTGGGCTGTTCGACTGGACACACATGGCCGGGATCTCTAACCAGGGATACTGCTGTTCCTGTGGGTTTTGCCTGCTATTTTTTGGGGTGTTTTTTACTTTGGCACTTTGACTGAGCTTGCCAGCTTGGCTTCTTTTACTGCTCTGCTGTTGGGAAGCCCAGAGCCAGTGCATGCCCCACTGGGACCTGGGAGCGCCCTTGTTTTCCTGGTGGGAGGCTGCTGCCCAACCCCCGCCATATCTCTGCCGTTCTCCGGGTTTGTGCTACACTGTAGCCTTTCACCCCTGCCTGTCGGGAGGTCCTGCCCTTTCCAGCTGTGGAGTTTCTGCTGCCTCTTGCTTGCTACCTCTGGGTGAGCCTGCCCTGTCATTCCAGTTTGCTTCTCCTGAGGTTCCTGCTACAGCTCCTTTTGCTATCCAGAGGGGGCACCTGGATCGGCTGCCCCTGGGGGTTTGTAAAGGAAACCCCTTCTCCATCCCTTCCTGCTGGCTGTGTCCGCCATTACCGCGTGGAGAGACACAGCCGAAATTCGCGCCACAGCGCCCCCTGCAGCCGAGTGGGAGTCATCGCACCTGCCCTGCCCAGCCAGGAGCCTGCCAGTGCCCCTGCCCGCTGCAACCATAACTACACCAAAGGGGAAATTACTGAAATAGCAGGAAGAGACTGTTTATTCGGTTTTCTGTTCTTGTTTGTTATTGTTAACATTGTTGTTGTTTGCCTCGTTATACATACACACACTAGTAAAGAACTGTTATTCCTTTTCTCCTATCTTTGCCTGAAAGCCCCTTAATTTCAAAGTTATAATAATTCAGAGGAAAGGGGATCATATTCTCCATTCCAAGGGAGGTTCCCGCCTTCCTTGGCAGACACCTGTCTTTCAAACCAAGACAGGCAGATAAGAACATAGCAGGGTTATTGACAGAAGTCATTCTGAGTGTCACATCATCTTGCTCCAGCAAGGCTACCTGATATTTTAGCATCTGGCTAGGAGATATCCAGTGGCCCCCTTTTTGCTCGAGTACTGACTGCACCATATATGGTACATAAATGACAATTCTTTGTCCCAAAGTCAGTTTTTGAGCTTCCTGGATCAAGAGAACAGTAGCTGCTACTGCCCTCAGACAACTAGGCCAGCCCTGGCTGACATTATCCAGTTGTTTTGAAAAGTAGGCCATGGCCCTCCTCTGGTCCCCGAGGAACTGTGACAGCACTCCCAGTGCAATGATTTGTCTTGCATAGGTAAATAGTTTAAATGGGTGCATGGGGTCTGGAACCCCCAAAGCAGGGGCCCCCATAAGGGCTTGTGTTGCAATTATTAAAGGATCAGGGGCATGGATCATTGATAGAATTATGGGATCAATAAAAGAACTGTAGCAATAGGCCTGTAAGCAAAAGGCTTGTGTGTGAGAAAAACTCTCCATGAGAAAATTCTTGTGTGAAGAAAAAAAAAAACAGGGCTGGGAACAAAGAGGGAGTTTTGAAACGATGCAGCTGTACTGATAAGATGTGCTAACCGGGAGAGAAGGGAGGTGAACTCTGAATTCTTTTAATCATAACATAACTGTAGAAGCTTGCCAATGTAAGTCCAATTACGTAGAAGTAGAAATTCGCTTTGATAAGTTTTAAGCCACTTAAGAGTTAACAAGCTGGTATACTATTGTACTAGTTTGAAAACAAACCAGTGGGAGGCACCAAGTCAGAATAACAATTTAATGGAAATTAAAGAAAAGGGGAAAAAAAAGGTAAAAGAAAACACTGTCAAACTGACAGAGTCAAGGTACAACCTGACACCCTGTTAGGCAGGGTGGTGGTAGCAGTCTGGTAGAATGGTGGCTGCAGTCCTCTGAAGCAGTGATCCTGTAGTAAAACAGTCTGCTCTTCCTCAGAAAGTCCAATGGTGGCTGTGTAGCTCCTGTCCTCTGGAAATCCAGTGGGAAGCCAGTGTCTCTGGTGTTCAGCCTCAGATTATATCCACGATGGGATGCTTGGTTCCTCCCTCTGGGTGGAGCATCTCACAATGGGGTAATGAGTCATGAGGCAAAGTGTTGATTAGGCTCATTAACAGAAGATAGTCCGGAGGGAGTTATCTCTGAGTCAGGCGGCAGGGCAATGCTGGGCAATTAACAGAAAGATAGTCTGGGGGGAGGAGGCAAGGAAACACTGCCCCACCTGATTTCAACAGCTGATGGGGATGGTAATAGAATACACTGCAACCCAGGACAACTATATAAGTGCCTTTGGATTGCTAATAAATGGAGTTTTGCTCTTATCAACCATATTGGTTTTGGACTGCAATTTCCTCTCCCCACCGGAGCCCAGGCCTCTCTTCTTTTTACAATTCCAACAGGCTTGCTTGAGTTGTAAAAAGGCAGCCTGTGAATCATCAGTCCAGACTATAAAGTCCTTCTGAGCTGTCTTTAAGAGCTCATACAGTATCTTTACCAGCAGCCCATAACTGCTGATGCACAGGTGACACCATCCAACCATCCTGAGAAATGCACACAACTCTCTTACCATTTGTGGCTGCGGGAGTTGGCAAATTGCTTCTTTTCGTTCCTGTCTGTCCCGGTTTGAGACAAATTCAGAGGAACGTCCGAATTTGAACATCCTCTGATAGAAGGCAGGTCACAGCCATCCCTCCCCCACCAGGTTCGGAAAAAAAATTTTTCCTCGGATGAAAGTGAAATAAAAAAACCTATTTATTTGACAGACATAATGCACAATGGGAAAAAAATAATGCTGAATGATAAAACCTCTCTCTGTGGAGAGAAACCTGGGAAGATTTTACAGTCCTTTGTAGGTGTGGCTTTCTCCTCTTTGGAGCTGGGTTGACTTGGGCCCCTGGGCCTCGGTGGAAAGCTCTCCCAGTGAGTTCTGGTGTTCTGAACCGTTCCAGAAGAGAAGAAGAAGAAGCCGAAGTCCCAGGGGAAAAAAAATTTAACTCTCCGTCTCTCTCTGGAGAAAACAGAGCCAAAAGCTGTCTGAAAAGTAGGAAAGGGTGCTTCCTCCGCTCTTGTCACCACAGAAGCACACAGAGCAGATAGAGTGACCTTGGAGCACAAACTACTTTGAAAAGTTCGTCTGGCTTTTTTTTTTCTTTCTCTTGCACCCAGTTTTAAAGACACAGAAAGGCACAGGAATCATGTCTGGGCATAGAGTGGCGATAGGGGATACATATCATAAAGTCACCCCAAGACATTCCACCCCTTATCCCATATCATCGTCTCAATGCCCAAACTAATATATTCCAACTCTACACACACACATTAATACATACATATATCTATACACAGCTATGTACAGTGACAGTGACATTCAGCAAGCAGTGGTATACAGGCATTCCACATTACAGGTGGCTCTAACCCAACATCAAATCTCCCTGCAGTACACAACGTGTTGTTCCATCTCTGTATTACCCACCATGTGTAACCAGGTCCCTTGTGGAAACTGACAAGCTGCTCTGAAAGTTTCACAGAGCTCGACTTGGACGCAATCACTTTGTACCCTTGAGAAGTCTGTTTGTACCCATGAGAATTATAGCATCAACAGAAGCAAGAAACCATAAACAACAGATGTAGAAGGCACAGCTGGTCTAGGGAGGCTGATACTTGCTTTAGATTGTTTTAGATGGGTGTTAGTTGCAAGTAACCAGTAGTTTTGTAGGGTGTTAACATAGAAGCCAATGGGGAATCAGCATGAGTGCCAAGAAACTGTATAAAAGAGGCTTTGTAGAATTAAAGATGCTTTTTGCCTTCTGAATGGAGTTGGTGTGCGTGATTTGTGAGTGTCGTGTCCATCTCAACCAGGTCCCTGAGCAAAGACAACCCCACAGATGGGTTTGTCTGTACTCAAGGCAGAATTAACCCAGTCTTCCCTAACAGTCCTCTGACATGCACTACTGGAATCTTATCTCCATCTACTGTATGCAGGGGTTCAGATTAGGCTGGACCACCTCTATTGGGTCTTAACTAACTAGGTGGCCTTTGCCAGATGCTGCTCCCAATTTTTGAAAGTTCCCCCACCTAGTGCCTTCAGGGTGGTCTTTAACAATCCATTGCACCGTTCCACTTTGCCTGCAGCTGGTGCATGGTAAGGGATATGGTACACCCACTCAATGCCATGTTCCCTAGCCCGGGTGTTGATAAGGCTATTCTTAAAATGAGTCCCATTGTCAGATTCAATTTCTCAGGGGTACCATGCCTCCAAAGGACTTGCTTTTCAAGACCCAAGATGGTGTTACGGGCCCTAGCATGAGGCACAGGGTGGTAGGTCTCCAGCCATCCTGTGGTGGCTTCTACCATTGTGAGCACATAGCGCTTGCCTTGGCGGGTTTGAGGCAGTGTGATGTAATCAATCTGCCAGGCCTCCCCATACTTGTATTTGGACCATTGCCCACCATACCACAGGGGCTTCACCCGCTTGGCCTGCTTGATCGCAGCGCATGTCTCACAATCATGGATCACCTGGGACATACTGTCCATGGTTAGATCCACCCCTCAGTCTCGTGCCCACTTATAGGTGGCACCTCTGCCTTGATGACCTGAGGCATCATGGGCCCATCGAGCTAGGAACAACTCTCCCTTGTGTTTCCAATTCAAGCCTGTCTGTGGCACCTCTATCTTTACAGCCTGATCTACCTGCTCGTTGTTTTGGTGTTCCTCATTAGCCCGACTCTTGGGGACATGGGCATCTACATGGCGGGCCTTCACAGGTAGGTTTTCTACCCGGGCAGCGATGTCTTTCCACTCTTCAGCAGCCCACATTGGTTTTCCTTTATGCTGCCAATTAGCCTTTTCCCACTTTTCCAGCCATCCCCATAGAGCATTGGCTACCATCCATGAATCAGTGTAGAGGTAGAGCTTTGGCCACTTCTCTCTTTCAGCAATGTCCAAGGCCAGCTGAAGGGCTTTGAGTTCGGCAAATTGGCTTGATCCATCTTCTCCTTCAGTAGCTTCTGCAACCTGTCATGTGGGACTCCATACGGCTGCTTTCCACTTTCATTTCATCTCTATGATGTGACAAGAACCGTCACTGAAAAGAGCGTAGAGTGTGTCTTCTGCTGGCAGTTGGTTGTATGGTGGAGCTTCTTCAGCACGTGTCACTTGTTCTTCTTCCTCTTCATCAGTAAGAGCAAAGTTTCCTCCTTTGGGCCAATTTGTGATTATTTCCAAGCTCCCAGGGCAATTCAGTTTTCTGATACAGGCACACTGTGTGATGGGAGCAATCCATTTGCTCCATGTGGCATTGGCGGTGTGGTGGGCAGAGGGAACCTTGGCTTTGAACATCCACCCCAGCACCGGTAGTCGGGTGTGGGATATGCCCAGCCTCTGCCCTGGAGGGAGGCCTGCTGAGATAAGGAGATTGTACAACCTCCCAGCAGAATCCCGCTGAAAAAGGCAGCCACCTTTCAGTTACGGCGAGAGAGGAACACAGACCCATGATCCTCTTGGAGACCCTATGTAGATCCTTTGTAACCCATTGGCTTTAACCCTCTGTAGTGGTTTTGGTTCAAAATATCTATTACTTACTTATTTACCTTCTGTGAGATAAGAATAAGGAGAAAGCAAAGCATGCACAAAACTTAAAAGAATATAAAGAAGTTTATTAACAGACCTAAAAGAAAGAAAAAATATCAGACCAAACCTTCAGAACATTTCTCCTCCCCCCACCTTTCTCCCTTCTCCCATTGACAATGTAAAAAGAACCCTTGAGATTTTCAGTCAGTTTACCACTTCTATAATAACCTTTTTCAGTTCACTTAGGGAAAGGAGTCTCTCTTGCTCATGCTATGGAGACATCTCCACAAGAAATTCTCTCATGGCTTCAATGTCACAGCAAGACAGCAGCCTGGGTTGGTTCTCTGCTCGCATGTGAGAGTCCCTTCCCCTGACTTACAGCTTTCCCCACAACTGCTTTCGAGGGTCCAATCTTGAGCTACTGGGGTACCATTTTAAGGTTGAGCCGTTCAGAAACAAAAGTTCTCTTCACCTATCTCTGGGAGCATCTTCATCTCTATGACTATCTCTGGGAGCATCTCCATCTCTATGACTATCTCTGGGAGCATCTCTAGGAACTGAGGTCTTCTCCTTCCGATTTGGAGCAAGAGTCCTCATCACTTCCATCTCTCCCTGTTCAAACTTCTCATCAAATTACAGCTGCTTCAGCATTTGCTTATTTCAGCATAGGTACTTTTGCTCACAAGTACAGTTTAAACGCTCCACCCCCCCATGCTTTCATGAAATTACAACGGGTACTCTGAAGTATCATAGTCCATCACCACCATAGCTTTACAACAGAATTTCAGCTTCTAAGCAAAAAATGGGTTAATCTCACCCGGGCCCCGCAGCTGGAATTCGCATATAGCTGTTGGTCACATGATCTTTGCCAGGCAGTGGGCAGCTTCAGCTGAATCTTTGGCCGCACTGGAGGGGAGGGGGGGAAAGCCGGGCCACGCCGCCTCCGCGTAACAGGGCTGTGGGGGGGCTGCGTGTGGAACAGGGCCACACGGCTCCAGGATGGCTGTGTCCCAGCCCAGCCTGGGACAAGCAGGGCCCCGCCTGGGCCTACTGGGCCGCACGGGCCCCCCCCCGTTATCTGTCCCAAGGCTGGAAGCAAGAGAGAGCTTTCGCGAGGTTTGTTCATTCTTAAATGTGGACCACAGAGGCGTGTCAAGCTCTTTAAGTGGCTTATAAAGTTGTCAATATTCAAACTAGCCAGTTGATTGGTTCTGTCAGGTTAAAGAGGAGGCTGTAAGCACCTCTTTGCAAGAGAATCACTTCCGTAGCTGTGCTAACCCATGACATCCTCTCACACCCACCCCTGTATCCCTATAAGATCTAGGCCTCTGCCCCGTGAGACTGGAGAACAAGTCCTTAGCCTCCCTTCGCGGAGTGTAGGCTAATAAAGATGCCTCATGTGGAACTGCTATATGAGCATCCCGTCTCCTCCTGGTCTGGCCTGGAGATTGCCTCGCAGAGCAAGAGCTGAAATCACTAGCTGAAAATCACTAAAGAGCTGTTAGCCTCTCTGCAAAGGCACTTTGGTGGCTGAGGGAAAACTACATGGGCCCAGGGAAGACGGTTCCTTGCAGGACCATCTCTCCGGACCGGTTATGGTTTCCTGGATCTGAGCTACAGAACCCACACCATCTACCACATCTGGTGCCCGAAGAGCAGAAGGAACCCCTCATCATAATTGAATGGGTGTTCCTCCCACTCCAACCACCTAAGACCATCACAAAGCCACAAGAACTAATGGCAAAATTTATCATGAAGGCTCCGGACCCTGGCAGGATGTGACTTTGCATGCATCTACTTACCTGTAACAATAGACACATTAGATCACCTACTTCAAAATAATATAAATTTACAATTTGCATTAGATAGTTACTCAGGCCAAATCTCCAATCATTACCCAAAACATGACATGTTTAATCTGCCATTCTCTTTCATCCCTCGAGAGATTTAAAGTAGAAAACCCCTGGATGCGATTACCATTTTTACCGATGCCTCAGGAAAGAGTAAAAAGTCAGTGATCACATGGAAAAATCCAAAGATGCAAAAGTGGGAATCTGACATCAAGGTAATCCAGGGATCACCACAAGTAGCTGAACTAGCAGCTGTTGTTAGAGCATTTGAGAGGTTCAAAGAACCCTTTAATTTGGTCACAGACTCAGCATATGTAGCTGGAGTAACTGTTAGAGCTGAGCATGCTCTCTTAAAAGAAATCTCAAACAAGAAAATTTATGATTTGCTCTCAAAGCTAATTTATCTGGTTTCCCACAGAGACCATCCCTATTTTGTCATGCATGTGAAGTCACATAGAAACCTGCCAGGATTTATTGCAGAGGGTAATCGTAGAGCTGATGGTCTGGCTATGCCAGCAGACATAGTTCTATCAGCTGACTTACCAAAGCTCCCCCAAGTTTTTGAACAAGCAAAATTGAGCCATGCCATGTACCATCAAAATATTCCTGCTCTTATCCGCATGTTCCATCTGTCGCAGACACAGGCAAAAGCAATAGTGGCAACATGTCCCAACTGCCAGAAGCTACAGCTTCCATCACTGGGCATGGAGGTCAATCCCAGAGGCATTAATAGCGGTGAAGTGTGGCAGATGGACATCACGCATTTCCCTGAATTTGGGAGATTAAAATACGTTCATGTTTCTATTGATACCTTCTCTGGTGCTATGTATGCCTCTGCACATGCAGGTGAAAAAGCTAAGGACGTTGAAAAACATCTTGTCCAAGCTTTTGCTGTGCTTGGTATACCTGAGGAGATAAAAACTGATAATGGGCCTGCCTACATCTCTCAGGAGTTTAAAAACTTTTGCCAGCAGTGGGGATTTCAACATGTTACAGGTATTCCTCACTCCCCAACTGGACAAGGCATTGTTGAACGTGCCCATCAAACTCTCAAGCGAATGCTGCTGCAACAGTCAGGGACCACTAAACTCAACTCACCTGTCCTCAGACTCAGCAAAGCACTGTTTACCATAAACTTCCTGAATGGCACCTTTGAGGATCCAAACCCTCCCATCTATTGTCATTTCCAGAACACCAAGAGACAGAAACTGAAGGAAAATCCAGAAGTCCTGATCCGGGACCCAGAGACTCAAAAAATCCAAGGACCATACAAACTTGTAACTTGGGGACGTGGGTATGCCAGTGTATCTACCCCTCAAGGACTGAGGTGGATCCCAGGGAAATGGGTAAAACCTTATGTCACTTCCTCAAAAGTCAAGGAGGTTAAAACTGCCTCCTGGAAGAGACGCCATAAAAAGGATCCTGATTTTGCACCCTCATGCAAACCCCCAACTGCAGATTTTGATGTTAATCCCTTAAGTTGCACTGTTTTGCACTCACATTTTGCACTGTATTTTGTAAATCTTAGTCCTGATACCCCATACCATAGATGTCCTGACTACTCCCCTGAGTTTTGACTGGGGAACTAGTTTAAACACATCCTAGGTACTGTCGAGTTGTAGGAACAATAGATTCCAATTATGTTTTGCACCGTTGTTTTGTTACTGTTCTATGCACTTTTAAGTTACTAAGAATTACAACCCAGCTTTAAAGAAAAAAATAGGGAATTGTTGCTGCCTGTTCTGAGCTTCCCTTCCCCCTCCCCAAGACAAGCCTGGACTTGCCTCTGCCATGTGCTCCTGAACTCCTTTGTTCCAAGCACGGGCAAAACCAAATATAACTCAAACTCTTTAGCAGTGTCTGATTGGCCAGTCACCCCAGGTCCACCCCCAGTCCTCCCCTTTCCCCTTCTCCGAATAAAAGAAGGGCCTGAGAGGGGGCCCGCCCTCTTTGGCTTGCATTCCTTCTGCAAACATCTGTCTCTGTCTCTGTTTGAAAGCTTCTAATTGCAAGAATTGGGCAACCGAAGGCTATATTTCTCCCTCTTTGCTTCTGCTGGTGGTATCAGCTTTGCAGCTACTATTTGCTGCTTTTAGAGCTACTGAAATGCTAGATTGTCAATGCTACCTCTCTAGGCTGCCTGAGGCTTTCTAAGGCATTGAACTACCACTTAGCAGGTAAAAAGCTGTGAGTATTTTCCACGCTGTCCGAAAGCCGGAAGCAAGAGAGGCTTTCCCAGGCTCTGTTCATTCTTAAATGTGGATCACAGAGGCGTGTCAAGCTTCTTAAGTGGCTTTAAAAAGTTGCCAATATTCAGACTATCCAGTTGATTGGTTCTGTTGGGTCATAGAGGAAGCTGTAAGCACCTCTTTGCAAGAGAATCACTTCCATGGCAGAAGTCCTCTTTAATAAAAGCCCAAACTATACTAAACCATGACAGGCGGGATTTGCAATTATTATTAGGTATTGGTGTACTCCTGGAAGAAGGACAAATGAGAGCAAAGATTTTAACTTTAACTAATGAAGACGAGAATAAAATTGAACCTGAAGTGTGGGCATCAGAAAATAATCGAGGAAAGATAGACATGAAGCCAATAGAAATAAGTATAGAAAATCCATCACACCCCATAAGGATCAGGCAATATGCAATACCTAAAGAAGGAAGGATGGGGTTAAAACCGGTAGTTGACAAATTGTTGCAAGAAGGAACTTTAGAAACCTGCATGTCACCTCACAATACCCCGATATTGCTGGTAAAAAAGGCTGATGGAACATATAGGCTTGTCCAGGATCTAAGAGAGGTTAACAAAAGGACACGTACACAGTTTCCTGTCATTTCCAACCCTTATACCCTCCTGAACCATATCCCTCCCTGTCACACATGGTACAGTTTGATAGATTTAAAGGATGCATTTTGGGCTTGCCCATTAGCAGAAAATAGCAGGGACTTCTTTGCATTTGAATGGGAAGATCCTGAGACAAGAAGAAAGCAACAATTACTGTGGACTCAATTGCCCCAGGGATTTACAGAATCTCTGAATCTGTTCGGACAAGCTTTAGAGGCTCTTCTTATGTCTTTTGAACAAAGTGAAGAGATACTTATTTTACAATATGTCCACGATTTATTAATATCAGGGTCAGATGAGGAAACAGTTTGGAACACCAGTATTAATCTTTTAAATTTTCTTGGGAAAAAAGGGCTACAGGTTTCAAAGAAAAAGCTACAGTTTGTAGAAAAAGAAGTAAAATATTTAAGCTAAGCCGAGGAAGTAAAAAGTTAGATCCTGAAAGGGTGCAAGGTATATTATCCCTTCCCCCATCGCAAACTAAAAAGGAAGTTAGGAAGCTATTAGGATTACTGGGGTACTGTAGACAGTGGATTGAAGAATATAGTGGTCAAATTTTTTTATGAAAAGCTGATCGGTGAAGATAATATCTGTTGGACACAGGAAGATGACCAAAAGCTAGAAATAGTAAAAGGGATGCTGATAGAAGCTCCAGTCTTAAGTTTACCAGATGCAGCCAGACCCTTTCAGTTGTTTGCTGATTCAAATGAAGGGGTAGCCTATGGGGTACTCACGCGGGAATGGGAGGGGTCCAAGAAGCTTGTAGCATTTCTGTCTAAATTATTAGATCCTGTGGCCAGGGGGTGGCCAGTCTGTGTACAAGCTATATCGGCTGTAGCACTGTTAGTAGAAGAAGCTCGGAAGCTCACGTTTAGTGGAACCCTAGCAGTATATACTTCACATACCATACGATCAGTATTAAACCAAAAAGCCAGGAAGTGGCTCACAGATTCGAGGATGCTAAAGTATGAAACAATGCTCCTGGAAACTCCAAATCTAACCATCTCCACCAGTAGCCATGTGAATCCCACCCAGTTTTTGTATGGGGAACAAGAGGGGAATGTTACTCATGATTGCTTAGAACTAATAGATTGCCAAACTGAGATATGGGAAGATCTAATGGAATGTGAACTACTGGACGGAGAAAAGGTATTTATTGATGGGTCTTCCCGGTGCCAGCAAGGGCAGCAAATATCTGGTTATGCAGTGATAGATGGGAGAACTATGAGACTTAAAGAAAAGGGAAAAATGCCTAGTCACTGGTCAGCCCAGTCTTTTGAACTGTATGCCCTTAATAGAGCGTTGAAGCTATTAGAAGGAATAGTAGGGACAATATTTACGGATTCAAAATACGCATATGGAGTAGTACACACTTTTGGGAAAATCTGGGAAGAAAGAGGGTTATTAAATTCAAGAGGAAAGGGGCTGATTCATGAAGGACTTATTTTAGAAATCTTAGAAGCGTTAAGATTGCCTAAAGAAATAGCTGTGGTACATATTTAAGGACACCAAAAGGGGAGGACCCTAGAGATAAGAGGGAATAATTTAGCAGATCAAGAGGCTAGGGATGTGGCAGAAAATGGAAGCAAAAAGGTTATGTTAATCCTAACTCCAAATAAGGAAGAATTAGAAATCCCAAAATTTAGCAAAGCAGAGGATAAGGAACTTCGTAAGATGGGGGGGGGGGGCAAGACCAGTCTGGGAAATGGAAACTCCCTGATGGGAGGCAGTTACTTAATAAGCCCCTAGCCAGAAAAATATGCATCCAGAAACTCATTGGGGAACTCAAGCCTTATGTGATCATTTTTTGAGGAATTATGAATGCATTGGGATTTTTGGATTAGTCAAACAAGTGACTAAAAATTGTATAACATGTCAGAGGATAAATAAAAAGAGTATGAGAAAAACCACACCTTGAGGGCTCGAGTTAGCCCTGCAACCATTTCAAAGCATCCAAGTATACTTTACTGAACTTCCCCAAGTACAGAAATGGAAATTTTTATTAGTAATAATAGACCATTTAACTCATTGGGTAGAAGCTGTCCCTGCTGTTAAGGCTACAGCCAACATAGTATGCAAAACCCTCCTGGAACAAATTATTCCTAGGTATGGGATGGTTAACAAAATAGACTCAGATAGAGGAACACATTTTACATCCAAGGTGTTACAACAAACCACACGGGCCCTGGGAATGGAGTGAGACTTGCATACCCCGTGGCACCCTCAAAGTTTGGGTCGGGTAGAACGAATGAATCAAACTCTAAAAAACACCTTAACCAAACTAATGATTGAAACACAGATGTCCTGGATAAGGTGTTTTCCTTTAGCCCTATTAAGGGTCAGGACACAACCCAGATCAGACCTGGGAGTGTCCCCCTATGAAATGATGTTTGGGCTGCCCTTTCTGACCACTCAACATAAAACCGCTTCTTATGAGGAAGGGGAGGCAAGTGTTAAAATATATATCACCACAATTGCCCAAACCCTTGAAAATTTGCGAGCAAGAGGAATGATTTCTCAAACCGCACCCTTAGACTTTAGAATCCATAATATTCACCTGGGAGAATGGGTAATGGTTAAAACGTGGAAGGAGCAGACTCTGGCTCCACAATGGGAAGGTCCGTTCCAGGTGTTGCTGACAACCAAGGCAGCGATCCGATCCATGCCAACAGAATCAAAGGACCCGTGGAAGAACCTAAGGAGTGGACCTTAATATCTACACTGAGTGACACAAAATTAACTCTTAAGCACAGATGGGGGGGTAATGAACTGGGAAAACTCGAATGATCCACAGAGAAATTTAAGGGTTGTAAATGATGAAGAAATAAAACCAAGCCTGTATCAGTGGTTCCAGATACCATCAGGGCAAGTCCTAAGACCTGTGCATTATCCCCCTTGGGGAGGAATAATTCCACCCCAAACTGGAGGATCAGGACTGTATCAGACAGAGGGTCCTAATGTGTTTGCATTAGCTTGTGATTTTTATAAAGAGAAAATCACATTATATCCTGACCTCAAGGTATTATTACAACCCCCACCAGTTCCAGTCCACATACCTTGCTTAATTCATCCTAATAGTAGGCACTGTAGCTGGGCCAAGTGTAAGTGTATAAGCTGTGAGCAAAATTGGAATTGTATTGCCCATAAGCGACAACCTCAATGTCCGCAGTGCCGCAGTAGTTACAACTACCCAATTGCATTCCGACACCTAACAGAGATTGTAACTCTAATTTGTGGGTGGAGAAGAGCAATCCCTGCTGAGTGGGAAATAGCTAAAGAAGAATGGGAAGCCACAATATCCTGGGTAAAAGAACATCAGCCCGACGGTTGGTAAGACACTTGGAACTATTAGAATTATACAGCATAAGAATAATGCAAACTCTCAAGGGACTGAAGGAAATCATTACCAACCTGTCTTGGTTTGAAAGACAGGTGTCTGCTAAGGAAGACAGGAGCCTCCCTTGGAATGGCAGATGCAAACCCCCTTCCCTCCGAGTTATTATAATTTTGAAATCAAGGGGCTTTTAGGCAAATATGTGGAAAATAGGAATAACAGTTCTTTACTATTATATATCTATATGTGTATAACCAGTCAAACAAACAACAATAACTATGGCAGTAACAGCAAACAATCACAAACCCAGTGCCAGCCTTCTCGGCTGTCAGGCCCTTTCCCCTTGGGTGCAGTTCTGCTCGCAGCCGGCAGGGGCGCTGGCGGCTCCCGGTGAGCAGGGCAGGTGCGATGGTTCCCCTGCGGCTGCAGGGGGAACTCCGGAGAGAGCTCGGGGAGCATGCAGCACTGGTGCCCTGGGATCCCGGGAAGGGATGGAACAAAAAAGCTTCACAAACCCCTGGGCAGCCGATCCCAGTGTCCGGCCGGACCCTCAGGAACAGCAGGCTGGAACAGCAGGCTGGAATGGCAGGGACGAGCACAAATCCCGGGTGGCAGATGAGGTGAATCCAAATGGGGAACCCCCGGAGGTCTGGGCAGGTCGAGCAGGGCTACAACATAGCGAAGACCCGAAGCAACAGCGGGGCAGTGTGGCCACAGCCTGGCTCCCAGCGGGGCGGGGAAGGTGGGCTTTGGGATCCCGGGGCTTCTCCAGCAGAAGGAAAAGCACCCGAAGAAAGCAGCCTCCCTCTCTGTCTGAACACCTGAGACCGACTGCCCACATACCCAGGTGAAACAAAAAAAGTAGCCAGCTCTTTTGTTTTTCTGAAGTACCCAGCCATTTGTTCCCCTAGCAACATGTATGGGGGAAATTCCTTTAACAGAAAAAAAAAAAAACAGGAGAGCTCCTAAAACCCCAACACAACCGAAAGACCCAATGTGTGGATGCTAAAAGGCAGGAGCAGAGAAATTTTCCAGCTCTGTAGTTTGTGACATTTTTCCTTTCTCATGCTTTAGCTGAGAAACAGAGAAATCCAGCTTCTCACAGCTTCTCTGAGAAAGCTTTCATTCTCATGAGAACTGGATGGACAACGGTTTGTAAGAATGTAAACCATTTTTGCACTTGCAAGTTGTTGTGGAAACTATAGAATTGTTTTCAGTCTTGTGAGAATAATATTTGGAAATGGGTGTCTTACTGCTTAGCCTATCACCTTGAGAGGTGGTGAGTGAATAAGCCAATCATGTAATTTCTTTATTGCGAACTACACTATAGAAGAGGAGAAATTCATTAAATGAGGTCTTAGCTCTGCTTTGGCCATATCTTTTAACCTGGACCTATGTCGTGATTTCGCCGTTCTCTGGGGATAACAGCGACACCAATGTATGTGGCTTTCTTGTCTAAAACATCCCCACTTAAATCATCAAGCATGGGTATTGTGCAAATGTGTTAGATGCTCGAATAAGTGGTATTGCTCTTCAACAGAGGCATCCCCGCTGTCTGAACTGCTGAAATAATAAAGAACAAAAAGGTCAGGAAAATGCTGTGGTAAAACAAATTTTGTGTGGATGGGAGTTACTTGTACCTGAGACTTGGGAAATTCCCAAAGAAAGGTGGGAACAAGAATTACGCTTATGTGCAGTATAGTTTGCATGGAAGTGGGACAAGCAGAGTAAAGATGGCGAGACTGGGCTGGCCTCTGCACCTGCCTTAGGTACAGTCCGGCCACGAGCAGCAACCTCGGAGGGCATGAGACGAGGGGGTATATGCCATACTGGACCTCTGATTACCACTGTGGTGATCATAATTATTGCACGCATCCTTGCATGGGTAACCCCAAGCAATGCAAATCCAGCAAATCCCTGCACCAAGCGTACTCCCTTCTACGATGGGACAGTCTTGCTTCTTATCTAACCAGGCACACGACAGTAAATAACGAATGTTATTGCGAAGCATCCCTAGAGACTTGCAATTATGGGGAACACCCCCTATGGGTAGCCAAGTTAAAATCCTCAGGGGGACACCAGCTGGGACCACTGTGTCCGAAGGGACAGTATGTTTGTTTTGTCAATGCAGGAATGTGCGGCATTTCAGACGGTGGGGGGGGCACGACAGAATTAAAAAGGAATTAATAAAGCAGCGAGTGCACACTCTCAGAAGCACCTCGAAACAGACTCAAGTCACTCCCAACTTTCTCAGACTTTCTCTATAAGAAGGCTAAAGAGCAGCTAAAAGAAACACTGTCTCTCCCATCGGTAGGCGAAAATCTGTTTATAGATTTAATGGAACAAATAGTGCAAGTGCTAAATGCCAGCAACTGTTGGATATGCGGAGGTGCATTAACAACAGAGCTATGGCCCTGGAAGGGAATTAGCCTAAGTGTCCCCGAAATTCTTTTTTGGAACAAAACCAAAATATCTAGAGAACACTGTCATGAAGGATGGATGCTAAATTCAGAAGTAATGGGTAAAGAATGCATTGGGAGGGAAGGTCAAGCAATGTATAAAACCTGATGTTCCGGTTTGGCCAAATTTAGAAATATATACTCTGAGAGAAGGCACAACCACCCCTCCCCCACCAGGTTCGGGAAAAAATAAATTTTCCTCGAAGGAAAGTGAAGGAGATAAAACTATTTATTTACCAAACACATGGGAAAAGGAAAATAATGCTAAATAATGAAATCTCTCACTGTGGAGGAAAAACCTGGGAAAAGTGTTAGAGTCCTCCCTTTGGTCTCCTCAGAGCTGAGGCTTGGCCCAGGGACAGGCCCTCTGTGCCCAGTGGAAAGTCCTCCTGATGTGCTCTAAGGTTGAAAGCAGTCCAGTAGAAAAGGGAGAAAATCCAAAATTCCAGGGAAGGAAAAACAGAGTTCAACTCTCAGTCTCTCTCTGGAGAAAAAGAAACTGAAACAACTGGCCAAAAGCTGACTGGAAAGCAGAAAGCCGGGTGCTTCCTCGCTCCCCTGCCGCAGCTGGGGAAAAAAAACCTGCTATCTCTGTGTGACCTTGAACAAGCTGCAAACTGCTTTGAAAAAGTTTTGCTCAGTTTTTCCTTCCCCCTCTCAGGCTCAGTTTAGAGGCATAGCAAGGCACAAAGTTAATTTCTGGGCATAGGGCAGCGATATGGGATACACATCATAAAGTCACCCCAAGACACTTGGGTAGGAGTAACCCTGTGTAAAAGAACTGTATTCACAAATGTGACCCACCGTTGCTGGTCACCAAAAACCCCTAATGGCTATTGGAAACTGAATAAACGACCAAATGAAAAATGTAGCACCTGGAAAAACATTGCCTTATTCTGGTGTAACAGTAGCAAGGATGACTTTATCAGTCCCTTTGCAGGCATGGCAGAGTTACATAATTACTGGAGCCACAGTAGCAGTGTTAATATACCGTGGGATGCCCCCAATGGGCTCTTTTGGATTTGTGGGAGAAAAGCTCATACTAAACTTCCCAAAGATTGGAGAGGAGTTTGTACAATTGGAACCATTCAGCCAGGATTTTTTCTATTGCCAAAAGCAGTAGGGAAAAATTTAGGCATTCCAGTTTATGAAGATTTACAAAGACAAAAGTGAAGCTCAATAGAAAGTATCTGAAAATGGAGTGATAATATAGGAGGCACTCAAAGGTAGAAAAACGATGAGTGGCCACCTGAAAGAATAATAGAATATTGTGGCCCAGTCACCTGGGCTCAAGATGGATCATGGGGATATAGGACCCCCATTCATATGCTGAATAGGATAATAAGACTCCAAGTGGTGGTAGAAATTATTAGCAACAAAACAGCCTCAGCTTTAGAATTAATTACTGAACAGTTATCCCAAACCAGTGCAACGACGTATCAAAACCATTTAGCCCTTGACTATTTGCTAGCAGAGGAAGGCGGAGTAGGTGGGAAATTTAATTCCTCCGATTGTTGCCTGCAAATAAGTGATAATGGTCAAGCTATACTCTATATTGCTACTGACATATGAAAGATTGCTCATGCACCGGTTCAAAAATGGGAAACAATACTAGAAGCTGGTTGGTGGGATAAATTATTAGGAACAGCATGGTGGAAAAAATGATTTTTTTTTCCTTTTGTGTGTGGCCGCTGGGCTGATATTCCTTCCTTGTTTAATTCCCTGCTTCATTTGGCTAATCACAAGTGTCGTCCAGGGTATAGGGTATGCAGGTAATCACCATGCCGATGGACTTATGTCGCAGTGGGGATACTGCAACACGCATATATCAAACCAGGAGTCCTGTGGAAAGGAAATATATATGGACAGACAGATTCTTGATAGCTGTTTCAGAGATGTTTATTTCTCCAGCCGCATGGCCGGAGCTCTGCCGAGGAACTGTTACAGTCACGGGACCAAGGGTCCTTCTGCCCGCGCAGGGGAACACAAACCAACCAATGGGAACGAGGCTGAGCAGGGGCAGGGAAACCCCGTATCTGTCCCCTCAGGGCCCCTCTCCCAGGGCTACACAGCGGGGGAGGAGACCCCAACACCTCACCCGTTTTATTTTAATAAAAGGAGAATGAAAACAACTGGATAAACATAACAAGAACAGTTTCAAAACAAAACAAGCCACCCTCCTGAGTCTTTAAATGTCCAAACAGATTCTCTGGAACATCTTAGGGCTGACAGAAGGGAGACAGAACTCTGAGCATGCTTTGTGGGGAAACTGAGGCAGGAGAGGGTTTAACTTCTTCCCTCCCCCTTTTCATCCCCCACTCGGCATTGGAAAGGGATTTTTGGGGAAACAATTGGCAAAATCATGGTTTTGTGAGAGAAACCATGGATGAAAAAACGGACTGGGAATACACTGGGGGTAATAGGACATAGGGTAAAAGGGAAAGGTGGGATTAGGAAAGGGAGACTGTAGGGAGGGCTTACAATGGAGATATTGTCTAAATGTCTACGATTTTTTGCATATATACTGCCTTTCACAGAAACACCATCAGGCCCAGTGACCTGCGATGCTTGTAACCCTTTTCTACCTTGTATAATTTTGAATTGCACCACCTCTCCATCTCCCAAGCTTGGGATGCATTTTTCAGGGTTATTCTTTTTAATAGCAGTTCTATGCACGAATATGTCTTGCTGGTTGTCACACCTTGTTATAAAACCATAATTTTGCTTAACATTATACCATTTTACTATCCCTAAGATCTTAGCTACTATGATCTTTTCCTTTTTCCGAGTGGGTGCTGTTTTCTGTCTCGCTGCGTCTTTGCTCTCTCTTTCGGTCGCTCCCGTGTTGGAATTGTCGGGGCTGCTCGTGCCTGCGCGCTCTTCCCAGGGTCGCGTTCGGGGCTGCGTGGGCCGGGCCGAGCCGCGCCGCTCAGTTCTCCGTGCGTCGCCTCCTCTGGTCACAGCTTCGATGCCGCTGCCAGGCGCTGCACCCACGTCTCGGCCGGGCCCCCGAGCGACGACCCCCCCGTGCCCTGCTCCAGCGCACGTCTCGGCTGGGTGTGGCTCCGCTCCACCGCCGCCAGCCGCTGCCCGCGCACCGCCCGTCTCGGTCGGGCGTTCACGGGGCTCGCTCCACCACGCGCTGCGCGGGGCCGGGTGGGCACCGCCGGGTCCCGCCGCGCCTCGCTCCGCCACCGACACTGCGGCTCGCGTGGCTCCGCCCGCGCGCGGGAACTGCCTCGCTGCTGCTCGCACGTGGCCTGGGCCGCACGGTCCCTGCGCCAAGCTTCCCTTCGCCAGGACACAGCTGACATTGCTCAACAGTCTCGGTAACTAAATAATATTCACGAAAATATTCTTCCATAGGCATATATTTTGACTCCAATATTAACTGTGTCCAAACGGTTTTCCAAAAGCCCTTGGTAAGAATTAAATCCCAAGAAACATAGAAAAAGTTCTTAAACAACCATGCCAGGAAGTGTTTCAGTTCTTTTTGAGCTTGAATCAAGCTAAAATTTACAAATCGTTGTTCAAGAATCATTTTAAGATAAATGTCCATGTGCGGCTCTGAGAGCCAAGAGTCTTCCCACGGTTCCTCCATAGTTTAGATATGGAATAGCAAAACAAAACCAAGAAGAGGAATCCAAAGTTTCCAGGGTTTACTCACACAAATCAGTCGCTTAGGGATCGGGGATTGTTCTGCTTGCAATTCACCACCATTTGTCGCAGTGGGGATGCTGCAACACGCATATATCAAACCAGGAGTCCCGTGGAAAGGAAATATATATGGACAGACAGATTCTTGGTAGCTGTTTCAGAGATGTTTATTTCTCCAGCCGCATGGCCGGAGCTCTGCCGAGGAACTGTTACAGTCACGGGACCAAGGGTCCTTCTGCCCGTGCAGGGGAACACAAACCAACCAATGGGAACGAGGCTGAGCAGGGGCAGGGAAACCCCGTGTCTGTCCCCTCAGGGCCCCTCTCCCAGGGCTACACAGCGGGGGAGGAGACCCCAACAGACTTAGAACAAGCTACTTCTGGAACAACACAAAGGATACTGATACTGAAGAAACAAACCAGCACTAGAGACCCCCTTGAAGAAGCCAGGTTAATCTGTAGAAATTTTGAATGTAACAATGAAGTTTGAATAAAGATTGTAGCTCAAGCCAACACAATTGACAAAAAGAAAAGGGGGGATTGTGACGAATGAGTGAATGATAAATGTTGTCTTTCGCATATATGATTTTAACATTTACAAGTGATAATGTGCTATGTAGAAATAGTGTTAAGATAAAATATAGTTAAGTACAAACAAGGTTGGGGTGAATTGTAACTGCGAAATAGTTGTAATATGTTGGGAAACGTAGTAATAAACACATAGTAATAAATTGATATGCGGAAAACACTCCACTACTGGAATAAGTAGTAAAGTAGGTGTGAAAAATAAGGTTCACTTTTGTAAAATTTAAAAAAAGTTTAATTAAAGGGACAATTAGGAGACAATAGCAAAAAGGGTATTACGGCCCGGTGCTTTGGCAGAGAACCAAAAGCACACCTCTACATCCAAAAGATCATCTTTAAAAGTACATCTCTTATTGCATATTCATCACAATCATGCATTATTCATAAATTCTTAGGAGTTTCGGTGTATCATCCCATCAGCCTTATCTTCCTCCTTGGCTCCATTCCGTCTCTGCTCCCTCCATAAATTCTTCTCCCTGGTTACTGGTTTTCTTCTTCTCTGATAAGATACTCCAGGAATGTGGAGATTTTCTCTGCCTATCTTTTCTAAATTGATTACATAAACAATAGACATTCTATATCATGTATGACATTACAGAACCTAGGTAAAGTTTTTCTAACATTAAGGAACATGCGAAAAGCCAACATCACAATACATTCATAACAGTAGGTATGTTTATTCCAGCGCTGGGACACATGGGGGATAGTTCCTCCAAAGTCATGCGTGCCAACAGCTGCATTCAGCTTGGTATATATCGGGTTACAAGTTCCATATTCATTAAGTCTCCTAATATGTCTATACATATTCATTACCTTGCCCTGCCTAGCCTCGCCTCGTATTACAATGAGCCCAAAAGTCATTTACACCCATGTTGCACTTGCGCAGTGTTGTCTGGTGGTCGTGGGCAGGGGTCTGTGGGGTGAAGTAAAGGGTCTTCCTCAGATGAAGTAAAGAGTCTTCCTCATTCTGAACTTTTCACTTTGCTTCCCTGCGCAAGTCCAAACTTCAAGGCTAGTTTAAGTTAGTTTTAGGTTCGAAAACAGGATCTTTGGTCAAGATTCCTTCCCTTTATCAATAGTCTTCTATCTTCTCATCCTGCTTTGGTAGGCACAATAAGTGTTGAGCAAGCTGTATGCATTAACAAACAGCTTCTTAGCAAATCATTTAACTTCTGCTTCCCCCTCTTCCCCTGATTCAAAATGTCCTTTAAGTTGAAAAACTACAGAGCCAGAAACCAGGACATCTTAAAGAAACAAAGAAGATAAACCGCATGCATCCCAGGAAGTCTGTTATCTCATCAAAACTCACACCTCTCAAAGAAACTGTAAACTACAAATTAGGTTAGAGACTGAGGAGGCACCGGAGAGGGGGTGCCTGTCTTCAATTCTGAAGTGATCCAGAGGACCGAAATGGCAGCGTCGTGCTGGCGGAAGGGGACAGGAATAAGAGAGGGGGGAGAGTTGAGTGAAGTGTGAATTATTTTCTGGGCTTAATGAATATGTAACAGTTTAAGAAAGTACTTAAGTTCACAGTAAAATGAATGGAATTGCACCTCTGGCAATATTGCTAAGTGCCCAGTGCTGTGATTTGCCCTTGTTCTACAAATAAATGTTCAATATTATGCTGCTGAAAATTCAGCCCGCTAATTCATTTATTTCAACCACTACACAGTATTTAAAGTGTGTGTGTGCAGACTTGATTTATACATTGGCATAGTTGTGTTTTGGTTTTTCTTCCTAGTAGTTTCCTACTTTTCAAGTATTTTGCATCTAGAACAGTGTAGCCAGCAGGACTAAGGAAGTGATCATCCTCCTGTACTCGACATTGGTGTATTGTGTTGCATGGCCTGGTTTTAGTAGGGGGGTGGTTACAGGGGTGGCTTCTGTGAGAAGCTGCTAGAAGCTTCTACGTCTGGCAAAGCCAATGCCAGCCAGCTCTGAGACAGACATGCCTCTGGTCAAGGCTGGGCCAATTAGAAATGGTGGTAATGCCTCTGTGATAACATATTTAAGAAGAAAGAAAGTTATTGTGCAGTTGTAATTGCTACCAGGGAAGAGTAGGGTACGAATATGTGAGAAGAACAACTCTGCAGACACCAAGGTCAGTGAAGAAGGAGGGGGAGGAGGCGCTTCAGGCACCAGAACTGAGATTCCTCTGCAGCCCGTGGTGAAGACCATAGTGAAGCAGCTGTCCCCCTGCAGTTCATGGAGATCCACAGGGGATGCAGAGATCCACCTGCAGCCTGTGGAGGAGGCCCACGCCTGAGCAGGTGGATACTTGAGAGAAGGCTGTGACCCCATGGGAGGCCTGTGGAGAGAGGACCCCATGTTGGAGCAGCCTGTCCTTGAAGGACTGCACCCCATGGAAGAGTGACCCACGCTGCAGCAGTTTGCAGAGAGCTGTTGCTCCTGAGATGGATTCATGTCAGAGAAGTTCCTGGAGAACTGTCTCCTGTGGCAGGGACCCCACGGTGCAGGGGAACAACTCCTCTCCCTGAGCAGCCAGAGAAACCACGGGTGATGAACTGACCATAACCCCCATTCCCTGTCTCCTTGCACTGCTGGGGTAGAAGGTAGAGCAGGAAGGAGGGAGGGGTGGGGGGAAGGTGTTTTTAAAGGTCTTATTTTACTTCTCATTATCCTGCTCTGATTTTGTTAGTAATAAATTCAATTAATATCTCTAATTAGAGTCTGTTTTGCCTGTGATGGTATCTGCTGAGTGATCTCTCTCCCAGTCCTTATCTCCCGACCAACCCTTTGTTATATTTTCTCTCCCTTGTTCAGCTGTGGCGGTGAGTGATAGAGCGGCTTTGGTGGGTACCTGGTATCCGGCCAGCATCAACCCACTACAATTGGTAAGGCTGTACCTTAAGTACTGCATTCACTTTTGGGCCCCTCACTTCAAAGAGGACACTGAGGTGCTGGAGCATGTCCAGAGAAGGGCAACAAGGCTCATGAAAGGTTTAGAAAACATGTCTTATGAGAAGTGGCTGAGGGAGCTCGGTTTGTTTAGTCTAGAGAAGAGGAGGCTAAGGGGGGACCCCATCACTCTCTACAACTACCTGAAAGGAGGTTGTAGTGAGGTAGGGGCTGGTATCTTCTGCCATGTCTGCAGTGAAAGGACAAGAGGAAATGGCCTTGAGATGAGACAGGGGAGATTCAGATTAGATATTAGAAAAATTTATTTTTGCTTTTAGGGTTGTCTGGCATTGGAATAGGTTACCCAGGGAGGTGGTGGAGTTACCGTCCCTGGAGGTGTTTAATAGGTGTCTGGATCTGGTGCTGGGTGATGTGGTTTAGGGGTTACAGTGGCAGTGTTGGGTGGACAGTTGGACTGGATGATCTTCTAGGTCCCTTCCAACCTTGATGATTCTATGATTCTATGATCTTTACTGATGATTCTATTATAACCCCCAAGATTTCATTCCAAAGTAATAATGGGGTGTAGATTCTGAGGAGGCTAGCAGAGAAAAAATTCTCCACTTTTACTGTCTCATGTGAAAGTTTCCGTTCTCACGCAAGCTAGCTGTCTGATGGTTTGCTATCTGGTAAACATTTGCACCTGCAGGGCTGTTGTGAGAACATAGTGGAATGTTTTGGTTCACTAAGAATAATATTTTGAAATGGGTGGTTATACCTCTTAGCCTATCATCTTGGTAGGTGGTTGACCGATAGGCCAATCATGTAATTTCTCTTTTGCGATCCATGCTATAAAAAGATGGGTTTTTGGCATGAAAAGGTCGGGCTTCGACCATACTTCTCTGACCTGAATCTATGTCGTTTTTTGCCATCCCTGCACGCAACAGGAACAATGGGGAGCCCATCTATTGGTAATTGGTATTGATAGTTTTTAAGTACATTTGGGATGGGGTTTTTTCCCACCCTTCAACTGTGTACATCACTTAATTTGCTTACATTGAACTCAATATATTAAACTTTATATTTGTGTAAGTACTGTAGATTTTGTCCAGATCTTTCATCAGTCGCTACTCTTATTACACTGAAATATCTTAAATTTTGTTTGCAGCACTATCTTGTTTGTTCTCTTTGATAATTTTTTATACTAAAATCAGTGTAAATCTCTTATCTGAAGGTTGAAAAATACAGACAATATAATGCCACTTAACACTGTGCACAGTAATATCAAATTTCTTTAGCACAGTGTTGTGTTTAAACTCTTCAGTTTATAGAATCATAGAGTAACAGAATATGCTGAGTTGGAAGGGACCCATCAGGATCACTGAGTCCAACTCCTAGCCCTACGCAGGATACCCCAAGAATCATATCATGTGCCTGAGTGTGTTGTCCAAATGCTTCTTGAACTCTGTCAGGCTTGGTGTTGTGACCACTTCCCTGGGGACCCTGTTGCAGTATCCAACCACCCTCTGGGTTGACACTGAACCGTGCCATAAATCAAATCCCTCCTGATGGGAGAGAATTTTCTAAAAGTCCTTGCAAGGAGTTTCAAACAATAAACCGAGATTTTTGCTGGAGTTTCAATGCTGCCGGATAGTTGTTTATTAAGTCTTATCAGAGGAACAGAGCCACTAGCGTGACCCAGATACAGCATAGAGCACAGAAAGCAGGAGAGAAGTCCAATTATCAAGATTTACACGGCCTTTTAAAGATAATTTAACCAATAGTTACTAAAAACGTATATTATTTTCACTTTCCTACCAATTATTCAGTAACACTGGCAGGAACTGCGGAATTCTCTATCCAGTCATTCCAAACTACTTTTATTGCAAAACATGGAGTAGTAGAAGAAGGAAAAGAAGGTTTGGAAAACAACAACAATCCTCCATTTTGATATTTTTTACTCTTATCTATTTACTACAAAGAGAAGCCCAAAACCTCTAAATTTTTCACCCTGTGACAATCTTACATAGTAGTCTATCACCTAATTCACACCATTGTATTTTCTAGTTCTTGTCTGATAGTTGGTAATTTTTTCCAAGGTTGGAGGTCAAAACAGTGTTGTTCAGGGGGGTAAGAACCCTTAAAAACAGGCAGAGAAATATTCTCGGCACTCTGGGTTCCTACATGGGTGAAGAACTTTTTTCTAATATTAGACAGGTATTGAAGACAACTACAGAAGATATAGTTGAAGTCAATGTAAACAAAAATTTCGTGGGTTCTGCAATGGCTCATAGCATAGGCGGCTACAATGCACATGCAGCAAACATTGTGACAGCTATCTACATTGCCTGTGGCCAGGTAGGTTTGTTTTACACCAACTCAGCTTTTCTTTAATTTGGTAACTCTTTAACCAAACAGGTGAGTTTTTTGTTTTGTCCCTTCTTCCTGATCTAAAGGATGCTGCACAGAACATGGGCAGCTCTAACTGCATCACTTTGATGAACTGGTTTCACCAATGAAGACCTGTATATCAGCTGCACAATGCCTTCTATAGAAATAGGAACTGTTGGCAGAGGCACCAACTTGCTTCCACAGCAGGCCTGTTAGCAGGTATAAAGTAGAAAGTTTAAAGCAATTTAGCTTCCTAAATCAAAGCTCACTTTCATGTTGTGTTTGTTGTGTCTGGGTAATGTGGGATTGGGGATTCTTGAAACTTCGTGGATTTGACATGAAAATTTTAGAATTATCTAATCGTTTTCATATATCTAGTTTTTAAAGGTCAAAATTTGTAATATTAAGGAGACTTAAGGCTAATTGATTGGATAGATAATTTTGAAAGTCTTTAAAATTTAGCATAAACTTACTTTGCATATTTTTCTCTTCAGATGTTAGGGGTTCATGATGCAAGCCAAGATAACCCTGGTGAAAATGCCTGTTAGCTTGCTAAAATTGTATGTGCTACAGTGATGGCAGGGGACTTTTCACTAATGGCAGCTCTTGCAGTTGGACATCTAGTCAAAAGCCACATGATTCACAACAGGTAAATGCAAAAATTAAAGTATTTCTCTGCAGTTCTGCCCTTCTTCCAAGTACACAAGACTCCATAATTGCATGAATAATTGTACCATAATAGCAGTGTATAATTTTAACTGTCTAATATAGTTATTTTACTGTTTTTCTTCGGCCAAAAAAAAATCTACGAGATCTTCGAGGAACCTGCACTGAGAAGGCAGCTTGAATACTAAAGCAACTTTAAAATGAAGAATTGTTCCAGCAATTGATCAGACGCATGGGCAAGGGGAGAGAATCTGATGTTTAGAATGAAAATCACTTTCAATTCAACTATTTCTGTGGAAGATAAACTGAGCAATCAATGGACTTGTGTGAAAATACTTATGCTTTTGTCCTTCTTCAGTGGTTAGAGATGACTTCCTGAAAGAAGTCCTGTCTCCTTTCTTGAACATAGCTTTGGAATTCTTTACTCCTGCACATAATTTTCTGAAGGTCCGTCTTATGTTTTTACATGTTGAGATTATTTTGACTAGTAAGGTCCTGGTAACTACCAAGCTGAAAAGTAATCTAATGTACTTTATACATTTAAAAAACTAAAAAGTTGGTCTAAACTTGGCTTGAATGCATTTGTCCTTGCCATCTTTATTTTCTGCTTAACCAAGTATGATTTTTAAAGTGATTGCAAGCCTAATCACTTTCCATTAACTCCTAATTTTCATTTTGTTTGCACATAAAAATTAGGTCTTTGGCTTTGAGACAATTTTATTGAATCATATTCATTTTTCTAGAAACCTCTATCTATATATAGTATTTAAATTGCTGTTGCTTCAGCTACGTAGCATTCAGTGCTTTGACTCCGCAATTTAGGTTATTCCTTCATGGAAAACTTGTGACCAACCAACAAAGTGCTGAACTGTTAAATATAATTTGTACTGAAGTAGGGAAAAACAGTGTCTTCAACTGTTTTGTCGTTTTCTTTAGGTAGAAATAATAGATTTTGAAATTAGTAACTCCAAGAACAATTACAGGTCAGACAGCTTAGTAATTGTCATGGTTTAACCCCAGACAGCCACCAAGCCCACGCAGCTATTTGCTCACTTCCCCACCAGCGGGACTGGGGAGAGAATCAGAAGGGTAAAGCCCAGAAAACTCGTGGGTTGATATAAAAGTTTAATAGGAAAAGCAAAAGCCGTGGGCACAAGCAGAGCAAAACAAGGAATTAATTCACTGCTTCCCATGGGCAGGCAGGTGTTCAGCCATCTCCAGGAGAGAAGGGCCCCATCACATGTAACAGGAAGACAAACACCATCACTCCAAATGTCCCCTTCCTCCCTCCTTCTTCCCCCCAGCTTTATATACTGAGCATGATGTCATATGTGTGGGAAACAGAGAGGCAGAGACTTCTACAAGCATTAGTAAATTTGATTTACAGCCCTGGAAAGAGCTTGGATTAATGGCAAAACTACATAGACTTTAAGCAGAAGAATCATAAACCTGTGTTTCTATAGTTATAAGTAAGAAAATGTATTGGGTGATATGGTGAAGGGTTTTAAGTATAGTAATGTGATTTTATAGTTTAAGTTAAGGATTTAGATGTTATAATAGAAGTATGTGTGTGTACATGAGCTAAGTCATTGGTTGTGAAACAGATGCAATGCAGTAAAAAGTACCAAAGGTGATAGGTTATAAAGTCAAAACAAAGTTTCATGTTAATTGCTTATTGGACGAAAAAGTTATAAATTGCCATGTAACTCTGAAACTCGTGACTTTCTCTATTATGGCGACTTGTTACTAAATCACGGCCTTTGAGACTGATGTCTTGTGGATTTTTAAGCAATAAATCGTGATAATTGTGATCGTCCCATCTCTCTGGATTAATAAGGCGCCGACAAGAAAATGATAACTGTTGCTGCCTGTTCTGAGCTTCCCCTCCCCCTCCCAAAGACACTTGCCTCTGCCATGTGCTCTGAGCTCCTTTGTTCTAAGCGCGGGCAAAACCAAATGTAACTCAAACTCTTTAGCAGTGTCTGATTGGCCAGTCACCCCGGGTCTGCCCGCAGTCCTCCCCTTTCCCCTTCTCTGAATAAAAGGGACGATCGAGGGAGGCCCCGCCCTCTCTTGGCTCTGCTACCTTCCTGTGAACATCTCTTGTTGTCTGTTTCTTTTGAAAGCTTCTAACTACCGGAAATTGAGGGAGCAGAGAGCTATATTTCTCCCTCTTTGCTTCTGCTGATGGTATTTTCTTTGCAGCTGATACAGGTACCGATTTTAGAGCTACTAAAGTGCTAGATCGCCCGTGCTGCCTCTCAAGGCTGCTCGAGGCTTTCTAAGGCATTTAAACCACCAGCCTAGCCAGTAAAAAGCTGAAAAGATACCTTCCACATTTGGCGCCCAACATGCTATCTCTGAACCCCAGTTCTGAGAGACTTTCAGGGTGTCCCAGCAGCTGCGCGTCTGCTGGAGTTAGCTCTGCACATCCTGCCACGCCAGCTCTGTGTTCCAAGCTGTTACTTTTTGTGTAACAGTGAACCCAGAGCCTCAACCTGTACCCTCCCCCACACCACGTGGTGAGGGAACGGCTGGAAAGCAGAAGACCCTTCTCGCATGTTTTCTTTCTCTGGGCCTGCTTTCCTGTGGTAAATCCAGAATTCTGGTGAGTATTTCCCTGCTGGTTTAGGGGCTCCTGCCTTAAGCTGGTGCCGGGGCAAACTTTCTCTTTTTTTCCTCCTTTTTGCGATTAGGGGTTGAGGTTTGTGGTGTTGCTTTCATAATGGGATCTAATGTTTCTGCACACCATAGAGAAATATACCACCAAGTTCAAAGCTACCTTTCTTGTACTGGGCATAAATACCCTAAAAATCTAGTTCAATCTTTTGTACAATGGCTTTTTCAGTACTTTCCTAATCTGACCTCCGAGGACATAAGATCTGCTGAATTTTGGGATAAGGTGGGGAGAAAACTCTCCTCTCTTAGGCGTGCAGGAGATGAAACAGTTTCAAAATTCTTTTCTCTCCTGTTACTAAGTTATACTTTGCCGGAGAAAAAAGCAGTACATGAAAAGCCTCTGCAAAAACCCCCTGTTAATTCCCTTATACCCTCTTCCAACCCCTGTGTCCCTGACTCCTCTTCCCCTATGCTGGAAAACACAGCTAGAGCAGACTGCTTTTTAGCTCAGGAGAGCTATCGTCCTCCTGGCTCAGCCGTGTCTCCTCAGCACCCTGCCTTGGATGGGAATCCGGAGCCCGTCCCAGGACCTTTCCAACCCCTTTTCTCCACTCCCTTGTCCCCAGTTTCTAGCCCTCATGTTTTAAGCGCGCGTAAAAACCCCTTCTCCCCTGATCTCTTTGTTCCCAGGGACAGCCATTGCCATGTGCTCGCAGCCTGGGAAAAACCCCCTCCCCCCAACCCCTTTTCTCTGAGTTCGTTTGTCTCCAATAATGGTGGACGCAACGTTTCTTCATCCCCAAACTACACCTCCCACAATCCCTTTCTCCCCCACCCCACAAATCCCTTCTTGTCCCCATCCCCTCCCACTCCTGCATCACAACCTGACCCTGCCCCTAACCCCGCCCCCACAGCGTCGTGTTTCACCCCTCCCTCTGTTCCTGCCCATGAGTCAAGTACCGCTGCTGCCTCCCCCAACCCCGCCCCCAACCCCTCCCCTCCTCCGGCCTTGTCCCCGCCTCCACTCCCCACCCCTGCTTCCCATTGTCCTGCCCCAAGTTCCCACAATCCTGTGACTACCTCTCTAAATCTGGGAACCCATGGCTACCAGGAAGTAACTCCAACTGCTTCTACTACACTCTCTCGTACTAGCAATGGAGCTAACCCTGACTGGAAACCCCTTCCTTATTCTGATATTAAGGATTTGTGCAAGGCAATTAAGGAGTTTGGAATGCATAGTAATTATTTTAAGAGCCTTTTAAGTGCTACTTTTGCAACTCACTTACTTGTACCTCATGATTTACTTACATTGATGCAAACTCTTCTCACACCTGGTGATTTTATGATGTGGAAAAAGCAATGGAAAATAATTTTATCTGATTTATTGAAAATTTTGTGGCAAACTCCAGATAATTACCTGGACTTTGAGAATAATTATATCACATTAGACCTTTTATCTGGTGACAATAATATCGCAAATCCTCAAAAACAAGCAATGCTTATCCCTCGTCCAGTTCTTACTAAAATCGCAGGTGCTGCTGAAAATCCACATGACTGCCAAAACTTTTCACTATTGATTTGCTAAAATGTATAAAGGCATTAATGTTCATTGGCTGCAAGTTACAAAGTTCTCTTATTAACGAGTATTCCATCTTGGTTAAATGATTCCCTTGCTTCTTATGCTATATCGTCCACGTACTCAGTCTTTTTCTTCTTTTGGGTTGGGGGGTTTCTTGGGTCGGTGGTCTGTGAGTCACTGCGATCTTCCCCTGCCAGAATTACCTTTTACCCAGTCGGAGCTGATTCAGCACAGTTGCTGAGTTGGCTTTATTAGTTTCTTCCTTATCTTGGGAGTTCTGCCAAATGTCTTTGTGACCTGTAAATTCTGCATTCTTTGTGTCCACTATCAGTGGTACATCCTTCTCCCCAAGCTTTGTTAACCTCCCCCTAGGTCTGAGATCATTGAAACATGTCAAACCCTAAACCTTAAATAGGCAATTCTACCAACAAGTAATTTATCTTTCTAACACCCGGACATCACAATGACATCTTGCTGAAACAAGATGATGATGGTTTGAGCTTCAGGCGGTGTCCTTGTTATAGGAAAAGTTTCTCTGTTCCACAGATCCTCTCTCTTGCGTTGGGGAAAACTCATATTAATGGCAGGTGCATCTTACCTTACTTGAAAATGATCATCTTAAAATTGAAGTTTACCACCTTAAAACTGCTTGCTGCAGTGGACCACAAAGAGAAACTGTTGCTGGAGGAACAACCCCCTGTTTAGGTCAGACAGCCCTTGAGACTTGGGACTGGGATATTTGGAGTGATAGTGATGATGGTGAAATTGTGGGGGACTTCCAAACAAAACTTCTAGGATTTGAATTACTGTATGGGCAGGTGTTCAGCCATCTCCAGGAGAGCAGGACCCCATCACACGTAATGCTTACTTGGGAAGAGAAACGCCATCACTCCAAATGTCCCCTTCCTCCCTCCTTCTTCCCCCCAGCTTTATATACTGAGCGTGATGTCATATGGTCTGGTGTTGCAGTGGGGTCTCCTGCAAGATGAGACAGTGAGGCCCGTGGAAAGAAATAGGGAGTGATTCTTGATAGAAGTTTCAGAGATCTTTATTTCCCAGGCACATGGCCGGGGAACTGCCAAAGACCTGAGTAATCGCGGGACAAACAGGGTCCTCCTTGGGCAGGGGAACACAAAACAACCAATGGGAAACAAGATTGACCAGGGAGTAGGGAAACCCCGTAGGCCATGCTGTAGTGGATTTGGTTTGTAACCGGGCAGAAACACCAATTTAGTGTAGTGGTTTGGTCCAAAAAACTCATTACTGTTTACCTTCTGTGAGATAAGAATTAGGAGAAACGCAAAGCAGGCACCAAACTTGAAAGAATATAAAGAAGTTTATTAACAGACCTAAAAGAAGAAAAAAAAAATTATACCACGCCTTCAGAACACTTCTCCTCCTCCCCTCACCTTTCTCCCTTCTCCCACTGACAATGTAAAAAGACAACTCTTGAGATGTTCAGTCTGTTTACCACTTCCATAATAACCTTGTTCAGTCCATTTAGGAAGAGGAGTCTCTCTTGCCCATGCTATGAAAACATTATCACAACGAGACAGCCGCCCAGGTTGGTTCTCTGCTCGCATACGAGTCCCTTCCCCGACTTGCAGCTTTTCCCACAACTGCTTTCGAGGGTCCACTCTTGAAGTTTTTTGGGGTACAATTTTAAGATTGAGTCGTTCAGAAACAAAAGTTCTCTTCACCCATCTCTGGGAGCATTTAATCTCTAAGAACAGAGTCCCTTCTTCTTCCCTGGGAGCAAAGGGTCTTCCTCATCTTCATCTTTAGGACTACCTCTGGGAGCATCTCTAGGAACTGAGGTTTTCTCCTTTCCCATTTGGAGCAAAAGTCCTCATCGCTTCCATCTCTCCCTGTTCAAACTTCTCATGAAATTACAGCTGCATCAGCATCTGCCTATCTCAGCGCAGGTGCTTTTGCTCACAAGTACAAGTTGAATGCTCCACTCCCCATGCCTTCATGAAATTGCAACGGGATACTCTGATATATCATAGCTTTACAACAGAATTTCAGCTTTAAGCATCTCCTCTTTCTCTTCCCTCAGGTTTTCAGCTCTTCACAGCACTAAAAGGGTTAATCTCACCTAGGCCTTGCAGCTGGAATGAAGCTTATCGCTGTTGGTCACATGATCTCTCCCGGACAGCTGTGGGCAGCTTTTGGCTGAATCTTGGCTGCACTGGAGAGGGGGGGGGAGCCGCTCTGGCTGTCCACAGCAGGGCTGGGGCGGGGGGGGGGGGAGGTTCCGCGGGTGGAACAGGGCCCATCCACTCCAGGATGGCCGTGGCCCGGCCCGGCCTGGCCCGAGCAGGGCCTGGGCCGGGCCCACTGGCCCCTGCACGGGGCCCCCCAGCCACCTGTCCCAGCACCGGAAACGAGACAGACCTGTGGGGGGGGGGGGAGGTTTGTCTATTCTTAAGTGTGGATCACAGAGGCGGTCACAACTTTAAGTGGTTTAAAGAATTGTCCATATTCAAACTAGCCAGCTGATAGGTTCTGTAAGGTCACAGAGGAAGATGTAAGCACCCCTTTGCAAGAACATCACTTCTGGGACTATGCCTGCTAACCCATGACACATGCCTCTACCCCAGAGTCTCCTCCTCCCAGACCCCACGCCAGGTGGGAGGAGCCCCAACACTTCACCCTTTTGTTTTAACTAAAAGAGATTTAAAACTTAACATTGAAAATAACTGGATAAACATAAGATAACAAGAACAGCTTCAAAAGAAAACAAGCCACCGTCTTGAGTCTCTAAATGTCCAAACAGATTTTTTCTCTGGAACATTTTAGGGCTGGCAGAAGGGAGACAGGACTCTCTGAGCATGCTTTGTGGGGAAACTGAGGCAGGAGAGGGTTTCTTCTATTTTTACCTGTTGGAACTTTGAACAACAATAGTTAATTCTTTCTCCCCCCCTTGTCATCCCCCACTTGGCATTGGAAAGGAATTTTTGGGAAACGGATTGGTCAAGGCATAGTTTTGTGAGGGAAACCATGAGTGAAAAAACGGATTAGGACTACACCAGGGATAATAGGATATAGGATAAAAGGGAAAGGTAGGATTGGGAAAGGGAGACTGTATGGGTTGCTTATAATGGGGATATTGTTTGTGTTGGGGTTTCAGTTTAGTCTTAGTTTTTTTTCCTGTTAAAGGAATTTTCTCCCATAGGCATGTTGCTAGGGGACAAATAGCTGTACTTAAGAAAGACAAAAAGGGGAGTGGGGCGGGCCTGGCTACTCCTTTGTCTACACCTGGGTGTGGGGGCAGTTCGCTCTGAGCGTCCGGAGAGAGAAGCTGCAGAGAAAGGAGCTGCTGCTTCTTTCTTTTTGGCCGTTCTTTCTTCCTGCTGGAAACAACGCCGGGACCCCAAAAGCCGCTTTCCCTGCCCTGCTGGAGGCCGAGCTGTGGCTGCCCTGCCCCGCTGCTGCTTCGAGCTTTCGCTACGCTGTAGCCCTGCTCGCCCTGCCTGCCTGGGCCTCCGTGGGGTTCTCCCATCTGGATACATCTCGCCTGCCACCCGGGATTTGCGTTCGTCCCTGCCGCTCCAGCCTGCCGTTCTAGCCTGCCGTTCCAGCCTGCTGTTCCTGAGAGTCCGGGATCGGCTGCCCAGGGGTTTGTGAAGCCTTTGTCCCATCCCTTCCCGGGATCCCAGGGCACCGGTGCCGCGTGCTCCCCGAGCTCGCTCCGGAGCGCCCCCTGCAGCCGCGGGGGAACCATCGCACCTGCCCTGCTCACCGGGAGCCGCCAGCGCCCCTGCCGGCTGCGAGCAGAACTGCACCCGAGGGGAAAGGGCCTGACAGCCGAGAAGGCTGGGACTGGGTTTGTGATTGCTGTTACTGCCATAGTTGTTGTTGTTTTGTTTGACTGGTTATATACATATATATATATATATATATAGTAAAGAACTGTTATTCCTATTTCCCACATCTTCGCCTAAAGGCCCTTGATTTCAAAATATAATAACTTAGAGGGAAAAGGGGTTATATCTGCCACTTCAAGGGGGGGCTTCTGCCTTCCTTAGCAGACACCTGTCTTTCAAAACCGAGACAGATCTTGGCGCCCAATGTGGGGCCCGAGGGCATTAAGAGATAGAGGTGAAAAAGGAATAACAGTTCCTGGATAACTTTATTTTGTGTGCTGGATATTGGAACCTTGTTAGGCAGCACTATGTGGTCTAGTTTACCCTGGTTCGGGTGGCATGTGGCCGTGGCTATATTCTTCCCCTTTGCAGCTCCTTACCTGAATATGGGTCCTCTGACTAAGGCTACCATTGCTGTTATCCAGCTTGCGTTATGGGTCGAGAAGGTGAGGAATTCATGGGTTTTTAACTTCCTCCGGAATGTGGGCACATGGATAAACGGCTACCACACACTGAGCACATGTTTTTGGGGTTATGTTAACAATGGTACCTTCTGTGAGGAAATGACACCAGGGGAAGTTTTCCCCCAACCCCTCAACCAGTTCTTTGGGCCCACCCCATCAATTTTCGAAGGGTTTAAATTCCCTCTGAATACTAACCATCTGCTGCTGATAGGCCTACTCTATTTAGTACTCAAGGATAAGTTGAGATTGGCTTGGATATCTACCCGGACACCAGCCCCAGAGACTAGAGATCCTGCCCCAGAACCTGACATGGCCCCAGAGAGTAGAGTTCCTACCCCAGAGCCTGATCCTGTCCCAGAACCTGACACGGCCCCAGACACTAGAGATCCTGCCCCAGAGCCTGACACAGCCCCAGACACTAGAGATCCCGCCCCACAGACTGATACCACCCAACAGTCCACCTCAGAAATGGACTACCCAAGCTGGGTGGGGGTACTGGCAAAAGGGATGCAGGAGATGTGCCAAGAGATGGGTCAGGTGCGCCAGGGGATATGCCAGGAGATGGGCCAGGTGCGCCAGGAGATATGCCAATTGCTAAGGGAATACACCTCCTCAGCTAGTGAAAAACCCTCTCCCTGCCCCAAAGAGGGTGAGTCCGATGGTGCAGCAGTGGAACCCACAGATGTTACAACCGTCCAGGCTTCAGCTGAACCACAAGGACAACCACAGCCAGCAGCAGTCGCCCCTGTGCAAAGGAGGAAGTGTAAGACCAAATCAGTACGACCAGTTAATGATGATGGGCAACCAGGGCCCTCACAACCAGCAGGAGAGCCAGAGCCAGAAATCATCACTGAGTCCCTGTCGCACGACAGTCTCCGTGCTATGCGAAACGACATTGTGCGAAGGGGGCGTGAGCCTTATACCACCTGGCTGCTTCGGGTTTGGGACCTTATGGGCACAAGTGTGCAACTGGATAGTGGTGAGGCAAGGTATCTGGGATCGTTGACCCAGGACCCAGGTGTGGACCAGATATTTGTGAGGGAGCCAGGGCCTCTCTCTCTCTGGGAGCGGCTCTTAACGAGTGTGAGAGAAAGGTTCATTCACAAAGAAAGAATGCAAGAGTATCATCATAGAATGCAGTGGAAGACACTCGAGCAAGGGATCCAACAGCTAAGAGAGGTGGCAGTATTAGAGGTACTCTTTGGGAAGGATGGACAGCATGATAATGACCCCGATAAGGTCAGGTGCACAGGACAGATGATGTGGAACCTGGCAAGGCTAGGGCCATCACAATACACCACCTTCATTGCAACGATTGATGCTGACAATACCCGAGAAACCGTGGGCTCTGTTGCCAACAAGCTCAGGAACTATGACAGCATGATCAATGGCCCACTGAAAGCTCATGTCTCTGCTGTGGTCCAGGACCTCAAAGAGGAGATGAAGGAGATGAGGAAGGAAATGAGGGAGGAGATGAGGGAGGAGATGAGGAGGGTCAGTGTGGCACCAGTGCGAGTCACAGGCCCCCAAGTCAGAGCCCGTCGTCCCCCTGCTAGAGAGAGAGGGTACACCCCACGAGCTGAGCTGTGGTTTTTCCTGTGTGAGCATGGGGAAGACATGAGAAGGTGGGATGGGAAACCCACCTCTGTCCTGGCAGCGCGGGTGCGTGAACTCAAGGAGGGAGGCACTAACCGAGGGGGTTCCGCTAAGGTGAAAGTAGCCTCAGCCTCCCGTGACCGAGCTGCCAAGTATTACAGAAGGGAGGATGATATGTCGGATCCCCTTGAAGGGACCTTGAGCATGTACGCCCAGGGAAAGAATGATAACCAGGGCTAGAGGGGCCCTGCCTCTAGCCAGGAAGAGGCACGGGAGAACCGGGTTTTCTGGACAGTGTGGATCCGATGGCCTGGCACATCAGAGCCACAAAGATATGATGCATTGGTTGATACTGGGGCACAGTGTACTTTAATGCCATCGGGACATGTGGGGGCAGAACCTGTATCCATCGCTGGGGTGACCGGGGGATCACAGCAGTTGACCCTTTTGGAAGCTGAGGTGAGCCTGACGGGGAAGGAGTGGCAAAAGCATCAGATTGTGACCGGCCCAGAGGCCCCGTGTATTCTGGGCATAGACTTCTTCCGGAATGGCTATTACAAAGACCCAAAAGGACTCAGGTGGGCATTTGGGATTGCTGCTGTGGAGGCAGAGGGCATTAGGCAATTGAACACCCTGCCTGGACTATCTGAGAATCCTTCTGCAGTTGGGCTCCTGAAAGTGGAAGAGCAACGAGTGCCAATTGCCACCTCGACAGTGCACCGCCGGCAGTATCGGACAAATCGAGATGCTGTGATCCCCATCCACAAGATGATCCGTGAGCTGGAGAGCCAAGGGGTGGTCAGCAAGACCCACCCACCCTTCAACAGCCCCATCTGGCCTGTGCGCAAGTCTGACGGGGAATGGAGATTGACTGTGGACTATCGTGCCCTGAATGAAGTGACTCCACCGCTGAGCGCTGCCGTGCCAGACATGTTGGAGCTCCAGTACGAGCTGGAGTCCAAAGCAGCGAAGTGGTACGCCACTATTGACATTGCCAATGCATTTTTCTCCATTCCTCTGGCAGCAGAGTGCAGGCCTCAGTTTGCCTTCACCTGGAGGGGTGTGCAGTACACCTGGAACCGACTGCCCCAGGGGTGGAAGCACAGTCCCACCATCTGTCATGGACTGATCCAGACTGCACTAGAAAAGGGTGAGGCTCCAGAACATCTGCAATACATTGATGACATCATTGTGTGGGGGAACACCGCAACCGAAGTGTTTGAGAAAGGAGAGAGAATAATTCAAATTCTCCTGCAAGCTGGTTTTGCCATCAAGAAGAGCAAGGTCAAGGGACCTGCCCGAGAGATCCAGTTCCTGGGAGTAAAGTGGCAAGATGGACGACGTCAGATTCCCACTGAGGTTATCAATAAGATCACAGCAATGTCTCCGCCGACCAACAAGAAGGAAACACAAGCTTTCCTAGGTGCTATAGGTTTCTGGAGGATGCACATTCCCGAGTACAGCCAGATCGTGAGTCCTCTCTACCTGGTTACCCGCAAGAAGAATGATTTCCACTGGGGCCCTGAACAGCAGCAAGCCTTCGCCCAGATCAAACAGGAAATTGCTCACGCCATAGCCCTTGGCCCAGTCAGGACAGGACCAGAGGTGAAGAACGTGCTCTACTCTGCAGCCGGGAACAATGGTCTGTCCTGGAGCCTCTGGCAGAAGGTGCCTGGTGAGACTCGAGGTCGACCACTGGGATTCTGGAGCCGAAGCTACAGAGGATCTGAAGCCAACTACACTCCCACAGAGAAGGAAATCCTGGCAGCTTATGAAGGAGTCCAGGCTGCCTCAGAAGTAATCGGCACAGAGGCACAACTCCTCCTGGCACCCCGACTACCGGTGCTGGGGTGGATGTTCAAAGGAAAGGTTCCCTCCACACATCACGCCACCGACGCTACTTGGAGCAAATGGATTGCCCTCATCACGCAGCGCGCCCAAATTGGAAACCCAAGTCGCCCTGGGATCTTGGAAATAATTACGAACTGGCCGGAAGGTGAGACTTTTGGGTTATCTTCTGAAGAAGGAGGAGCAGGTGACACGTGCCGAAGAAGCCCCACCATATAACGAGCTACCAGAGAGTGAAAGACAATATGCCCTCTTCACTGATGGTTCCTGCCGAATTGTAGGCGCTAGCCAGAAATGGAAAGCTGCTGTATGGAGCCCCACACGACAAGTTGCACAGGCTACTGAAGGAGAAGGTGGATCGAGCCAATTTGCTGAGCTCAAAGCTGTCCAATTAGCTCTGGACATAGCTGAAAGAGAGAAGTGGCCAAAGCTCTACCTCTACACTGATTCATGGATGGTAGCCAATGGTCTGTGGGGTTGGCTGGAAAGGTGGAATAAGGCAAACTGGCAGCACAGAGGAAAACCAATCTGGGCTGCTGAAGAGTGGAAAGACATTGCCACTCGGGTAGAGAAGCTATCCGTGAAGGTCCGTCATGTAGATGCTCACATCCCCAAGAGCCGGGCTAACGAAGAACATCGTAACAACAAACAGGTAGATCAGGCTGCGAAAATAGAGGTGTCCCAGATAGACTTGGATTGGCAACATAAAGGAGAGCTGTTCCTAGCTCGATGGGCCCATGATGCCTCAGGCCATCAGGGCAGAGATGCCACCTATAGATGGGCACGAGATCGAGGGGTGGATCTAACCATGGACAGTATCTCCCAGGTTATCCATGATTGTGAGACATGCGCTGCGATCAAGCAGGCCAAGCGGGTGAAGCCTCTGTGGTACGGTGGGCGATGGTCCAAATACAAGTATGGGGAGGCCTGGCAGATTGATTACATCACACTGCCTCAAACCCGCCAAGGCAAGCGCTATGTGCTCACAATGGTAGAAGCCACCACTGGATGGCTGGAGACCTACCCTGTGCCTCATGCTACTGCCCGGAACACCATCCTGGGCCTTGAAAAGCAAGTCCTTTGGAGGCATGGCACCCCTGAGAGAATCGAGTCTGACAATGGGACTCATTTCAAGAACAGCCTTATAAACACCTGGGCTAGAGAACATGGCATAGAGTGGGTGTACCACATCCCTTACCATGCACCAGCAGCTGGGAAGGTTGAGTGGTGTAATGGACTGCTTAAAACCACCTTGAAGGCACTGGGTGGGGGGACTTTCAAAAACTGGGAGATGCATTTAGCAAGAGCCACCTGGTTAGTTAACACTCGAGGTTCCACCAGCCGAGCAGGCCCTGCCCAATCTGAACCCCTACAAACAACAGATGGAGATAAGGTTCCAGTGGTGCACATGAGAGGTATGCTTGGAAAAACTGTTTGGGTAAAGTCTGCCTTGAGCAAAGACAAACCCATCCGTGGGGTCGTTTTTGCTCAGGGACCAGGTTGCACCTGGTGGGTGATGCAAAAGGATGGAGAGACCCGATGCTTACCTCAAGGGGACCTTGTTTTAGGGTGAACTACCCATGGCTCTGTACTTGTATCAGTATCAGCATGTATATTTGTATATAATCTGGGTGATGCATAGATTTATATGGTTAAAAAAAGTTAAGTTTCATGTAACATGTTAGTATGGAAAAAAAATTCGGGGTGGATAATGTTGGGGTTTCAGTTTAGTCTTAGTTTTTTTTTCCTGTTAAAGGAATTTTTTCCCATATGCATGTTGCTAGGGGACAAATAGCTGTACTTAAGAAAGACAAAAAGGGGGTGGGGCGGGCCTGGCTACTCCTTTGTCTACACCTGGGTGTGGGGTCAGTTCGCTCTGAGCGTCCGGAGAGAGAAGCTGCAGAGAAAGGAGCTGCTGCTTCTTTCTTTTTGGCCGTTCTTTCTTCCTGCTGGAAACAACGCCGGGACCCCAAAAGCCGCTTTCCCTGCCCTGCTGGAGGCCGAGCTGTGGCTGCCCTGCCCCGCTGCTGCTTCGAGCTTTCGCTACGCTGTAGCCCTGCTCGCCCTGCCTGCCTGGGCCTCCGTGGGGTTCTCCCATCTGGATACATCTCGCCTGCCACCCGGGATTTGCGTTCGTCCCTGCCGCTCCAGCCTGCCGTTCCAGCCTGCCGTTCCAGCCTGCTGTTCCTGAGAGTCTGGGATCGGTTGCCCAGGGGTTTGTGAAGCCTTTGTTCCATCACTTCCCGGGATCCCAGGGCACCGGTGCCGCGTGCTCCCCGAGCTCGCTCCGGAGCGCCCCCTGCAGCCGCGGGGGAACCATCGCACCTGCCCTGCTCACCGGGAGCCGCCAGCGCCCCTGCCGGCTGCGAGCGGAACTGCACCCGAGGGGAAATAGCCTGACAGCCGAGAAGGCTGGCACTGGGTTTGTGATTGCTGTTACTGCCATAGTTGTTGTTTTGTTTGACTGGTTATATATATATATATATATATATATAGTAAAGAACTGTTATTCCTATTTCCCACATCTTCGCCTAAAGGCCCTTGATTTCAAAATATAATAACTTAGAGGGAAAAGGGGTTATATCTGCCACTTCAAGGGGGGGCTTCTGCCTTCCTTAGCAGACACCTGTCTTTCAAAACCGAGACAGTTTGACATGACTATGATTTGCAGCATATATACTGCCTTTTACAGAAACACCACCAAGCCTGGTAACATTTGCTGCTTGCCAGCCTTTCCTTCCTTGAATAATCTTAAACTCTACCACTTCTCCGTCTCCTCAGCTTGGGATATATTTTTTGGGGTTATTCTTCATAATGGCAGTACGATGAACGAATATGTCTTCCTTGTTGTCACATCTCGTTATAAAACCATAATTTTGTTTGAGATTACACCATTTTACTATTCCTAAAACCTTAGCTACGATAATTTTTTCCTTTTTCCGCGTCGCTGCTGGTTTTTGTCTCCCTGTGTTCTTGCTTTCACTTTTGCTTTTGCTCGCTCCTGCATTGGAGCTGCCGGAGCTGCCAGGGCTGCCAGTGTCTGCGTGCTCTCGCTGCGGAGTCCCGACTTCTCGGGGTCGCATTCGGGGCTGCGCAGGCCGGGCCAGGCTGCGCCGCTCAGCTCCTTGCGTGCCGCCACTGCTGCCACCTCTGGTCACAGCTGTGCTGCCATTGCCTGGCTTTGCGCCCCATGTCTTGGCCAGGCCTCTGCGCGGCGGCCCCCCCCGTGCCCTGCAAACAACTCCGTTCCGGTGCGTGTTTCGGCTATGCGCGGCTCCGCTCCACTGCTATCGCCGCCACCCGCGTGCGGCCCCTCTCAGCCGGGCGTTCACAGGGCTCGCTCCACCATGTGCTGCGCAGGGCCAGGCGGGCACCGCCGGGTCCACTCCATTGCGCTGCTCCCACTGCGCCTGGCTCTGCCGCCGACACCACAGCTCGTGCTGGCTTGCCCGCGCACGGGAACTGCCTCCCTGCTACCTGCAGAGCACTCGGCGCACATGGCCGAGGTCATATGGTCCCTGAGACATGTTTCCCTTCGCAAGGACACAGCTGATATTGTTCAACAGTCTCCGTAATTAGATAATATTCACAGAAATATTCTTCCATCGGCATATATTTTGACTCAGAAATTAACTGTGTCCAAACATTCTCCCAAAAGTCTTTGGTAAGAATCAAGTCCCAAGAAATGTAGAAAAAGTTTTTAAACAACCATGCCAGGAAGTGTGTTAGTTCTTTTTGAGCTTGAATTAAGCTAAAATTTACAAATCATTGTCCAAGAATCTTTTCAAGTTTAAGATAAATGTCCCTTTGTGGCTGGGACAGCCATGAGTCTTTCTACGGTTCTTCCATAGTTTATGGAACAGCAAAACAAAAGCAAGAAAAGAAAATCCAGAGAGTTTCTTTACTCACGAATTTTTGGGAATCTTCAAAATCTTGATTGTTTCACGGTTGCTGTCTCCAGGGAATTGTTATGTTGCCTGCATTCACCAGCATCTGTTGCAGTGGGGTCTCCTGCAACATCCATAGACAGCAAGGCCCGTGGAAAGAAATAGGGAGCGATTCTTGATAGAAGTTTCAGAGATCTTTATTTCCCAGCCACATGGCCAGGGGACTGCCAAAGAACTGAGCAATCACGGGACAACCAGGGTCCTCCTTGGGCAGGGGAACACAAAACAACCAATGGGGAACAAGATTGACCAGGGAGTAGGGAAACCCCGTAGGCCATGTCTCTACCCCAGGGTCCCCTCTCCCAGGACCCCACGCCAGGGGGGAGGAGCCCCAACAGTCTGGAATATCCCTTTGGTCAGTTGAGGTCAGCTATATCTCCTCCTCATTTCTCATGCACCCTCCAGCCCCCTTGCCAGCATGGCAGCATGAAAAGCAGAAAAGGCCTTGGCTCTGTGTAAGCCCTGCTGAGCAATAACAAAACCATCTCTATATTTAGCTCAATTTGTTGGAGCATGGTGTTAATAATGCCAAGGTCATGGGTTTGATCCCTGTATGGGCAATGCACTTAAAGAGTTGGACTTGATACTTGTGGGTCCTTTCCAACTCAGAATATTCTGTTATTCTATTATCTACCCTGTGTTCAGCACAGATCCAAAACACAGCCCCGTACTAGCCACTGTGAAGAAAATTAACTCTACCCCAACCTAAACCAGCACAGATGGTTAGAGGCTGTCTCGGGTATAGCAATCATAAAAGGATGGAATTGTCAATTCTCAGAGAAGTAAGGAGGAGAATTAGCAGAACTGCCACAGCAGACTTCCAGAGGGAAGACTTGTAAATGGGAGCAACATTGGCTAGCTTACAGCCAGCAGGGCTCCCAAGACCTTTGGTAGATGATCGAGAGGGGTCCTGCTGTAACATGCTCTAACTCCTTCAGTACTCTGGGATGAATCCCATCAGGTCCCATGAACTTATGAACATTGAGTCAATATAGCTCATCCCTTACAATTTCAATGTCCATAAATGGAAAATCACTGTCCCCACACTCATGATCCTCCAACTCAGGGGACCAGGCAGCCCAAGGTCCATGAGTATTATTAAAGACTGAGGTCAAAAGAACTGCATTGAATGTCTCTGCTTTATCCCTATTAATCTGATGACCATATTTTCTTTCGATCTCCTCTTGCTATTGACATACTTAAAAAAGCCCTTCACAACACTGGCCAGTTTCAACTCTAATTGAGCTTTGACCTTTCATGTCTTCTCCCTGCATATATCAACTACGCCTCTGTAATTTTCCTGCAAAGCCTGACCTCGATCCCAGAGATTGTACAATTTCTTTTTCCTCTTGAGCTCCATGAGGAGTTCCCTGTTCAGCCAAGCTGGTCTTCTGCCCCACTTGCTTAACTTTCAACGCTAAGGTATTGCCTGCTCCTATGCCTTTAAAAGGTGGTTTTTCAAAACTGACCAGAACTTGTAGACTCCTAAGCCCTCAAAAGCAGATTCCCATGGTACTCTGCTAAGTAGCTCCCTGAATATCTTAGTTTGCTCTCTTGAAATCCAGAGTAGCAACTCTGCTGACATTTCCCCCCTGTTTTTGTAGTTATACAGACAGCTCCAGAAATGCTCAACATCTTACTGGAAAGTACATATTTTTAAAACACAAGCATAACTTATGGGACCAAGCATATGACTGTATTCTTTTTATTTTATTTTGAAGATTTCTTTTTGCCAGCTTAAATAACTGCATTCTTCAAGGGCAGGGCTAGTGTAAGGACTCTGCCTTTGTTGCATTACATTACCTGAGGCCTGATGCAGCTAAGTTTAAGAGTTTTCTCTTTGTGGAAGTAATTCTTTCTATCATTTCAAGTTGTTCCTTCAGTCTTGCATACTTGTAAGCTTTCTACAACTTTAGTGATTACTATATAAAAATTAGAAACCACTTCATAACAAATAAAGATGGGATTTTATTGATCCATTAGGCACCAGCTATTCCTGCTATTAAAAAAGCTTGGTCTACAGAAGTTCGTCTTGGTTCTTGAAAATTCTTCATACTTTAGAAAAAAGTTTATTCTCTAGCACTCCTCAGCTCTGGATCTACATATTTAACATGGAAATTTTCATAATGTTATTAATTCTATACAAACAGACACAAAAGCTTAAATACAACTTTCAAAGTGCTCTATATAAGACAATACTGTACAGGAACATATTTTAACATGCCTCTGATTTACTAGCACAAAATGAGTTTTTTAATATGTAAACTAATGTGGCATTCAAGCTTTCATCTCCCTCATCTGAACTGATACACAGGGATGGGGAGCAGAATAGGCTCCCTGCAATCCAGGAGGAAGTAGTTAATGACCTGCTGTGCCACTTAGACACTCACAAGTCTATGGGACCAGATGGGATTCACCCAAGGGTGCTGAAAGAGCAGGCAGAAGAGCTCGTCAAGCCACTCTCCCTCATTCATCATTAGTTCTGGTGTAGTGGGTTGACCCTGGCTGAATGCCAGGCATCCACCAAAGCCTCTCTATCAGTCCCCTCTGCAGCTGGACAGGGGAGAGAAAATATAATGAAGGGTTCATGAGTCGAGGTAAGGACTCACCAAATACCGTCATAGGCAAAACAGACTAGAGATATTAATTGAATTTATTACTAACGAAATCAGAGGAGGATAATGAGAAGTAAAATAAGACCTTAAAAACACCTTCCCCTACCCCTCCTGACGAAGTTCACTGCTCGCTCAGTTGGCAGACTCACTGTTCTTTGCCCAGGAATGCCTCAAGCTGCCAGGAGAGACAGCACGGGCGATCCAGCAGCTCAGTGGCTCCGATATGTGGCAAGTGATAGCTGTTTGGCTATCATCACAAGCAGAAGCAAAGAGGTAGAAATATAGCCCTGACTCTGTGCTTCTATTCCTGTTTTCTTTATTCCTCCCGTCCTGGGAGGGACAAGAGAACCAGTCCACAGAAGGGGAAGCAGGAGCAGCTGCGATCGGCTCCTTTATTTGGGGGAGGGGCACGGGGAGAGCTAAGGGTGGACCCGGGGTAACCAGCCAATCGGACTCTGTTTCGGGGGAGTCCGTGCTACTTTCAAGTTTTACCCACGCTTGGAACAAAGGGGATTCAGAGCACATGGCAGAGACAAGTCCAGACATGCCTGGGCGGGTCCCAGGGCCGGGTGAGCAGCAACACCCTCCCTTCTTCCAAGCTCTACCTCCTCCCCCAGTGGCACAAGGAGACAGGGAATGGGGGTTATAGTCATGTTCACATTGGGTGCCAGAAGGACTGTAGTGGGTTGACCATGGCTGGGTGCCAGGTGCCCACCAAGCCACTCTATCACTCCCCAGAGGGACAGGGGAAAGAAAATATGATGGAAAACAACTGGTTATTTGAGATTAGGCAGTTGAGTAAAGCAAAAAAACCTGAAAGTTTGCACATGCATAAGCAAAGGGGAAAAAAAGGTTATTCTCTATTACCGCACGCCTGGTTCCTACGGTATATCACCGTGTCCCGCAGCCATAGGGAGGAGGAGGAGGGAAGATCCAGCAGGCAGGAATTGTGCAGCAAGATTGATTTATTTAATTATTTTACAAACTCTTTTATAGACTTTTTTCTTCATAGTCTAATTGGACAAGGGACCAGCCACCCCTTGGGGGTGATTGGCCAAAATCCTAAAACATCCATTATCAAAATATTTTTCTACTATACCATAAACAAGACTTTCCAAGGTTGCAGGTGGCTTGGTTGTTTACATTCCCTGCTACCTCTTCTGTGAGAGAGAAAAGTCTCTCACGGACTTAGAAAATAACAAGGAAATCCTCACTAACAGCATTTTTGTACCTACAATTCTCTACTTTCCATCAGCAAGTGACGTTCAGCCACTTCCTGGGAAGCAGGGCTTCAGCACATGTAGTGGTTGCTCTGGAAGGAAAACATTATAAAATAATGAATGCCCCCTATTCCTCCTCTCTCCCTAAGCTTTTATATCTGAGCTGATGTCATATGGTATGGAATATCCCTTTGGTTAATTTGGGTCAGCTGGCTTAGTCGTTCCCCCTCCCAGAATCTTGCCCACCCCCAACCCCTTGATGGGGGATAGAATGTTGAGATACAGTGCTGATGCTGTGCCAGCGCTGCTCAGCAGTAGCCAAAACACTGGTGTGTTATCAACACCTTTCTAGCTCCCAATGCAAAGCACAGCACTGTGAGGGCTGCTGTGGGAAAATTAACTCCAGCTCAGCCACACCCAATACACCTGGTTAACCGGGGAGGTCACTGACAACCAGAGGTTGGCCAGTGTGATGTCCATCCACAAGAAGGGTCGGAAGGAGAATCCAGGGAACTACAGGCCTGTCGACCTGACCTCAGCACCAGGAAAGGTTATGGAACAGATTATCTTGAGTGCGATCACACGGCACATACAGGACAGCCAAGGGATCAGACTCAGCCCTGATGGGTTTAGGAAAGGCAGGTCCTACTTGACCAAACTGATCTTTTATGACCAGGTGACCTACCTAGTGGATGAGGGAAAGGCTGTGGATGTTGTCTATCTGGACTTCAGTAAAGCCTTTGACACTGTCTCCCACAGCATTCGCTTGGAAAAGCTGGCAGCCCATGCTGCACTCTTGACTGGGTTAAAAACTGGCTGGATGGCCAGGCCCAGAGACTGGTGATGAATGGAGTTACATTCAGTTGGCAGCCAGTAACTAGTGGGATTCCACAAGGTTCAATATTGGGATGAGTCCCGTTTAATACCTTGACCGATGATCTGGACATGGAGATCAAGTGCACCCTCAGTAAGTTCACAGATGACACCATGTGTGCAGGAATGTTGATCTGCTGAAGGGTGGGAAGGCTCTACAGAAGGATCTGGACAGGCTGGATCAATGGGCCGAGGCCAATTGTATGAGGTTCAATAAGGCAAAGTGCCAGGTCCTGCACTTTGATCACAACAACCCCATGGGATGCTACAGGCTGGAGGCAGAGTGGCTGGAAAGTGGCGCAGCAGAAAAGGACCTGAAGGTTCTCATCGACAGCTGGCTGAACATGAGCCAGCAGTTTGCCCAGGTGGCCAAGAAGGCCAATGGCCTGGCTTGTATCAGAACTAGTGTGGCCAGCAGGACTAGGGCGGTGATCATTCCCCTGGATTCAGTGCTAGTGAGGCCACAATGTGAATCCTGTGTTCAGTTTTGGGCCCCTCACTAAAAGAAAGACATTGAGGTGCTGGATTATGTCTAAAGAAGAACAGCAAAGCTGGTGAAGGGTCTAGAGAACAAGTCTTATGAGGAGAGGCTGAGGTAACTGAGGTTTTTTAGTCTGGAAAAAATGAGGCTGAGGGTAGACCTTATTGTTCTCAACAATTATCTGAAAGGAGATTGTAGCGAGGTGGGTGTTGGGCTATTTTCCAAAGTAACAAGTGATAGGATGAGAGGAAACAGCCTCGAGTTGCACCATAGGAGGTTTAGGCTAGATATTAGGAAACATTTCTTCACCAAAATGGTTGGCAGGCTTTGGAACAGGCTGCCCAGGGTGATACCTAAAGATTTTTAGCTTTTTATGTATTCTTCACGTATTTTTAGCTTTGTAGATTGTTAAGGTATGGTTGTAACTTCTAGTACTTTTCCAGCTCTCTTTCCCACAGCGAACAAACTCTTATTGATGCATTCTTGGAATTCTGTTTAGTCTTGTTTGTTAGTTTAGCAAGAACATTTTATTTTGCATCATGTAATCATGGACATAATAAAGGTAGAGCTAGGAGACTGGGGGGAGAGCTCCAATGGGGCAGAATCTGTGGGGAGATTACCTAACCAACTGCTCTTCTAATTGGACAATATTTGCTAGATATACTAATTGCCCAGTCTTATAAAATTGTACGAATCTAATTCAGGGCACGGTTTTGGCCATATTGTGTACCTGAAAGCTTTCAAGTAAAGGTTTGCTTTAATATTATCATTTTAATGTTGTTTGGGAAGGTTTTGTTATATTTCCAGGCATCAAGGGAACTGGTGGAGTCACCATCCCTAGAAGTGTTCAAGAAATGACTGGACATGGCACTTACTGCTATGGTTTAGTTGTAAGCTGATGTTCGGTCAAAGGTTGGACTCTATGATCTTGGAGGTCTTTTCCAACTTTAGTGATTCTATGATTCTATGATAACATCAGTAATATAAGCAAACTGTTTTCCTGTCAAATGGTTTCCTTACATTATAGTATTGTATACAACTTTATATACAATCCAAAAGTTGGTTACAAGGTAAAATGTTTTAAATAAGTTTTTCCAAAAAGCTGAAAGTTAAAAATAACTACAAAGTAGGATTTTTCTTCATATTTTTTAATACTTTTCACTTTTAAATATTGGTTTAAAATTTGTGATTGTACCACGGAAGGACCAACTTCTTTTAATTTTTAAAAATTTATCATTAGGATCATAACGCTATGTTGGGGTTTTAGGAGCTCTCCTGGTTTTTTTTTTTTCTGTTAAAGGAATTTTCCCCATATGTGTTGCTAGGGGGACAAATTGCTGGGTACTTCAGAAAAACAAAAGACCTAACCACTGGAGTGGGGTGCATCTGGCTACTCTTTTGTTTCACCTGGGTGTGCGGACAGTCGGTCCCCGGCTTTGGATGGAGAGGGAGGCTGTTTCGTTGGCTGCTTTTCCTTCTGCCAGAGAAACCCCGGGATCCCAAGCCTGCCTTCCCTGCCCCACTGGTAGCTGGGCTGTGGCCACCCTGCCGCCACTGTTGCTTCGAGCCTTCGCTACGTTGTAGCCGTGCTCGCCCTGCCTGCCCAGACCTCCGGGGGGTTTCCACCGCAGCTCCGCAGTTTGGATACATCTCGTCTGCCACCTGGGATTTGTGCTCGTCCCTGCCGTTCCAGCCTGCTGTTCCTGAGGGTCCGGCCGGACACGGGGATCGGCTGCCCCAGGGGGTTTGTGAAGCTTTTTTGTTCCATCCCTTCCCGGGATCCCAAGCCGCCAGTGCTGCGTGCTCCCCGAGCTCGCTCCGAAGCGCCCCCTGCAGCCGCTGGGGGAACCATTGCACCTGCCCTGCTCACCGGGAGCCGCCAGCGCCCCTGCCGGCTGCGAGCGGAACTGCACCCGAGGGGAAAGGGCCTGACAGCCGAGAAGGCTGGGACTGGGTTTGTGATTGTTTGCTGTTACTGCCATAGTTATTGTTGTTTGTTTGACTTGTTATACACATATAGATATATAATAGTAAAGAACTGTTATTCCTATTTCCCATATCTTTGCCTAAAAGCCCCTTGATTTCAAAATTATAATAACTCGGAGGGAAGGGGGGTTGCATCTGCCATTCCAAGGGAGGCTCCTGTCTTCCTTAGCAGACACCTGTTTTTCAAACCAAGACAAGCTATTATAGAACAAAACAATTACACTCTATACACTCAAGGTATTTAAAAATATGATTCATGTTTTGAATCTGTTGATGAATGGTGGCAATTCAAATACAGCATTATCTGTACAACTTGACAAAAATACAGGTGGACAATCTGAGTAGTTAAAAGAGAATCTGCACAACTTCACATAAGCCAGCTCAGCCCAATTAAGTAAAAAGTAATTTTTTTTCCAAGATGTATTAAATTTTTCACAGATAAATTTGTCAAAATACGATGTTCAGGTTTTCAGACAGGATAACAATGACCATCTCTCATCCTCATTCCCAATACAAGTTCTACAAAGTAATTTCCTTCAGATCTAGTTCAGCAACATTCAAATTCACCAAACGGACAAAGATATTCAGAGAACAGTATCTGATGGATAAGAAAACTGTCTTCTCAGCCCTTCAAATTGGTTCAGCTTATGAAAAAAGCCATTCTAGAATCATGGGCTGCTTCTGCAAAGACCACAGCTGTATAAATACCACAGATCCTTTGACAGGAAGAACTCAGAATGCACAGATATGTGGCAGTGACTGGAAAGAGGGTTGGGCTCAAAAGACAGGGGAAATTTAAAAAAACCGTAAAAGATCCCTTCTAGAAGAAAAGACCTAATGGTTACTTGCACATGGATAATCTGAGAGGTCAATATCTGCCTTTTAAATTTTGTTTTTAAAGCAGTCAATTAATACCTATTTCTCAATCCTGCAACTCCTTCCATATTCTTTAAGAAGCCTCTTACAACTCTGATTGGGCAGGGCCAGCTGTAGTGAAGTACCAGTGCCTTTATCTAAAAGTAAAATATTATTTACAATTAGTATCTGTAGTTTAATTTTATTTACAGAATTGCAAAAGTACATCATATTTAGTGCAAATGCAACTAATTATATAAGAATTATATACTGCTTTGTAAACTTCCCATACCTTTGCAAAATAAAGTCATCCAATTAAATTAATGAACAGTTAGTTGCCTGTGTTCAACAACTACAAGAAAAGGCAAATACGGAGTTAAATTCTTTATATTTTGGGCTTTTTTCCTTTTACATTCCCATCAGTAGCTATGGTGGAATTAACCACTGCTTGGTTGATTTTAAAATGAAGAAGTATATTTGAGATAATTTTTTTTAAACATTACTATATAAAATGTTCACTATTGATGTAGTAAACACACAACTTTTCATCTTATTTGCCTTACTAGCATTAACATATAGGCACTTTTCTAGATGTTCAAATTAATAGAATAACTCTGTAATAAGGCATATTCCATGTACACCATTAAAAAAAAGGCAAATAAAAAGGAAAACATGGAACATGAAAGCTGCATGCATGTGTAATTGTGTGTTATGTATGATTTCATCTTTATAGAGAAGATGAACAGATAAAGTATTTTTTTCAACACTGTGCAGATCACATTTAATAATTCACCAAATCTTTATTAAATTACTATTTTTTATTTATTTTCAGTTACCTACCATACTATATCAAACAAGACTTTCAGTTTTCTTTTGAGAAAAAAAAATTAATCTGGAACTTTTTTCTTGAGATACACAGGTAAGCAGTCTCTGAAGAGTTTCCAGCTACAGGACATAGATAAAAGACTTCAAAGTCAGTACTAGTCTGCCAGAGACTTCTCTTAATGAGCATATCCAGAATCAGAGGCAAGCAAATATCTGATATTTGAATTCTCATAGCAAATAGACAAAACTTTCCAATATGAACTATACATCCTTATAACTGATGAGGTTTTGATTGAGGCAAGTATCAGTGCAACTTATTTTCTACATGAACCTTATAGCATGGCTTTACCAAGATGAGAAAAACACATGCAGGATCTGAAAATAATGTACTCATCCTCATTCTAGTCTGGGAATGTTGTCCTATGTAGTCCAAATTACTTCAATAAATATTATAGTGTACCTTCTCACAGCTTTGGGAAAGCCCCAGATATCATGCAAGAAAGCAGTCCACATTTATAACAAACAGATGACTTCTGGCTTTCAGGCACTGTCTTGCCCTCTCATACAGAATCTTCCTAGAAATTTCTGGATCAGGTTTAATAGCAAAATTTCTGTAGCACATATTGCATAACTAAAAAATCCAATAGAAATATACCTGGAAAAAAATAAAGCTTTTCACACTCTTACTCCTTCAGAGCCAAAGATCTTCATAAGAGTAAGACAATAGAAAAGGCAAAGTCATAAGGATATTGACAGCCCTCAATTATTACCTGACATTTTATGTAACAAGATGTTTCATTATAGAAACAAACAGCAATGAACTATGATTATACAAAGCAAAACAAAACCTGTTAATAAGTCACTTAGGTTGTACTGAACTGCCTCCCTCCCCACTAAAATACTACAGAGATTCTTATGCACATAAAGCACCTAGAGTATGCTATATGTACATTTGTCTTTTGTGCTTTTTAGACATGCACAAAAACTGCACTAGTATCTTAGGAATGTTGACAGTGAAATTCTGCAAGTTGTTTAAAATTAAAGCAGTAACCCCTATTGGTGATTCAAAGCTGTACACATTCTTCCTCTTCTAAAGCAATCAAATAAAATAGCCATTTGCATGTTATCAAAACATCTATTGATAATTACATACTGATGCCGCAAAAAAATTTAGGAGAGAGCTAGTGTTAAATATTCAGCCGCATGGTGTTGCAGCACTTCTTTACTTCAGTATACAAACCCGAGAACTTCGGCAATAAAAATACTATAGATCCTTTGTTCCAGCATGGAGTGCTCTATGCACTTATTGGTCACTTCAAGGTGGAATGCTCACCCAGTCTCGTTCTGATCACTGCAAAGACAAAATACAGTAGTGAAAATTTTGAACACTAATAGGAAAACCAGAACTTGTTAAACCCCTTAAATAGTATTAGCACTACTATTATCACATTTGAACTGCGGGCTTGTGACAGCTATGTTTTAAATGATCCACCTACACTAGTTCTCTAACAATATACAATTAAAAATGAGAATCATTACAGGGTTACCTGTTACAGAAGGATGAAATTACTAAGATTTTTAGAGTACGACATAATAAATAGAACCTAAAAATAGAGGCAGCCTATGCCATACATAGAAAAGTGATAAATCCCCATTTTCATAGAATCACAGAATATCCTGAGTTGAAAGAGACCCACAAGGATCATTGAGTTCAACTCCTGACCCTGCACAGGACAACCCCAAGAATGACACCATGTGCCTGAGAGCATTGTCCAAATATTTCCTGAACTCAGACAGGTTTGGTGCTGTGACCACTTCCCTGGGGAGCCTGTTCCAGTGCCCAACCACTGGTGAAGAACCTTTTCCTTATATCCAAGCTACATATCCCCTGACTCAGCTTCATGCCATTCTCTCGGGGCCTATGACTGGTCACCAGAGAAAAGAGATCAGTTGCCAGCCTGCCTGCCTGCTTCCGCTTGTAAGGAAGTTGTAGACTGCAATGAGGTCTCCCCTCAGTCTCCTCTTCTCCAGGCTGAGCAAACCAAATGACCTCAGCTACTCCTCATAAGGCTTCTCCTCTAGACCCTTCACCATCTTCATGGCCCTCCTTTGGATGCTCTCTAATAGCTTTATTTGCTTATTATATTGAGGTGCCCAAAACTGCACACAGGACTTGAGGTGAGGCCGCACCAGTGCAGAGCAGAGTGGGACAATCACCTCCCTTGACTGGTTCATGATGCTGAGCTTGGTCACCCCAGCACCTGGTTGACTCTTGTGACTGCCAGGGCACACTCCTGGCTCATATTCAACTTGCTGCGAACACAAATGCACAGATCTCTTTCCATGGGGCTGCCCTCCAGCCTCTTGCTCCCTAGTCTATATGTACATCCAGGGTTGCCCCATTCCAGATGCAGAATCCATCACTTGCCTTTGTTAAACTTCATACAGTTGGCTCCTCCCAATTTAGTGTCATCAGCAAACTTACTTAGTATCTTTTCGAGTCCTGCGTCTGAGTCGTTTATGAAGATGTTGAAGACAACTGGCCCTAAAGTGAAGCCCTGAGCTTTAAAATGGAGCTTTACTGAAATCCCAAAAGATTACATCAACTGGCTTCCCTTGATCAACTAGGTGGGCTACCTTGTTGTAAAAGGAAATGAAGTTTGTCAAACTGGACTTTCCCTTCATGAAGCCATGCTGGCTGTAATCAGTGACTGTGTTGTCCTTCAGGTGTTTTTCAATAACTCCCAGAATAGTCTTCTCCATAATTTTACCAGGCACTGAAGTGAAACTGACAGGCCTATACTTACCAGGGCCATCCCTCTTGTCCTTCTTGAAAACTGGGATAATGTTACCCAGCATCCAGTCAACTGGGACCTCTCCAGATTCCCAAGACCATTGAGAAATCATTGAGAGTGGCCTCACAATGACATCAGCCAGCTCTTTGAGCATTTTTGTATGAATCTCATCAGGTGCCATAGACTTATAGGAATCCAGCTGGAGCAGCAAATCCCACATAGTTTCAGGGTCAAATGGGAGTTTGTCATTCTCAGAGTCGTGGTCTTCCAGCTCAGGGCACTGGGACCCCCTTAGCCCATTATCAGTCTTGAAGGAGGCAAAGAAAGCATTAAACACCTGTGCCCTGTCTATGTCCCTATTTGTGAGGTGACCATCCTCTTCCTGTAATGGGCCAATGTTATTTCTGCACTGCCTTTTGCTATTAACATATTTAAAAAAGCTCTGTTGTCCCCCACAGTTCTGGCAGCTTGAACTCCAGTTAAGCTTTCACTGCATGAATTTTCTCCCTACAGTGGTGTCTTGGGGTGACTTTATGATGTGCATCCCCTATCGCTGCTCTATGCCCAGAAATTAATTTTGTGCCTTTCTGTGCCTTTAAACTGAGCCTGAGGGGGGAGAGGAAAAAACCAAGCGAACTTTTCAAAGCAGCTGTTCAAGGACACAGATACACACTCCTCTGTGTCCTGCTGCAGCAGCAAGAGCAGAGGAAGCACCCTTCTTGCTTTTCAGCCAGTTTTTGGCTCCTTTTCTCCGGAGGGAGACGGTGAGTTGAACTTTGTTTTCCTGGGACTTTGGTTTTTCCCTTCTTCTCTTCTGGACTGTTTCAACACCAGAACACATTGGGAGAATTTTCCACCAAGGCCCCGGGGTGGGCCCACACCGACCCAGCTCCGAGGAGAAGAGAGACCACACCTACAGAAGGACTCTGAAATTTCCCCAGGTTTCTCTCCACAGCGAGAGGTTTTATTATTTAGCATTATTATCCTTTTCCTGTGTGTTTGTTAAATAAATAGATTTTTTTATCTCTTTCACTTTCCTCCGAGGAAAATTTCTTTTTTCCCGAACCTGGTGGGGGAGGGATGGTTGTAACCTGCCTTCTCTCAGAGGATATTTTCCTGCAGATTTGTCCAAACTGGCACAAGTGGCGAGCAGTATCTCTGTAGTCCTCCCATGTCTCCTGACCTTGCTTCCAATGTCCATACACCTTCTTTTTTTGCCTTATCGTTAAAAGAAGATCTCTGTTCAGCCAAGCCAGCCTTCTGTCTCATCTGCTTGACTTCCCACATTTGGCAGTTGCCTGCTCCTGTGCCCTTGGGAGGTGGTGTTTAAAAAGTGACCAGCACTGTGACCCCAGCACCTTTAAAAGCATTTTCCCAGGGGACCTTACTCACTAGTTCCCTGAGCAGCCTGAAGTCTGCTCTCCTCATGTCCAGTCTTGCAGCTTTGCTGGCACTTTTCCTCCTGTCAACAGAGATTTTAAACTCGATCGCTTCGTTTTCACTGTGGTCAAGATGGCTACCAATCTCCACTCACAAGACCCTCTCTGTTAACAAGACACAAATGAAGGAGAGCATCTTTCCTAGTCAGCTCCCTTAGTACCTGTACTGTGAGGTTGTCATCCAGGTGTTTTAGGAATCTCCTGGACTTGTTTGTACCAGCTGTGTGGTTAACATCTGGCAAGTTGAAGTCTCCCATAAGGACAAGGGTGGTTGACTTAGAAGTGTCCCTTAGTTCCTCAAAGAATAATTCATGAGTGTTATAATCTGTGCTGGGTAGCCTATAGTAGACCTCCATGCTTTGTTTGTCCCTTGATCCTTACCCCGAGGCTCTCAACTGTGCCATTGCCAACTGTGAGCTCCATATCTTCCAGCCCCTCCATTACATACAATGCTACTCCCCTACCTTACCTGCCCTGCCAATCCCTCCTGAAGTGCCTGTAACCATCTACATATATTAAATCTCAGCACTGAATTCATGCTAGAAAGACATTTCTAGATCACATACTTCTGTTTGGCCTTAAATATTTACAATAGTGAATCAAGAATAAAAAAAATGAATGTATACCTGTTAATACTAGAATAAAATAGGCTTTCCTGCCGTTTTCTCTTGCACATATGATGTAAAACGCTTTAAGAATTTTGGATATTCTCGTTTTGCCACTGCCCGTAACACTGATGCTGGTGCCCATCCTCCCGGGTTCACTAGAATTAGACAGTAAGCCAGACATTAAAATACAACAAATCTGCTAAAAGCTAGAAAAGAAAATTTAAGTCTGTATTCCTGCAATTCTTTCTGAAGTAACAGGAAAGAATAATCAGCAGAATGTAAACCCTTACAGCTTGTATTTCAGCACTTTCTACTCTTAATACTCTAATTTAGTCCAGTTTTACAATACTACTATTTAGAAAACATTACCATGATGTATTGGCTTTGGGGAATGCCCAAATGAAAGATGATATTCTTTAAGTACTTCCAAAAAACAACAGAAAGAGACTCAAGCTACTTCTCATTTCAAAGAAAATAGAAGCGAAGCATTAACTTTTCAATAACTGCTGCATTTGCCTGCAGAGTTGCTACATAACCAATGTCTTACAAATTATTTTTAAAGCACTTTGAACAAAATTTTCTCTGATTATAAAATATGCTTAAATTCACAAGTCAAATACTTTGCTGAAAAAGATGCCACTTCCCATATAATCACAGTTCAGAATTTGTAAATGAAAATATATATTTTAAATAATTGTGAAACTTCTAAACAGGAAACAAAGGAGCTTACCGCAGAGTTTAACATCATATAGTATTATTTGTACAGGATTTAATACAAGTTGTATCACTCCTATATGGCAAAGATTTACTGAACCCAATTTTCAGATTGTGATTATTTAGTAAGCTATGTAATAGGTGGTAAAAAATAATAAGCAGGTGATATACTCAAAGTATTTTGCAGCTACAGGAGTGGAGATAATAGGTATGAGGTTCCAATATTATAATATACTGCTAAATATTGGGTACAGTAACAATACAGTTTGGTTTTACTAACTTTGCAGTCAATACCAAAGATTCTGTCAGTTAAAAAAAAAAAATATGTAGACTACATTATACTATACAGTTTGCAAACATCCTTTCACAAACACGAATTGTGGAAAAAAAATTATAGTAATACATGAATAAAACCCCCAGATTATTACTAAAACTTAAAGCTTATGCCAAGTCATGCCACTTGCAGACATTTCTTCTGCCCACTCCCCCTCCACCCCAAGGTTCTGTACTTAGGACTGAGCTACACATAACTTCCATTTATTGCTCCCAAAAAGCCACACAATGAAAGATCCCATTCACTGATTGACGTAGCACGTTAATTTGAGTACTTTTGACCATGAAGACCACAAGTGAGATCCTATATATAAATTTAACAGAAAACTGCATCAACCTTTTTTTTCCCCCAGTATTCAGCTCCCAGGAATTAATATATATAATTAATGTCACACTGAATAATTTTAGACTTACCATTAGCTACATATGTAATCTTGCATAGGATATTGTCCCTGCTTATTTCCTTGTTCCCCTCTGGCGGGCTTACTAAAGTCTGACAAATCATAGCAATATTTATTTTGGCACGGACACAACGATTGTTCATCTGTCAAAAAAAAAAAAAAAAAGAAACATTTGTAAACTTCCAACTAGGTTTATTTCAGCATACTTGAATGCTAACATTTAAATTTAGTATAAAGTCGAAGGTACTCCAAAAGTTATGTTTCTGGAAATTTGCATTCTAGCACTACATGGATGTAACATGAATGGGAATGAAATGAAAGGTACATGGTGAGTAGGGAAAGGGTTAAACTGAAACGCCTGAATCTCAAGTTTCTGCTTGCTTAATACAGTGAATTATTTCAATTATTGTGACAAGTAAGGAAAAATCTAAAGAATAATTCATCAGTGTTTACAAATATGAGTTGGTAACTTTTCCCTTGTAAGCAGGCAATGGCATAGTATTCAGCACAGAAACACTACAAAGAAAACAATCATTGGTACTGTCTGACAGAACCAAGACAGAACTGTGTAAGCTGTAGGTTTAACAGATTCCATATCTAGTTATACAAGCCTATCCCCATGTCTGACAATACTGAAGAGTTATTTATTCGATTCCATATGAAGAAACCTGTTGTGGTTTGACACTGGTTAAGCGCCAGGCACCACAAAAAACTATTCACTTATTTGCCTCTGCTATAGCTGGGCAGAGGAGGGGGGGAATTTTCATGAGTTGAGATAAGGATTAGGGGAAAAACACTTTAAGGCAAAACAGGTTCAAAACTTAAACAGTATAAAGAAGATTTATTATTGACAGAATTAAAAGGATAATAAGAACTAAAGCAAACTTTCAGAACACCTTTCCCAGTCCCTCCCTCTTTCCACCAACCACGCAAGGAAGCAAACATGGAGTTTTGGTCAGTATTTTACTTCTTAAGAGTCTTTCTTTATGTTTAAGGAAAAGAGTTTCTTCAGCTGTGCCGTGGGGTCCTTCCCACAGGAGATAGTTCTCTGTGAATTTTTCTAGCGTGGTTTTAACTTCCACAAGCAACAGCCTGCCTGAACCTGCTGCAAAGTGAAATCCCTCCCATGGGTCATGCAGTCTTCCCACAACTGCCTAGCGTGGGTCATAGTAGTTCATGGGGTTTAGTCTTTTAAGGATGAGCTGTTGTAGTTTGGAAGGGAAGGCTCTCTTCTTCAATCTCTAAAAGTAAGGGTCATCTCTCTCTGTTCAAGTTATTTATTAGATCACAGCCTCTCTGCATCTGTGTGCTCCAGCGTGAGCACTCCTCTTCATGGGCTGTGTGTGGATCTCTGCAACCCCCCATGCACCTCATGAATTATAGGGAAACAGTTTGTTGTATTATAGTCCTCACCATGGCTTGCAGGAGAATCTCAGCTCAGGCGCTTGGAGTGCCTCCTCCCTCTCCCTTCCCCCACCGACCTTGGTGCTGCCATGTTGGCCTTCCTCACATGACCTCACTTTTCCTTTTTCTCTGACTTGGAAGAAAATTGGCTTCTGTAAGTTGCAGCTGAGAGGTTGATCTTGTCCGGGCTCCACATCGGGGAAATACTCGCCATGTCTCTCGTTGCGGGCCATGTGGTCCCTTCCAGCACCGCATGGCCGGCTCTGCATGGTGTTTCTGCCCAGTTCTGCGCGGGCTGAGCCGGCCTTAGGAGGGTCCCAGCCGCACCGTCCTGGCCTTGGGAGGGTTCCGGCTTCGTGGCTGCTCACAGCACTGGGGTGGCTCTTTCCGCCCGTTTGGCGGTACAGCCCCAGAAGCCCTGTCGGGAAGGGCCCGGCAGCCCTCTCTGGGAAGAGGCCTGGGGGCCCCCTCGCCACCCCTCAGAGGGGAGCAAGAAAAAAAAGGGAACTTCTCGCGGTTTCTCCTTTCTTAAATATGTCATCACAGAGGCATTACCAGCTTGTCTAATTGGACTAGTAACCTGCCCATTGTCAGAGCTTTCAGCCATTGTCTCTGTGCCAGACAGAGAAGTTTCAAGTTCTCCTGCCCCCACAAACCAAGTTTTGTTAAACCAGCTGTCAGAGACTGAAAATAGTTCATGCCTCAAACACTGATATAAAGTTTTGCTCATTATAAAGAAACTACAACCGAAGAAGCTTCCCTGAAGAGTGGGACTTTGAAAGTCAAACTGTTGATTAGATAAAGGGACGCATTGTTTAATCATTTCAGGCTGAGGGAAAGGTATGCATTGTCATGGGTTATCAAAGCATAGTCTTGGAAGTGATGTTCTTGCAAAGGGGTGCTTACAGCTTCCTCTGTGACCTGACAGAACCTAGCAGCTGGTCAGTTTGAATATGGACAATTCTTTAAGCCACTTAAAGTTGTGACCGCCTCTGTGATCCACACTTAAGAATAGGAAACCCCGAGGCAGAGTCTCGCTGTCTCGTTTCCGGTGTTGGGACAGGTGGCTGCGGGCCCCGTGCAGGGGCCAGCGGGCCCGGCCCAGGCCCTGCTCGGGCCATGCCGGGCCGGGCCACGGCCATCCTGGAGCCGATGGGCCCTGTTCCACCCGTGGAACCCCCCATGCAGCCCTGCTGTGGGAAGCTGGAGCGGCTCGGCTCCCCCCCCCTCCAGTGCTGCCAAGATTCAGCTGAAGCTGCACTGCTGTCCGGCAGAGGTCATGTGACCAACAGCGATAAGCTTCATTCCAGCTGCAAGGCCTAGGTGAGATTAACCCTTTTAGTGCTGTGAAGAGCTGAAAACCTGAGGGAAGAGAAAGAGGAGATGCTTAAAGCTGAAATTCTGTTGTGAAGCTATGATATATCAGAGTATCCCGTTGCAATTTCATGAAGGCATGGGGAGTGGAGCATTCAACTTGTACTTGTGAGCAAAAGCACCTGCGCTGAGATAGGCAGATGCTGATGCAGCTGTAATTTCATGAGAAGTTTGAACAGGGAGAGATGGAAGTGATGAGGACTTTTGCTCCAAATGGGAAAGGAGAAAACCTCAGTTCCTAGAGATGCTCCCAGAGGTAGTCCTAAAGATGAAGATGAGGAAGACCCTTTGCTCCCAGGGAATGAGAAGGGCCTCTGTTCTTAGAGATGAAATGCTCCCAGAGATGGGTGAAGAGAACTTTTGTTTCTGAACGGCTCAACCTTAAAATTGTACCCCAGTAATTCAAGAGTGGACCCTCGAAAGCAGTTGTGGGAAAAGCTGCAAGTCGGGGAAGGGACTCGTATGCGAGCAGAGAACCAACCTGGGCGGCTGTCTCGTTGTGATAATGTGTTCATAGCATGGGCAAGAGAGACTCCTCTTCCTAAATGGACTGAACAAGGTTATTATGGAAGTGGTAAACAGACTGAACATCTTAAGAGTTGTCTTTTTACATTGTCACTGGGAGAAGGGAGAAAGGTGGGGGAAGGAGAAGAGTTCTGAAGGTGTGGTATGATTTTTTTTTCTTCTCTTCTTTTAAGTCTGTTAATAAACTTCTTTATATTCTTTCAAGTTTGGTGCCTGCTTTGCGTTTCTCCTAATTCTTATCTCACAGAAGGTAAACAGTAATGAGTATTTTGGACCAAACCACTACACTAAATTGGTGTTTCTGCCTGGTTACAAATCCAACCACTACAGCATCCACAAAAGGCCAAAGCCACCAGCTGCAACAATCCCCAGCTGAGTTTGGGGTGAGGGAAGAGCACAGCTCACAGAAGCCAGGTTTGCACACACTCCCCCCAACCGAGGGGGGAGGAGGAGGTTTTGGGTGCATGGTGCAACCTCTGCTGAGAGGCAATAAACATCCATCCTCTGATTACACAAACCGGCCCAGCTGTGGAACCCCCAACCCCACAGGCCACATCCATGGGGCATTCATGTGAAAGACTTTCCCCCACAGGACTGCACGTGATGCAACAGACCCAGAGTCTGCTGTAAGAGACTGTCCCCCCCACCTCCAGGGGGACATGTCCGGACATGCCTACCTAGTCTGAGCATATATACCCATGGGATTCTATGCTTTCTGGAGGGACCTTCATCACCAAGATGACCTGCTGAAGAAGATCATCGAGGTGAATCAGGGGAAGAGGGGGAAGCAGAAGTTAAATGATTTGCTAAGAAGCTGTTTGTTAATGCATACAGCTTGCTCAACACTTATTGTGCCTACCAAAGCAGGATGAGAAGATAGAAGACTATTGATAAAGGGAAGGAATCTTGACCAAAGATCCTGTTTTCGAACCTAAAACTAACTTAAACCAGCCTTGAAGTTTGGACTTGGGCCAGGGACATAAAGAGCATGCGCAGGGAAGCAAGGTGAAAAGTTCAGAATGAGGAAGACTCTTTACTTCATCTGAGGAAAATCCTTCACTTCATCCTTGAGACCCCTGCCCACGACCACCAGACAACACTGCGCAAGCGCAACGCGGATGTAAATGACTTTTGGGCTCGTAATACAAGGCGAGGCTAGGCAGGGCTAGGTAATGAATATGCATAGGTGTATTGGGAAACTTAATGAATATGGAACTTGTAACCCGATAAATACCAAGCTGAATGCAGCTGTTGGCACGCATGACTTTGGAGGAGCTATCCCCCATGCGTCCCAGCGCTGGAATAAACATACCTACTTTACTACTTATTCCAGTAGTGGAGTCTTTTCTGCGTATCAGAGGCACCAGTGCGACCCACAGAGCAGTGATATTCTTTTATTCTCTCTGTCACTCTTCATCCCCCCACCTATTTTCTACTTCTTTCTTTCTCTCTCTGTCTCTCTCTCTCTCTCTCATATTTACTATCAAATAAAACCCTTACTACAGTCACTGGCATATGGTCTTGTTTGCCCCTTAATTTGGGCAGAGGCATTTCTACGAACCTAAAACTGGATCATAACACCAGCACAAAACCTCAATTCTTTAAAATGTTTTCACGAGAAATTTTGCTTCCATTTTTCTGCAACACCTTAGATCTGCCAACTGTTGAGATAAGGTAAGAAAGTTTTTGGCTCAGAATGCTTTCATCAGGTATAAACAAACTGTATTTTTGCATATTCCCCCTCTCTCCCTCCCCTCCCTGCCGAGTATTGCAAGAGCGTCACACCACATAATAAAAAAATGGCATCTTTAAAGCAGAACTTGATAGAATGAAAATAATACTTACAGGAGCACTGTCATGTTCCACAGAGAAATTGCAAACAATCCATGTTTCAGGATCATTTTCACTGAATGCTGGAATTTTTCTGATGGCAGACAAATACAGCACATCCCTTTGAGAAGCCGGCCACACTCTCTGCAGAGAAACACCTGAACATAAGCTTTTCCAGTTTTGCAAATTAAGTACTTACTATCCTTAGATAAAGGAAAAAAACAAACAAGGCAAAACAGGTCAGTCATGTTATTTAAGTAAAAAAGTTTATTCAAGTTAGTAATTTCATGCAATTTTGAAAACTCAAGCAGAACACAGGTGTTGTAGAGATGTATATCAGGTTATATGGCTATACTTAATTTTAAAAATTTAAGGCGAAAGTTTAAGGCCTTTGAAAGGCAGGGAGCCAAGTTGCAATGACTTTTTCAGTAGACAACCAGGAAGAGGCACTTCCTCTCCTGTTCTCTCAATCTCAGGTTTACATTGTAATTAATACTTGTAAGCTACAGACTGAACTAGTGGTTAAGTATAAATAGAAGCATCTACAAGTATTTGTCTCCATAAATATGGTGAGAGAGAGAGTGCAAGAAATACTTATAGCAAATAGTATTTCAAGAAGTTACTACTTTAATGAGACAGATATGGTAAATTCGTATTATCTAAGAGAAAGCTTCAGAAGCAAAGTGTTATAAAATAAAGAAAAATTATACAGAAGCCATTTTCCTGACACTCAATATGGGCAAAAAGTCTAGCTTTTACCACAACACTATACAGTTCATACAATTTTGTTATTAAAAAATGAGTCTGCTGTTCCAGCAGTTTTAAGATAACCACATTACCAGTTTAAAAAAAAAAAATTGTTTCGATATTTGAATATACTAATACTCGGAATCATGTAATATTAAAGATGAGTGTGTACACCTCATTCCCAATTTTTAAGAACCTGTTAGGTTATAGTTATTGGGTTATAAGTGAAATGAACATTTTAGTAAAGCTAAATCAGAACTGGTTGGGGTGAAAAACCATAATGAAGTTAAAAGAAAAAATGTTGTACCAGGAATTATAAGACCTCATAATGCAAATGCAGATGTCAACTAATTGTGATCAACAATAGCTTGCATTATTGCAACAAAATGTATGATACAGGGGTAGGGGTTTCTTCCTTGTAGTTAGTGTCAATTTATTGCTTCAGTTTTCTTGAGATGAGCCTTGCCTTGCTGCCAGTGATATACTTAAGAGATTAAAACCAGTCCTCATTTGTTATTACAAACTCTATCAGATAGATACACAATTATGCTATCAAGCCAAGTTTGAAAAATTTACAAAGTTGCAGTTCAATAAAGAAGTTGTTCTAAACTGTTCTGGATAATATTTTAAGTTGTTAAGATGGTAAAGTATTTCAGAATAGATTAGAACACATATACTCCAGACTGTCTCACTAAGGTGTGTATACAGGTGAAGTGTTATTACCTTATGCATCTGGTAAATGATGATGGCATTATCAGATAAATTTTCCACAACATGGAAATTTTCAATTGTTGCTAAGGGGAGGGGAAATAAAAATCCATCAGTAAACAAGTACAGATATTAGGTCAATGTTATAAACTATATGCTTGCTGGAAAACATGCAAAGCTTAAGAACCGATTCCTTACTTTCCCAGTCATTACGAACATCAACATTCCAGAAGTAGTGGCAAACTTCATGCCCTGTTACTCCTTTAACGGCATGCGTTGCTTTCAAAGGATCTAAAACTATTCCATTCTCTTCCACCTCTCTTCTGTACACCTATGGTCAAATACAAAGATGGAAATTAAGAAGAGAAATTGCCAAAACTGTTCATGTTGTAATTTTTAAAAATTTCATCAGCTTTGATAAAAACTTACCTAGAAGACTAACAAATGAATAATTTGCCATGTCAGTGTTCTATGGTAACTACTAATGCAGATATTCTTGCAATGCATTCACATGAAAATACCAGTATTTTAAAAATCTCTACTCTAAAAATGATTAATAGAATCACAGAATATCCTGAGTTGAAAGAGACCCACAAGGATCATTGAGTTCAACTCCTGACCCTGCACAGGACAACCCCAAGAATGACACCATGTGCCTGAGAGCATTGTCCAAATATTTCCTGAACTCAGACAGGTTTGGTGCTGTGACCACTTCCCTGGGGAGCCTGTTCCAGTGCCCAACCACTGGTGAAGAACCTTTTCCTTATATCCAAGCTACATATCCCCTGACTCAGCTTCATGCCATTCTCTCGGGGCCTATGACTGGTCACCAGAGAAAAGAGATCAGTTGCCAGCCTGCCTGCCTGCTTCCGCTTGTAAGGAAGTTGTAGACTGCAATGAGGTCTCCCCTCAGTCTCCTCTTCTCCAGGCTGAGCAAACCAAATGACCTCAGCTACTCCTCATAAGGCTTCTCCTCTAGACCCTTCACCATCTTCATGGCCCTCCTTTGGATGCTCTCTAATAGCTTTATTTGCTTATTATATTGAGGTGCCCAAAACTGCACACAGGACTTGAGGTGAGGCCGCACCAGTGCAGAGCAGAGTGGGACAATCACCTCCCTTGACTGGTTCATGATGCTGAGCTTGGTCACCCCAGCACCTGGTTGACTCTTGTGACTGCCAGGGCACACTCCTGGCTCATATTCAACTTGCTGCGAACACAAATGCACAGATCTCTTTCCATGGGGCTGCCCTCCAGCCTCTTGCTCCCTAGTCTATATGTACATCCAGGGTTGCCCCATTCCAGATGCAGAATCCATCACTTGCCTTTGTTAAACTTCATACAGTTGGCTCCTCCCAATTTAGTGTCATCAGCAAACTTACTTAGTATCTTTTCGAGTCCTGCGTCTGAGTCGTTTATGAAGATGTTGAAGACAACTGGCCCTAAAGTGAAGCCCTGAGCTTTAAAATGGAGCTTTACTGAAATCCCAAAAGATTACATCAACTGGCTTCCCTTGATCAACTAGGTGGGCTACCTTGTTGTAAAAGGAAATGAAGTTTGTCAAACTGGACTTTCCCTTCATGAAGCCATGCTGGCTGTAATCAGTGACTGTGTTGTCCTTCAGGTGTTTTTCAATAACTCCCAGAATAGTCTTCTCCATAATTTTACCAGGCACTGAAGTGAAACTGACAGGCCTATACTTACCAGGGCCATCCCTCTTGTCCTTCTTGAAAACTGGGATAATGTTACCCAGCATCCAGTCAACTGGGACCTCTCCAGATTCCCAAGACCATTGAGAAATCATTGAGAGTGGCCTCACAATGACATCAGCCAGCTCTTTGAGCATTTTTGTATGAATCTCATCAGGTGCCATAGACTTATAGGAATCCAGCTGGAGCAGCAAATCCCACATAGTTTCAGGGTCAAATGGGAGTTTGTCATTCTCAGAGTCGTGGTCTTCCAGCTCAGGGCACTGGGACCCCCTTAGCCCATTATCAGTCTTGAAGGAGGCAAAGAAAGCATTAAACACCTGTGCCCTGTCTATGTCCCTATTTGTGAGGTGACCATCCTCTTCCTGTAATGGGCCAATGTTATTTCTGCACTGCCTTTTGCTATTAACATATTTAAAAAAGCTCTGTTGTCCCCCACAGTTCTGGCAGCTTGAACTCCAGTTAAGCTTTCACTGCATGAATTTTCTCCCTACAGTGGTGTCTTGGGGTGACTTTATGATGTGCATCCCCTATCGCTGCTCTATGCCCAGAAATTAATTTTGTGCCTTTCTGTGCCTTTAAACTGAGCCTGAGGGGGGAGAGGAAAAAACCAAGCGAACTTTTCAAAGCAGCTGTTCAAGGACACAGATACACACTCCTCTGTGTCCTGCTGCAGCAGCAAGAGCAGAGGAAGCACCCTTCTTGCTTTTCAGCCAGTTTTTGGCTCCTTTTCTCCGGAGGGAGACGGTGAGTTGAACTTTGTTTTCCTGGGACTTTGGTTTTTCCCTTCTTCTCTTCTGGACTGTTTCAACACCAGAACACATTGGGAGAATTTTCCACCAAGGCCCCGGGGTGGGCCCACACCGACCCAGCTCCGAGGAGAAGAGAGACCACACCTACAGAAGGACTCTGAAATTTCCCCAGGTTTCTCTCCACAGCGAGAGGTTTTATTATTTAGCATTATTATCCTTTTCCTGTGTGTTTGTTAAATAAATAGATTTTTTTATCTCTTTCACTTTCCTCCGAGGAAAATTTCTTTTTTCCCCGAACCTGGTGGGGGAGAGTAGGTTGTAACCTGCCTTCTCTCAGAGGATATATTTCTAAATTTGTCCAAACCAGCACACCATGTTGATATGAAGTTTTAAGTAGGAGGAAATGAGATAGGAATCTGTAAAGACAAAGCTATTGCAAGTGCTGCATAAGATTTTGCTGAATATATTAGAAGCTGTAGCTTGTGTGGGCTCCAGTCCTAATTTAAACAATGCTGTTCTCAGAGAGGAGTTTTAACAGCCTAACTTGCTCAGTAATAGTATTCAAGGAGAATAAAAATATCTGTCTTCACAGCATATCATCTCATATCAATTAAGCAAAACAACAAATGCTTACCTTCATTTCTCCTTCTTCTACCACTAGCTGCCAATTGGCATCTCCTCCTACATCTTGCAAGGAATATGTCATATGGTTTTGTACCATCTCTTCCACCTTTAAAGGAAAAATTACACATTTTTAAGTAATTCCTTTCATCTTCTTGTGCAGGGGACTGTACAGTATTGGAAGCCATAAGTCAATACTTCAAATCCTGTGCAGGAGCTGAACTTGGAAAATAGAGCCTTCTATTACAGGTTAAGATCAAGCAGGTACTTCTGGCCTTCAGAAACAAAAGCCAAAATCTTGATTCAACTTCCAATTTCATTCTTTATGGGTTCTTCCCTATCCCTCCTTTGTTCCTTTAAACTGTCAAAACTCACTATTTCTACCTGAGACAGTTTTATTTCAGCATGTTGGAAATTATTTCCGGTATCTCGAAATAGAATTACAGTGCATTGTAGGACTTGAAAGCCAATATTCACTGAAGAGCATTTAAAAAGATGAAGGGGGGGGGGGGGGGGCGTGGGGGAGGGGAGACAGACAAAGGAGCTCTAAAAAAGTAAATGCATATCAAAAGTTATATTGAAACAGCAGTGAGGGAAACAGTCATGAGAAAAGCATGCCTATTCAGTTTCATTGGCATTTTTGCAGTTGCCAACTAGAAAAACAGAACAGAAATGCTTACATTCAAAAAAATTATGATGATGCAGAGATCCACTACTTTAAAATACTCATTTAAATACTTAGCTAGACAGTTGTATGCTTTTCTTAAAGGTCAAATATTTGATACATTTTTATCAAGCTATGTGAATACTTCTTTTTTGTTCCAAATAATGTGCATGAAAACAGGGGGGTGGGACAGGAAATTAATTTTTATGTTAAATCTACAGTCTTTTTATATGTTTCTTTTGTGTCTGTCCCCCCATTTCCAAATTCTATTCTCCCCCAAATAAAAACAGAGACAAAAAACTAAACTATTCATTGCTGTGTAATGTTTACAAGTGCTGAAAACAATTTAATAATGTTTTTTACCTAAGAGGTAGGTGACTACTAAAACTCATCACATCAAATAAGTCCATGTAATTGACACTATTTTCCTGAATCAGTAGAAATTTCTTTTTTAAAGAGGAAATGCATTACAAGCAAAGTTTAGTCAATTGACCAACATACAGATTAGTCTAAGAACTGTATAACCACACTATTAATAGCCTAAATGTATGGGTGGGTTTTGTACAACTTGAAGAAAAAAAGTAATTGAATCAAGTGAAAATCCTCAAAATACAACATAAAATCCTTTCAATAAAAATGCTACTTTATCTTATTTTAACTATAGAATTCTCTACAGAAACCAAGCTATCAGTCCAGTTTTGGGGGTTTTCTTTGTTTTCTTCGTTTCTTTTGTTTAGTTATAATGAAGTATAAACATCCACAAGATCTGTGTTTCTGCTTTTAGATAGGCCATCTTTTCCTGCCACTTACTAACAGGTTTCCTACCAAATACTCTTCAAATTTTTTTTCCAGGGAAACAATGACACAGTACAAGCCAAGACATGTAAGAATGTTAGCTATTTAAATATTCAATTTGCTAGCTCTAGGTCACACTTCTTTCAGAAAGGAATCCTCGCTATGCTCCTGCAACTTTACCTGCAACATATTTAGGGTCCTTATCTCCTCTCCTAGCTCCTAATCTATTAGGGACAAAGCTGGCTTGTATGTGCTTGTTTTGTATTTTGCTGCTTTTTGCATTGTGCCAAATGCAGAGGGAGGAGGAGAATAGCAAAGAAAGAAGAGAATGAGGCATTGACAGGAGTATCAGAGAATCATAGAATACCTGAGTTGGAAGGCACCCACAAGGATCAGACTCCAACCCCTGGCCTTGCACAGGACAACCCCAAGAATCATACAATGTGCCTGAGTACAATCTAAACAGTTTAAGGCCTTTGGAATTGTTCAGCATTTAGCCCTCTGACTTCCTCTGAAAACTTGAAAGGCATCTTTAGTTTGTTTCTCTCCCTCTCTTCTCCCAATAAAGTTTCATTCCTGCTAATACATCTTTCAGACAGCTTCCCCTTAGGTTTGGGAAAGGAGAGGTATTATCATTGCAGCTTTCAGAGGAAAGAGAATGTTGTTTTTCGCTAACAAGCAATTGCTTCTATTTGACCAAGTAATTGCAGTGCCTACAACTACCTTGTGCATATTATCTGTCCAAACTGTGATCTTCCTGCTGGTTGCTGTCAGCCTGAACCCATTTCAGGTACCACATTAGGCACTGAGTCAATATTCACAGCTTCTTTCCCAGTGGGGAGGCCACACTATTTACCTCTGGGTTCCTGGCAGACTACAGGAACGATCTGCAAAAATACTTCTATCCCATGCAGCCTTGGTCTTAACATTAAATGGGCAGATCTTCTTTTAAAAGGCCCTCAGAAGAGCTCAATATATTTTAAAATCTGATAGTCCTTTAAAAGGAGAAAATTATTTCCAACACATTTGCAGCATTTTAAGCCCACAACCTCCCACTCAACTGGCAGAGACAAATCAATGCCTTTCTGAAGGCACATAGAAGAACCAGCTCCTGTCAGAATATGTTTATGCATCTCCATCTTAAAAGCAAAGCTGCAAGTTTCTACTTGACCTGTCACTAAGATTCCCTTCATATTAATGAAGTCTAGAAACAAGCCCTATTTATTCAGAATCAAGATTTAGCTTGCCTTTCCAAAAGCCAAATCCTCAGCCTGGGGACAGAGGACAATTTCCTAATAATGTCTACAGCAGGTTGTCACCAAAAGGTGTGCTGCTTTTCTCTTCATGCTCTCAGTTGTCTTTCACCTGCTTGTTCACTAGCAATGAAGCTCCAGAGCAGGTGAAGCAACTTAATGAACTGGCAAGTTTGTTCTAGGGAAGATATGGGGGAAGAATGGGGCAGAGGGGAATAGATTTCTTGAAAGTTAGCAGGATCGTTCTTTCTGTACTGAGTTGGTTAACTTGAAACCACATCCTAAGACACTGGGTAGTAGCTTCTGCATAGTATAATCCCTGCAGCTGCTAGAAAGAGCAACACCTTGACCCCATAATCCAGTCCATTTGACCCTGATCTTTAATGTAAATTTGCATTATTGTGATAAGGACCTGGTCAATCTCAGATTTTTTTTTCAGTGGTTAGGTTTTCAGACACACTAGTGGTCTGATACTCAGGTTTACCATATGGACCCACAAATGTTATCAGACCTAAGAGGTAAAAATGAGAAGGTTCACATATTTTAATGACTGTTTCCCTTACATTGAACTGGCAATGCAGCCTGATAGGAAATGAATTCTATCTTTAGAATCAAACTTGCTTTTTATTACTTGATTTCCTCCCGCCTCCCCTACAAACCAAACTTGAATTATTAACATGACTGGAGTACCAGTAGATCAGCCTATCGGTGTTGTGCAATATGACCTGCATACTTTTTCCTTGTGATAAATTCAAATTCCAGAAATTAACTGACTGCAATAAGTCAAGGCAAGTGTTGGGATTTCAGTCCAATAAGCAAGTCCTAAAGTGTTAGGGTTCTGCTCACAAAGCTGGTGGCCAGGTATGCAGATAATGTGATTCCAGGCTGTTAATCAAAAGAAAAATCCATTCCTTCTACTTGAAAAAGCAGGCTGTTTACAGTGTGTCAGAGACTGGAAAGATGGATGTCTCGAGACATTTTGGGATGCATGTGTGTGGGGGGGAGGGGCAGGTTAGGACTTGTCCTGGCAAGACAGTGAACTGTCCCCCACTCCCCACCCCTAGAGCCAGTATCCCAGCCCTGCAGTGGTGCCAATCATGGAACACTGGAGGCAGAGCTCCACTCTCACCTAACCTAGCTTTTGAGTGTCCGGAAGTCCCACCTGGAGGGAGGGCCCATGAAGGCCCAGGGGTATTTAAGGCTGAGCATGAGGCCAGCACATGTCTTGACCCTACATTCCTCTTGGAGTTTCTATCTGAACACTGCTGGAACCCAGGAGTTGGTAGCTGTATGCATGCTTTTCTATATATTTTCTTTCTGTCTTTCTCTCTTTCTTCTTCTAATTCCCTCTTCTTGGAACATTTTGAGTAATTTAACATCACATGGGTTTAAAGTTTGCTAAGTTTAATGGGCCAAATTAATGCTGTGAGAAGTGTTTTGTGCTGATTGGATGTTGTACTAAATCTTTTGCCAAAGCTCTCTCCTTTTTCCAAAGTTTGCCAGTAAACTTTTGTCTTGTTTTGACCTCTTGAGAATATCTGGTCAGTATTTCTCCTGCGTTTCTAACCCAGAGTACATGAACCACTGTAAAGTCTTTTTATTGGGGCCTTACACAGTGTTAGTTAATAATTTAAAAACAAATACAAAACCAACAGACTCCAGAAGGAAGCCCCATTCACAATCATATGGACCACAGCAGAAGGAAAGTAATGGCATGAATGAATGAATTTTTTTTTTAGACTAAAGACCAAACACATGAATTCACTTATCTAATTCAACTCTAAACTATGCTCTTCAGAGCAAGCACCTAGAGTAATTTTGTACATTACTGGAATATGCCACTACAACTAAATTCACTTATTCAGGATGTCAGACATTTTCTGAAGGATAATTGAGTATATTGGAACTCTTCAGTAAAAGTTCTCATATCCACAGTCTCATTTTTTAAAAACATACTTTATGACCTTTTGGTAATAAAACTAGTTGTAGAGGTAAAAAATTATAATAGAGAACCTTAAAATTTGGTGTCTTAATGTTATTACAAGTGACAGATTTTAAAGACAGAATTAAACCTTTGATTTTAAAACAAGAAAAACTATTCAATTTGAAGCAAAGACCATTTCCAGCCCACACAAAACAGGTGTTATTTTATTACTTTTATTATAATCAGAAATGCAAAATTTTCAAGTTGTAGGTATTTTTATTAAAGCTACTGAAATCAGTCCTACAGTTCACAACATTTGGGCCTCTGCACAAGTGATATGTATGAAAGCAGAATGTAAAAAAGCAACCATTTAGTATAGAAATAGATAGCTCTTTTTTTGTCTCAACATACTAGTTTAGAGCAAACAGTGATTTATGTAACAAAAAACCCAGGTTCCAGAGAAGAGGATGAAATGCAACAAAGATACACAACCCCCACTCTACACATTAATACAGTACCTGGGCGCTGAATCTGTGAACATCAAAGGCACTGACTAGATCAATGGAAGACATGGAGGAAGAGCGACTATAGGGCTACCAGAGACAGACAAAGAAAAAACCAAGTAATCAGAACAAAGGCACAACAGAGCATTCAGTACCAACTTGCAAGCATGAGATAATGAAGAAAATGAAAACAAAAGCACCATAAGAAGCAAGCACAGTGGCAAATGCTGATTTCATGCACCTATGATGTATTATGCTCCCAGTGTAGCCCTAAAAAAGGCATAGTGTTTCAAGTAACACTAAGTCAATTGATCCTAATGCAAAAGACTGTATATTTTTTTCCATCAATTAAATTAACTTTGGTGAAGTTATCTTAAAAACACTGAGGTTAGCAAGTTATTGTTTTTTTTCTTTATAATCTCTAACTGACAAGCTTGATACAAATCAAGAGTATTCTAAATAGATACTGAAATCAGGATTTTTTTTAGCCAAGACAGAAAACAGTCCTTTTCCAATTCCAGCTACTTCAATTAAAAATGAGTAAACCACTGAAAGTTATTCTAGAAACACCTAAAAATAATAATAATAAAAAAACTTACATATCCATATAAAATACTATATACAAATACAAGTCAGCCAATTATACAGAGGAGATCATGAGAAATATCTTACCTTTTGGACAAATCTATGAGTCCCCACACCAGAATATGCATCTCCAGAAGGTAAGGATATTGGCCAGTATAATCTGACCTTTTCACTTTGAGACTGCAACAAAATAACTTTAATTACTGGCAGTCAGCTGCTACTGGATGGACTATGAAAGAGTGAGGCACCTTCAATCTTTATAGTGGCTACAACTAATGCTGTCCATGACAGACATGAAGTTATCCTGCTGGAGTTCTCAGGAAGCAAATATGCCTGGAGACTGAATTACCCATTTATCTATACTTCAAGGTATATTTCCAGGTTAAGCAAAATAGATTGGTAGCATCACAGATGTTGCATCCATGTAGTAGTACTACATTCACTCAAAACTTCTATCTTCTGCTAAGAGACCCCAACATAGATAAACTCTGTTGGGTACTATATATCCACTAGAAAGTCTTATAATTCTTAACCAAGTCATTGTATTCACTATATTCATAAGCCAAAAACCTTTTAAGACAAAGGAGGCACCACTTTATTATTCCCTCTCATTTTATACACTACAATATTTTCTCATATTCTATATATTTCATCACACGCATCCCTTTTTGATCCTTGACACTGAAGTATATTCAAGAAATGTTAGAGAAATAGCCAGAGCCTACACAATTTTTAAACAAAACCAAACACCAATAGAACTGTCTTTTCTATTTCACATACTGCTACAGTCAAAAGAAACTTCAGAGCAATAATTAGGTTTTGAGAAATAGCTGCAGCATTAGATATTCTTATTTGCCCAGGACATCAGTTACATATAAAGATAAGTTTTATACAGGACTAATACATTTATTTAGGAGTTATAAACCAGAGACAATCAATTAAATTAACACTTATACTATTCTTTTCTATGCAAGCTGTCAAGTCACTTTCTCAAAATTAGTGTTAAACAGGCCACCACATTAAACAATGATATTTAACTGTATAAATATTAAATAGTGAATCCCACTTATAAGTGTCAGTCTAAAATATCTAGAGTTTCGGGAGATGCACCCCAGGACTGATTAAGTCACAGAAGTCTTCCATGAAGTGCTCATCATTAACACATTTTTCAAGTATCAATACCTGTTCTTCCATTTTATCCTGTCTATCAAGAGCAGCTTCAACAGCATCAAAGAATTCTTCTTCATTAATCAGGCTATTAGGACCCTCCTAGAGCATAAGAAACAAAACTATTTCAAGATTTTGGAGACATGAGAGCTCCACTTAAGTTCAATATTAGAAATAGCTATTTATGTATTATGCATATAACTGACATAAGGAAATTTCTTCCATAGACCTTAAATATTTTCACCAATATTCATTTATTAGAATTCATCTGAAAACTGTGCTTGTTAAAGGAAGTTTTTTCCTTTAAGTACAATTTAGGGATACTTAAATAAACAAGCAAAAACCCCAGGAAACCAAAGACTGAGTAAAGTGTCAATATGCTTTGATATGAGATTTAGGTTTTAATTAACAGATATCTTCTCTTAAAAATGTTTACAGTATGTAAGTAAATATATTAACATAACTGTGTATTTAGACTCCTTCCAAGTATTCCAGTGCCTTAGGGTGGATTTCAGATATGTGCTCAAAGCACAAGACAAAATCCTGTGGATCACTATTGAGAATTCTTGGAAAGAACAGTTTAGCAATAAACAGCAGGTAGAGTTGTATTCAATTTTTAAAAACTTGTGTCCACTAAGTAGAATGATAATTTAAGAAAACTAGGTTTACTGCTTTTATTGTAAAACAAACTGGTCCAGCAAATTTCAAAAATCTACTTTACATCAGGGATATCTGGGAGAAGCAGCTGGGTTCATAACCAGGTAGACAAAGTCCAACTTCCTATCCATCCTTTTCTTTTACAGTGCCTCTGTCACAACAGAGAACATAAGCTCAAGTATCTTTTAAATATCTCAACATATTAATACTATTTCTCAGGCTATGATTTGTAAGTAGAAACCTGCTTAATTAACATAAATTAAAGAATTGAGTTCTTAAAAGTTATGCAAACTGCTTTATAGGTGCATTACTTTACATTATTGTTCAGAAGGCAGTTTAAGAGATTCAGACTGTGATTAAATAACCAAACTGAGGAAGAAGTTGATAAAACATGTCATTTAACAGATGAAGCAGAACCTAAATAATTGAATTTATCAACACATTTCAAATGGCAGTGACAAGTTAAAAATCAATTGAAATTAAACTTCAGATTCTAGGACTGCCTCTGCAGTCAGGGCTTTCATGTTTGTATTACATATCTAGACAGATGACTAATTAAAATGTAAGAGTACACAACTTGCAAATGAGCAGTATAAAATGTACAAGAAAAATAATTAAAAAGTCATCAAAAATATCTGTAAGCAAAATGCTTTAGACAAAAACAGAGTAAGGAAACCCAAGGTGAAGACAGACTTCTATTCTCAAAACACCGAAGGATTTAGATTCTTCATTTAGTTTCAGTTTCCAAGGCAGAAAAAGTGGCATGAACACATTGCACAAAGACCTTGATTTACATATACACTCCTTTGAGAAACAAACTAATCTTCAATAGCCTTAGCATTTTTAAAAATTTCAGAAGCAGAATTTGTACCTCATAGTCTGGCCCTCCAAAGTGGGACTTTTTCTTCAGTTCTGTCACAGCATTTTTGTATGCTTCTTCAATTCTTCTCCTTTTCTCTATTTCCTGTAAAATTACATGATCATTTAAAGCAGCAAGAATATATTGACTGATAATAGTCAGTATGACAATAAATGGAATCATCAGTATAGGTTTTATTCCCAAGTAACAATTGCTAAGTTGCTGATTTTCTGATTTTATTTGAATGCATGCATTCTATGTGCCCTTATAGATGCATATATAATACAAAGCTCAGGGAGCTAGCTACCCTGAGCATAACTTCTTTAAGTCACATGGAATAAACTAGATCAGCAAGAAAAATCTGGTATCTAATTGAATCATAGCTATTCATGGTTTGTTGAGGGTCAGTCCCACTTCAGTGCCTGAAAAAGTTATGGAGAATATTCTGGGAGTTATTGAAAAAGACCTGAAGGGCAACACAGTCACTGATCACAGCCAGCACAGGTTCATGAGGGGAAAGTCCTGCTTGTCAAACTTAATTTCCTTTTATGAGAAGGTAACCCACCTAGTTGATTAAGGGAAGCCAGTTGATGTCATCTTTTGGGATTTCAATAAAGCTTTTGATACTGTCTCTCACAGTGTCCTTATGGATAAAAATGTCCAGCACACAGCTGGATAAACACATCACACACTGTGTTGGACTAAGTGGGGGTTACATGAGGCTGCTGACCAGTCACAAGTGGGGTTCCACAGGGCTCCATTTTAGGGCCAGTTCTCTTCAACATCTTCATAAACAACTTGAATGCAGGACTAAATGATATGCTGAACAAGTTTTCAGGCAACATTAAATTGGGAGGAGCTGTCAACTCCCTCAAAGGCAGAGAAGGCTAAACTGTCCCTCTACAAGATGGAGGCTGTATAGTTTTGTGAAGTAGCAGGACTCTCACTATTCATATTTGTGTTTTGCTGCCAAGTAAAACACGGTTCTGAAGCTAGCGGTGTGGAGGCTGGAGAAGGAAGGAGAGCAAGCTGGATTACAACACTACTTAGAGAACTTGTAAAACACTCATTGCTTTTAGTCACTGAAAGAGATCCTGTTCTTACTATGACACACCTGCACAGCACAGAGCCTGCGTAGTGAATCTGCTGATATACAAAGGACAAACTTGATGCTGCACCTTCCAATTCTTCTAGCTGATTGTCCTGGGGTGACTGTATAATACTGTATTCCCTATTGTCTGACCTATGCCAGACATGAATCCTGTGCCTTCCTGTGTCTTTAAGCTGTTTCTCAGGAGAGGGGGGAGAGAAGCCAGGCAAATTTTCAGAGCGGTTTGTGCTCAAGGACACACACTCCCCTGCATTGCTGCTGCTACAGAGCCAAGGAAAGCACCTTCCTGCTTTTTCCCAGCTTTCGGCTCCTTTTCTCAGGAGAGAGATGGAGAGTTAAAACTCTTTGCTTTTTAGCTAGCCTGCTAGCTGAGGCAAGAACTTTTCTTGGGACTATTCTGCTCCGGTCTGGAACAACATCTCCAGGAAGCCCCACACTGTGGCCTGGAGGGGCCCACGCCGAACCCCAGCTCCAGAGAGGGCAAAGCCACATCCACAGAAAGGACTCTGAAAGCTACCCAGGTTTCTTCTCCACAGCGAGAGGTTTTATTATTTAGCATTATTCATTCTCTTTTCTGTGCCTGCGTGCACTTTGCTTGTTAAATAAACAGGTTTTTTTCACTTTCCTCCGAGGAATGTCTTTCCAAACCTGGTGGGGGAAGGGCTGCTGAAATCTGCCTTCTAACAGAGGGACGTTCATTTTGGACATTTTCCTCCAAATTTGTCTCAAACCAAGACACTGGTCTTTTACGACATTGGACAGACTTACGAGAGCTTTAAAAACCTCCCAGCTAAAACAAACATGAATGTCTGCCCAATTTAATATAATTGTCCCCTCTAACCTCTCAGAGAAAACGTTCTGAATTTTATAATCTTCTAATATTTATTTATTTTTCAGAGCAGCATAAGCATCTATCCAAGAAACCCAAGAGTACACAGAACAACATCATTCTCCTCCTCCATCTATTTATCAGATGACAGAGTAATTATTTTTTTGCTCAGGCCCATAGTTATAGAAGAGATGTTTACAGAGCCATGTTTAGTCAGTAAAACAAGGCGAAATAACAAAAGAAGCCCTACAACTGAAGTGGAATCAATAGTGTTAGCAAAGGTCTGAATACATTCAACTGCTGGTTTTAAATTCTTGTGCAGAGTGTAGGTGTCAAGGTGTTGGTTGTGGGGGGCTGCAGGAGTGGCATATGAGGGAGGCGGCCAGGGGCTGTCCTGTGTCAAACAGGTTCCAAAACAGACCCACCACAGGACATAGCTGAGCCCATCCACCACATGCATGGAACCTCTGTGAAAATGTATTTAAGAGCAAAAGACAGCCCAGGGAGAGAGGAGGGGGAACAAAAAGGGAGAAACAGAGGGAATGCAAAGGCCAGAAGAGAATGATGAGGAGGAGTTCCAGGGCAGAGAATATATCCACACTATATCCCATGAAGGACCCCATGCTGGACCAGAGGGACATTTCCTGAAGGAACTGAAAGGAATGAGGGACTTGTCTTTACAAACAAGCTGTGGGCCTGCTGGAAGATAAAACTAGTACTGAGAGATAAAAGAAACAATGGGAAGGATTCCACTGATGAATGGAAAGAAAGACATTTGTCTTTATAAATAAATTATAGGTCTGCTGATAAATGAAATTGGATATTGAGAGATGAAAGAAACAATGGGAAGAACCATAAATACCATAAGAATTAAAATAAAGGGGGGGTTATACATTAAAAGGGAGTCATGTATTAAGCATTTCAGGAAGTCTGTACCTCTTAAGTACCTCAGCCAATGGGGAAAGAGAGAGGGAAATGCGGCCGGGAAATTAGGATAAAAAGGAGGCTGCATCCTCTAACAACTTGAGAGATGCCAGGGGAATGCCCCATGGCCTCTCCCTTTATTCGAATAAAGTAACAGGACTCCTCTGTCTCCTGTTTGGACATAAACCTCTGGTGTTTGTGGATTAATTTTCCTGACAAAACCATGTTCCATGGAGGACTCCCAATGAAGAGGAGTTTTCCCAGAGGACTACAGCCCTGAAAAGGACCTGTGCTGGAGCAGGGGAAAAGTGTGAGAGGAAGAAGTGGCATAGACTGTTTTGGATTGATCCCCAACCCTTCATTTCCCACTACCCCACCCCCACCACATTCTGCATTCCTTGGGGCTAGCAAGAAGGGGTGTAGAGGAGCCTGCAGTTAAAGAGTGAAGTTGAGACTGGGAAATAGGGGAAGAAAGCTGTTTTAGTGTTTGTCTTTTTGTTTCCTATTAACTGTACCTATTTTAATCAGCAACAGATTTTCTACCAGGACAAAACCTTGTAAGCAATCCTCCTGTCTTTCTCTTGACTTGTGAGCTTTCTCATTCTATTTCTCTCCCCTGCCCCCCACTCCAGTCCTGCTGGATGGGGTGCTAAGTGAGCAGTTGGGTGGGCATTTGGCTGTTAGCCAAGGCTAACCCACAACAATTTTATACTATTTAATTCAATCAAAATCTCTTCATCTAATAAGCTAGGAATTAGAAGAATCCAAATAAAAAAAGTTATTTTATATAAGAATTATAGTACTTCACCATGAATGTGCTGTAACCCCCAGAAAGTTTCACTGACAAGTGTGACAAAGTTGCATGTCTGTTGCAGTGCAGGTGGCAGTGGCCACTACAGCAGAGCATTCAGAGGACTGGTGGACAGGCCTCCAGAACACAGAGGTCTGATTTTCACCCCTTAGTTACGGTGAGTTCCCATGTTCCTAATGGTTCTTAGTTTACATGTTTTAAGTTTATTGGTTCAGGAGTTCTCCACCCAGTTTTATGTATAAGTTCATGTTTATGTATTTCCCCTAGTTGCTTATGTATTAGTTCTGGAAAGTTTTCCCTTCTTCGATGCCCCATTGGTCTACTCATGTAATTCCCTCCCCTAAGTTAACCCCATTGGTTATTCCTCTGTTATCTCCTCCTCCTCAGTCGATCCCCATTGGTTGTTTCCCTTTGTTCCACCCCCGTATAAAATGCTGTGCTTTCCCCTTTTTCCTGGTCTTTGTCCCTGGATCTTCCACCGGCAATAAACCAGCTGGAACCTACACAGAGACCCCTCTCTCATCCTTTGCCTCTGCCGACACTTTTACACCACCTTTGTTTGGGGCTCGCTCCTTGCAAAGGAGCCAGCTTTCCCTGCTTGCTGCAGCCAACCCCTGCCTGCAGCAGTAGAAGCCAAGGACATCTGCAGCTGGATGCTATGCTGCCTCAGGCAGTCCCAACAGTGTCACATATCTACCAAAGCAGAGAAACTTAAAACCTCCAAGTTTTTAGGAGCTTTTGTTATTTTAATTTCTGTAAATCAAGTCCAAATAAGTTTGTGACCCCCCTTTAAAAGGTATTTACTTATGCTGTAGGAGTGCCTATGAGTAAGAATCAGGGGAAAGGCTCACAAGGCAGATATCCTGGTGGGAGACTGGTATAGAACACTCAACCAGGATGAAGAGGCAGATGAACTATTCTATGAGTGGCTCTCTGATGTTTTACGATCATCAGCCCTTGTTCTTCTGGGAGTCTTTAACTTGCCGAATGTTTGCTGGAAACTCACCACAGCAGAGAGGAGGCAGTCTAGGAGGTTCTTGGAGTATGTGGAAGAGAACCTCCCGACAGCCCTGGTAAGTGAGCCTGATACCAAAAGGGTTAATTCAATTTTTACCTGTGCCTGTGAATTTTTAGTAGAAAAACAAGGCATGCAAAAACTGTTTTCCCAGCTAGGAGGGTTGCAAGATAAGAAGACATCTGGCTCAATAATGTAGTGACAGACAAAACAAGGACTGAATCTGGGAACTCGGGGTGATAATGGGTAAGTTGTAATATGCATGTAGCAACTGTATATAAGCAACATTCTTGTAAAATCATGTGTCTCCATAGGGTTAGGAGTACCCCTTGTGGGACCTCAGGCCTGAATAAATGATGCCCTCTTTAACACCACATTAGTGTTAAGGGGTCTTATTCTGATATTTTGGAAGATTTGGTGACAGTAATTGGAGAGTGTTGATTGAATGTTTGTTGGGGTTTTGGAGTAATATTGGATGTTGCTTTATTTTTGTGTGTGTGGTCAAAATTGCGTTTGTGGGTGAAGTTGCATTTGTGGACTTGGAGCACCCTCTTGTGTTGGTTTTAGTGATTGCAGTCTTAGCAGTCTCCCTTCTCTTTCCCTCCTTCCCCCGTTACAAATCTGGAAACACCATTACTCCTTTCAGAGGTAATAGCTTGTGTACTTGTAATTATTGAATATGGAATTCTCCATTGTAATATATATTGAACCACTGGAAAAAGGCTGGAGGATACCCACTAAGTAAACGTAGACTAATCCACTATTGTAATCAGTGGTGGCTGGTATATAAGCTAGACAACCAAGCTAACTGGCTGGAAAATGGTACCTTAAATTACAACACCACTTTACAATTGATGTTGTTTTGTAGAAGGGAGGAGAAGTGGGAGTGAGGTGCTTTATGTAGATTTTTTTCTTTAATTTGAGAAACCATCCAGAATGGCAAAAGGGATGTTTACCTGTCCTGTTACATCTCTTCATGTTAGCATTAGAAAAGGAAAGGGCAAAGGATAGAAGACTGAAGCGATGTTGTTCCTCTTGCAGTATCAGACACCGGTGTTCCAAATGCAGTAGTCGACAGGAGGAGGATGATGTAAAGATGGTGGTACCAGATGCAGGAGATATGGAGATAGAGGATTTGTTTGTGTCTGATACTGGAGGAGTGCAAGGAGGAGGGGGCAGTCAGAGAGGTGCCAGGAGTTTATTTCAAGCTTGGTGGTGGGGCGGACTCAGGGTAAGCAGGAAGTGAGAAAGCAGGAAGAGGGTGAGCAAGAGATGGGTAAACAAGAGATGATAGCTCTGCTCTGGGAGGGAGTGGGAGCTTGTTGCCTGGTGGTAAAGGTACCTTTCTCCCTGATGGATCTCGAGGCATGGGCAAGACAGGCAGACTCCTACAGGGAAGATCCGGAGAGGGTAGTTCAAGTATGTGAAACCATTCTCAAAACCAGAACCCAGACTGGGGAGATATCCAAGTCCTGATAGATAATCTATTAGATTCCACAGAAAAAGAGATGGTGCTCAGGATTGTTAGGAAGGAGGCAGACAGGATGGTTATAGAAGGCAGGTTACCAGGAATGGTAGAGCATTTTCCTTCCCAGGACCCCTGTTGGGACCCCAACACCAGGATAGGGAGACCTGCCCTGATACGATATCAGAATTGGATATTATTTGGCTTTAGACATGCAGTGCCAAAAGCAATCAATTGGTCTGAACTTTATGAGGTGAGACAAGGACTGCATGAGACACCAGGTGAATGTGTGGAACACCTCAGGGTAGATGCCAGGAGATACACTAATATCAATCTGGAAAAAACAGAAGAAGCTGTACAGCTGGCTTCTATATTTAAAGGGAACTCAGACCTGGATATTTAAAAGAAGTTACAGAAACTGGAGGAAGCCAAATCTCGTGACTTAGGGAAACTTTTACAAGTGGCCTGGAAAGCTTTTAATAATAGAGGAGAAGAGGAAATTAATAAGATCAAAGAGATGGAAAAGGAAAGGGAAGAGAGAGAAGGAAAGTGGAAAATTGAAAGGAAGGAGAGAGAAAGAAAACAGGAGCTGGAAAGGGAGATGTAGAGATGCAATGCTGATAGCAGCCCTGCAGAGGGCGCCATCTAATCGCAGAACAGGGAGAGGCCCTGCCCTGGGAGGATTAAAACCTAACCAATGTGCATATTCTAGAGATTTTGGGCATTGGAGAAGGGATTGTCCGAAGAAGCTGAAGGGGGCGGGGGTAACAGAGTTACCCTTACACCAAGACTGATGGGAACCAGGGGTGGAAACCCCAGCTGAACCCCTGGTTGCCATAGAGCTGTGGAAAAATGAAAATTGACTTTTTAGTAGACGCTGGAGCTATTTATTCAGTATTAAATACAACCCAAGAAAAATTAGGCCAAGAAACTGTAAATGTTGGTGCAAAAGGGAAAGCAGAAACAAGAACATTCTTTAACCCAATCAATTTTAAATTTGGAAAGCGATGGATAGCAAGAACTTGTATGTTGCAGGGAATACTGGAACCAGACAATTCTAGAAGAATGCAGGAAGCCATAGAAAATGCAGTAACGCCCTTGGTTTGGGCCAGAAGAACTTCAGGACGTTCCCTATGAGCTCAGCCTGTAAGCATTATCCTTAAACTTGGATCCAAACTGGTAAAGCAGAAAAAACATCCTTTAAAGTTAGAAGCTAGAAGGGGAGTTGAGAGTCTAATAGAGAATTTCAGATAGTTTGAATTATTGATTGAATGTGAATCAGAATATAACACTCCCATTTTGCCAGTTACAAAGCCTGGGACAGACAACTATAAACTAGTACAAGACCTACGAGCAGTCAATCAAATAGTTCAGGATACCCACCCTGTTGTAGCCAAACCTTATACCCTGTTAACAGCCCTTAAAGAATATCACCAATGGTTTACAGTAATAGATCTGAAGGATGCCTTCTTTTGCATACCTCTTGAAAAGCAAAGTCAGAGCATTTTTGCCTTTGAATGGGAAAATCCCCAAACTGGCCGGAAGACTCAACTTACCTGGAGTGTATTACCACAAGGATTTAAAAATAGCCAAACAATTTTTGGGAATCAATTGGCAAAAGAATTAGAGACCTTGAAGAAGGAGAACCCTGAAGGGTTAGTCCTACAATATGTTGATGACATCTTACTAGCAAGTGAAACTAAGGAAAAGTGCATGGAATTGACTATCAGTCTTCTAAATTTCCTGGGCCAGGGAGGCTACAAAGTATCTTGGGAAAAAGTTCAAATCATGAGGCAGCAAGTTACCTACCTAAGATTTGAAATAATTCCAGGACAGCAGAAATTGGGAACAGACACAAAAGAAGCTGTCTGCCAGGTACCCCAACCTGCAACTGCCTGAGATTTAAGAGCATTCTTGGGCATGGTGGGGTGGTGTAGATTGTGGGTCTCGAACTATGGACTTCTAGTTAAACCATTGTATGAGCTTTTAAAGGAGGCCCCAGAAGGACCTTTGATTTGGACTCCTGAGAGTGAATATGCGTTCTGTAATTTGAAGATGGCCCTCATGTCTGCACCTGCTTTAGGACTTCCAGACTTAATAATGCCCTTTGAGCTTTTTGTACACGAACGACAGCACCTTGCCCTTGGAGTTCTGGCTCAGAAGGTAGGAGACTTCAAGAGGCCCGTGGGGTACTTTTCAAAACAACCAGTGTCAGACAGGGATGGCCCAGATGCCTGCAAGGTGTAGCAGCAACTGTTCTCCTCATCCAAGAGGCCAGGAAATTGACTTTTGGGAAAAAAAGGTAATAGTATATACTCTGCATGCTGTAACCACTGTATTAGGCCAAAAAGGGCGGCATTGGCTTTCCCTGAGCCGTATGCTGAAATATCAGACTGTTCTAATGGAGCAAGATGTGGAGTTGAAGGTAACCACAGCAGTAAATCCAGGCCAATTACTGAACACCCCGATGCAAGGGGAAGAGCAGTTGACCCACGATTGCTTACAGATAATTGAGCAAGTTTATGCAAGCCCACCAGACCTACAAGATGCACCCATTGAAGATCCAGAGATAGAGTTCTTTACAGATGGAAGTATCTTGGTCCAAGATGGAAAAAGAAGGTCTGGCTATGCCATAGTCATGGCAACCAAGGTAATAGAAGCTTCACCACTGCCTGCAGAAACCTCAGCACAAAGGGCAGAACTCATAGCATTACAAAAAGCCCTGGAATTGGCAGCAGGAAAAAGAATAAATATATGGACCGACTCAAAATATGCTTTTAGCATTGTTCATGCCCATGGAGCCATATTGAAAGAAAGAGGTCTATTAACAGCACAGGGGTCTCTGATTAGGTACAAACAAGAAATATTGTCCCTTCTTGATATTATCCAACTGCCCAAAGAAGTGGCTGTACTACACTGCAAAGCAAACCAACATGGGAATGCCCAAATTCCTGAACGAAATAGACTTGCAGATAAAGCTGCACGAGAGGTTGCACAACAAGGCATCCTGACATTAATACTTGAGAAAGCTATTTCACTTGCAGAAGTTAACCCTGGATATATTAAAGCAGATTTAAAATTACCTACTTATCTAAAAGCCCAGAATAAAGAGTGTGGATGGCTAGTAACTCCCAATAACCAGGTCATAGATCCACCACAACTGATGTTACAAATTGTAAAGAAGAAACACCAGAAAACTCACTGGGGAATCGATGCTATGGTAACCAGCCTATGGACTCAGATACTCAGTGTCTGTATGACAAAAATTGTCAAGTCCATTACAGATAAATGCCCGATATGTCTTAAAAATAACCCTTTGAATTTAAAAAGACTGCCTTCAAGTATCACCAAAAGAGGAAACACTCCTGGAGATTACTGGCAAATTGATTTTTCTGAGCTATCATGCCAACAAAGATACAGTTATCTCCTGGTATTAGTAGATACCTTTTCTGGGTGGCCAGAAGCTTTCCCCTGCTGCACCAACAAGGCTAGTGAAGTCACTAAGGTACTCCTCAAAGAGACCATACCCAGGTTTGGAGTGCCTATCGGGATGTCATCTGATAGAGGACCTCATTTTATATCTGAAGTGTTATATCAACTTAGTGAGCCATTAGGGATAAGTTGGGATTTACATACTCCATGGAGACCCCAATCTAGTGGAAGGGTTGAGCGAATGAATCAAACTTTAAAGAGACAAATTAGCAAAATGTGTCAGGAAACCTCTTTGAAATGGCGACAGGTGTTACCACTAGCTTTGTTACGAATTAGAGTTGACGTTTGGGAGACCATAATCTGTTACAACTTTCCCTGGATCCGAAGAACAAATTGGGAATTAGGAAGTAGAACAATATTTAGTTTCATTAGGTAAATCCTTGAATGAACTAAAAAGGCTTATTATTCTCTCTGAACCTCTTACCCTAGACACCCCAGTTCATCCATTTCAGCCTGGGGATCACGTATACATCAGGACCTGGAAATCACAACCACTTCAGGAGTAGTGGAAAGGACCTTATTTAGTTCTGTTAACTACAAGAATGGCAGTGAAAGTGAAAGGACTTAACTCCTGGATTCATTGCACCAGAATTAAGGCTCTTGACTCAGAGTTGACAGTGGAAAGCACCAGACTTCTGTGACTGAAAATTTCAAAGATATTTGTGGACGAGTAGTGAAATGTATAAGCTAATGTTTATGGGAATTTATTTATCTTTAGGTGAGGGTGTTGAAGAAAATTTAATATTGACTTTAATCCAAGAGTTTGGTAAAATGCACAATCTGTCCAGCATTACAGCTTGCCTCCCTATCCCCAGTTCAGCAGGGGAACCCATTCCCTGGGGAATTATCCCTATAGATCTGTCAATTGTGATACACTATGATAATCTGACTAAGGTGATGGCAAAAGCAAACATCACTCACTCTTTGGATGAGAAAGAGAGATGTAGGCAACAGGGAGATGGCCTTCTTGAGGATCCAATAGCTTGGAGGCCAGGAGATAATAGAATTATTTTAAGAAAGGAAAAAGGTAAGGAGTGTCCAGTAGGGTCCCATACTCTCGACCAACATTTTCTGGATTTTGCCTTGGGAGCCTCAGGAGGAGAAGCAGCCAGGTTGTTAGATTTATGTGTTACTAAAAATCACACCCAAAATGTTTCAGACTTGCCAGAATGTCAAACTCTCCAAAGCAAGCCTTGTACTTGGACAAAACCCTTAGAAGGACAATGGAAATACTTGGGAAAGGTAGAATGGTGTCTGAATTGGGGAATCACACCTATGTATAATCTAAGTAAAAATCAATGGAGGTGTGGAGAAAAAGAAAACCATGAAAATCTGTCCAGCACCATAAGCTGGATGGTCAAATTAATTCTAAATTGTAATAACAAACACTTAAGATTGTGTTAAATCTCTGGAAGTTCCTTCCCCAAGTTACACTGTTTGGGCTGCTTCAGATGGATATTGGACCACCCAACTCCTGCTTGGACTGACCACCAGGCAAGTTACTTTAGGGTTATTAACCCTATGTCTGACTTGGAAAAGAAGCCCCATAAAAGCCCAGTACTGGAATAAGGTAAAACGAGATATTGAGGATGAATGGACAGGGCCTTCAGCTTCTACACAGTTTGAATGGGCCCTACAGAGTTTTCTCTTACCAGGACCCATGGCTCTAAGAAAACAGAATTTTGTTAGAAAATCTAACTTGACAAGTAAGGAAACTATCTGAAGCCACAGAAAGGCGATTTCAAATTATGAATAAGCAAATACAGGCAAATACTAAATTCACATTATAAAACAGACTGGACTTAGATCTATTGCAGGCCAAAGAACAAGGGCTTTGTGGGTAATTAAAACTGGATAGAGAACACTGTTGTGTACACATCCCAAATGTAACAGAAGATCTCCAAAAACAACTTAACAAAATGCGGCAAGTTCCTGAAGATAGCAATGCTATCCAAAAGGCCTCTGAAACTAATTGGCTTAACAAAATTCTTCAAGGAATAGGGGGATGGTCCTTGAGAGGATGGCTGGCTGGAATACTGGAAACCATCATAATTGTAGTAATTACCGGTCTTTCTGTTAGTTGGGTTTGTAGAATAATCAATCGAGATCTCGCGAGAATGTATGCGACTATAGAGAAAAATTGAGTTGAAACTTATCAAATGACCTTGAGGAATTTGAAAGGTTTCAAAGGGGGAAATTGATACCAAAAGGGTTAATTCAATTTTTACTGTGCCTGTGAATTTTTAGTAGAAAAACAAGGCATGCAAAAACTGCTTTCCCAGCAAGGACTGTTGGAAGATAACAAGAAGATATCTGGCTCAAGAATGTAGTGACAGACAAAACAAGGACTGAATCTGGGAACTTGGGGTGGGTTTTATGGTAATGGATAAATTGTAATATGCATGTAGTGACTGTATATAAGCAACACTCTTGTAAAATCACATGTCTGCATAGGGTTAGGAGTATCCCCTGCGGGACCTCAGGCTTGAATAAATGATGCCCTCTTTAATACCACATTAGCATTAAGGAGTCTTATTCCGATATTTTGGAAGATTTGGTGACAAGTCTACCAAGAGTTGGGGCCCACTAGACCTGCTGTTTACAAACAGAGATGGGCTGCTGGGACATGTGGTGGTCAGAGGCTGTCTTAGGCACAGCAACCACAATATGATAGAGTTTTCAATAGTTGGTAAAGTAAGGAGGGGAGTCAACAAAACCTCTACTCTGGACTTCTAGAGGGTGGACTTTGGCCTGTTCAGGACACTGTTTCAGAGAGTCCCCTGGTGAACAGTTCTTAATAACAACGGGGTCCAGGAAGGCTGGACATACTTTAAGAAGGAAATTGTAAAGGTTGAGGAGCAGTCTGTCCCTATGTGCCAAAAGACGAGCTGTCGGGGAAGAAGACCGGCCTCGCTGAACAGGGATCTTTTACGAGAACTCAGGGAAGAAAGAAGGTTTATGACCTTTGGAAGAAGGGGCAGGCAACTCAGGAAGAGTACAAAGATGTCATTAGGTTACATAGAGAGAAAATAAGAAAGGCAAAAGCTCAACCAGAACTCAATCTGCCTACTGCTGTGAAAGATAATAAAAAGGGTTTTTATAAATACATTAACAACAAAAAGAGCACCAAGGAAAATCTCCATCCTTTATTGTACATGGGAGGGAATATAGTCACCAAGGATGAGGAAAAGGCTGAGGTACTTAACATCTTCTTTGCCTCAGTCTTCAACAGTAAAACCGGTTATCCTCAGGGCAACTGGCAACCTGAGCTGGTAGACAGGGATGGGGAGCAGAATAGCCCCCTTGTAATCCAGGAGGAAGCAGTTAGCAACCTGCTGAGCCACTTAAGACACTCATAAATCTATGGGACTGGACGGAATTAGTTTGAGGGTGCCGAGAGAGCTGTCAGAAGAGCTCATCAAGCCAATGTCCATCATTTATCATCAGTCCTGGCTGACCGGGGAGGTCCTGGATGACTGGAGGTTGGCCAATGTGATGCCCATCCACAAGAAGGGTCAGAAGGAGGATCTGAGGAACTACAGGCCTGTCACCCTGACCTCAGTGTCTGGCAAGGTTATGGAACAGATCATCTTGAATGCGATCATATGGCATATAGAGGACAACCAAAGGATCAGACCTAGCCGGGATGGGTTTAGGAAAGGCATGTCCTGCCTGACCAACCTGATTTCCTTTTATGACCAGGTGACCCACCTTATGGATGAGGAGAAGGCTGTGGATGTTGTCTACCTGGACTTCAGAAAAGTCTTTGATACTGTCTCCAATGGCATTCTCCTGGAAAAGCTGGCAATCCACGGCTTGGACAGGTACACTCTTCGTTGGGTTAAAAACTGGCTGGGTGTCCAGGCCCTGAGTTAGTGTGATGGTAAATGGTGTCACATGCGGTTGGTGGCTGGCTAGTCACTAGTGGGGTTCTTCAAGGCTCAATATTGGGGCCAGTCCTGTTTAATATCTTTATCAATGATCTGGAAGAGTGGATCAAGTGTATCCTCAGTAAGTTCACAGACTTCACCCAAGTTGGGCTGGGAGTGTTGATCTGCTGAAGGGTAGGAAGGCTCTACAGAAGGATCTGGACAGGCTGGATTGATGGGCCGAAGCCAATGGTATGAGATTCAACAAGACCAAGTATTGGGTCCTGCACTTAGGCCACAACAATCCCATGCAGTGCTACAGGCTTGAGGAAGAGTGTCTGAAAAGCTTCCCAGCACAAAAAAGGACCTGGGAATGCTGGTCAACAACAGCTGAACATGAGTCAGCATGCGCCCATGTGGCCAAGAAAGCCAATGCCATCCTGGCCTGTATCAACAATAGTGTGGCCAGCAGGACCAGGGAAGTGGTTGTCCTCCTGTACTTGGCACTGTGTTCCGGTTTGGCCAAATTTAGAAATATATACTCTGAGAGAAGGCACAACCACCCCTCCTCCACCAGGTTCGGGGAAAATAAATTTTCATCAAAGGAAAGTGAAGGAGATAAAACTATTTATCTACCAAACACACGGGAAAAGGAAAATAATGCTAAATAATAAAATCTCTCACTGTGGAGAAAAAACCTGGGAAAGTGTTAGAGTCCTCCCTTTGGTCTCCTTGGAGCTGGGGCTTGGCCCAGGGCCAGGCCCTCTGTGCCCGGTGGAAAGTCCTCCTGATGTGCTCTGGGTTGAAGCAGTCCAGTAGAAAAGGGAGACAATCTGAAATTCCAGGGAAGGAAAAACAAAGTTCAACTCTCAGTCTCCCTTCGGAGAAAAAGAAAACTGAACAACTGGCCAAAAGCTGACTGGAAAGCAGCAAGCCGGGTGCTTCCTCGCTTCCCTGCCACAGCTGGGGAAAAAAAAATTTGCTATCTCTGTGTGACCTTGAACAAGCTGCAAACTGCTTTGAAAAAGTTTTGCTCAGTTTTTCCTTCCCCCTCTCAGGCTCAGTTTAGAGGCATAGAAAGGCACAAAGTTAATTTCTGGGCATAGGGCAGCAATATGGGATACACATCATAAAGTCACCCCAAGACACACTGGTGATGCCACACCTCGACTGCTGTGTCCAGTTCTGGGCCCCTCACTACAAGGACACTGAGATGCTGGAGCAAGTCCAGAGAAGGGCAACAGAGCTGGTGAAGGGTCTGGAGCACAAGTCTGATGATGAGAGGCTGAGGGAGCTTAATCTGGAAAAAGGAGGCTCAAGGGTGACCTTATCACTCTCTACAACTACCTGAAAGGAGGTTGTAGCCAGGTGGGGGTCAGCCTCTTCTAGGCAACTAGTGACAGGACAAGAGGACATAGTCTCAAGCTGCACCAGGCAAGGTTCAGGTTGGACATCAGGAAGAATTTCTTTATGGAAAGGGTTGTTAAGCATTGGAACGGAATGCCCAGGGACATGGTGGAATCACCATCCCTGGAGGTGTTCAAGAAACAACTGGACGCAGCACTTAGTGCCATGGTCTAGTTGACAAGGTGGTGATCACTCAAAGGTTGGACTCAATGACCTTAGAGGTCTTTTTAAACATAAATGATTCTGTGATTCTGTATGAGTGAAAGTGAAATTTAGGTTTGAATTTTTAAGAAAACAAGTGCTTTAAAGTTAGTCCACAGAAGAAGAAAAATATGACAAATAACTAATCTAAACCAAATTCTATACTAACATATTATTCTGTAATAACATATACTAACCTACTGACAAGAAAAAATCACTTCATCCATGCTGTAAGCAAACTGTGATCAGCAAGAGTGAACTGTGTTTGCTCAGTCTGGAATAGAGAAGGCTTTTGTGGGGGGACTTAGTAGCCTTCCAATACCTCCAAGGAGGTCATCAACAAACTGAGCCAGACTCTTCACAGAGGTCTATAGTAGGAAGAGGAAAAACAATAGGCAGATACTGGAATAAGAGCTGCTCCAAGTGGATATATAACAGCAGTTGAGCATCAGAACAGGCTGCTCAGAAATGCTCTGCAGTTTTCAGCCTTGGAGACTTGAAATGAGACTTGATAAATCCATGATCAACCCGGTCTGATTCAAACTGTCCTTCCTTTAAGCAAGAGGTTGTACTAGAGATGGTCTCTTCTAACCTGAATTACCCTACAATCCTATGAACAAGCTTCAAGTCTTAGGTCTGCTATAATTCCTCCAACTACCTAGATGTAACAATAATAAATTAAATGTTGACAGAAGTCACAATACAGTTAGATAGGACCAGGTCTTTGACATACAGACAAAGAGCCAGGAGACATGGGCAAGGATTCAAACGTGGTTGTATTTTGCCTGAATAACTTCATTCTTTGAATTGCGTACCACTAAGATTTGAAGTGTGCTATACACCATATGGAAATATGCTAAATTAAAAACAAGACAACAATGGCTAAAGGACTGTACAGGACACCAGCCAGTGATGGCATGATTCTAGAAATCAAAGCCTGAAGTACAACCTTGCCATGTTTCTAGCACATCTCATCTGAAGAAAGAAGACACTGCTCCTTTCAAGTTGCTATAGTGGTTGAGTAGGCTTACCATGAACTATCACTGCCATAAGAATAACATATTATAATATCAGCCCCACCCCACCCCAAAAATTAACCAATTGGTATAAAGTATTACTTAAATTAATCTCTTTAGTCTCCTAAAGGTAAGTGAAATAACTGTATCTTAGACCTTTAATGTTAGAACTGGTTGTTCTCCTCAGTTCTGTCACAATTTCTTATCACAAAACATTTCAGAGATTTGCACATCATTTTGCAAGCATGGATAATTAGGTCTCTTAGAGGGCTGCAAGCAATACACTTATTACTGTAGAATACTATCAGGTTCTTTATAGTATTAAAAATATAGGAATACTATCTGAACAAGGGCTGGGAAAAGAAAAAATATGATGAATAATGTTACTGTATCACCAACAAAATGAGGTTTTAACATGTTAAAGGAGTAATCAATAATGAAAGCATCTAAAATTAATAAATGCTGTACATAAAAATAAAAGTAATACCTGGAATAATAAAGTTTAAACCAACTGATTTGAAATTTCAATTTTAAGCTGAAGAAACAATTTTTTCAACAAAAGTTAAAGAAAAATGATCTTACCTTATCTAGTCTTTTTTGCCAACTTTCTTCACGTTTGACCATGAGTTCAATACAATGAGAGAGTGTAGCAAGTATTCCAGCAGTAGTTGCCTTGAAAGTTATGGCTTCTCCTTTAAAGTCTATACCATTAATTCCTTTGGGTGTCACATATGGAAACACTAAAACCAAATATGAATTATTCACTGATAACTGCCTTAAACTCAAACAAGCATTTTACATGTATGCTTTATATTATCACTGTTTGAAGAAAATAGACTGGCTAGAAATTTAATTTAAAAATCAAAAGTACTAATAATTTTCAACTATTCACTGGATAAGGAAAGAGATTTAAAAAGAAAAACACATCCCTCAGCTTCATCTTGCTATACTGTATTTCAAGTCTGCTTGTAATGCTGTATTACTCTGCAAATCATGTGGGTGGAGGGAGTGGGAATACTTTGTAACAATAGCAGTTTGACAGCTTGAAGTGGGGCCTAATTAATACAGAGCAGCCTTAAAACATATCCAATACAGCACTAAGAAAGAAACAATTTCAAAAAGCAATGAAACACCAAAGGTAACATTTCAAGGCTGCTTTAAGCAGGTAACTATAGATTTAAAAACCACTACATAAAAAGGTATGATATAAAAGTATCAAATATGTTGAATTATCCAAGTACTGTGATGTTTTATAGTTCCAACAACTACTTCTTGCTGTCAACCAGGCCATCTGTTACTAAGGCTATTTAAACAAGTCACTTAAAATGTGTGACAAAAAAGTACCTATTCTATGTCAAACTCATATATAGGTTGACAGAATAACAAATCAAACACTAAGCAATAATGTCAGAAAATATTAGAAAGCAGAAGTAACACTCATGTTGAAGCTGAGCCAAGCAAGTTAAAGTAACTCCTGCTATGCCATGGGGCAACCTGATGACTTATCACCCACTTGGATATTGCTTTCTTTTCCTGGTCTGTCAGTTTGTTAATGTGTCACTGTTACAGTTTAAAGAGTAAACATAATTATTTGTGTAAATTTATGCAATATCAATCTGCAAGGGTAAAAAGCAGAGCTTTCAAGCATCTCAGTTCTTGCAGAGAAGAGAAATGCAACTGCTGTTCTCTAATAGTAGACCACAATATCTACACTTAAGGAACAGAAAGCAAGCATCACATGATCTTAAGAAATGGTTCAACTGTCCAGAGGTTTTATATGCCCTTCTTTCAGAAGGAATCAAACTTTCTCAAACAGATGTTTACATACCACACACTACTTCAAATACCTCAGTAAACATACATACTATGGTATAACACAGCTTATCTTTTTGTTTCATGTAATCAAGAATACTCCCTAAAAGGATATAGACAATGGGAGTGAAAGAAAGAAAGATCAATCTGTTTCAGAAGCAATAATGAGCTCTCCCTCCCCCTAACAGCTACAGAGGGAAAAATGCAGTTTATACTGCTAATATGTAATGCTGGTGTAGACCATGTTCACGTGCAGGCTTACCAGCACAGCTACGCTGCTTATACATGTGATTTCTCTCTTAAGTATGCTAGACACACTGAAGAAATTACCACTCACTGCAACAGTATAAAATAATTTCATAAATCTATGGTAAACTGCAAGGGAGATGCAGCAAAGTAGCCTCATTTCCTGGAAAAAAGCCAGCTTTTTTTCCTGGATGTCTTTAGGTCTCATTTACAGCTCATTAATACTTCCACACAGTTTCAATCATCATATAATTCTTTAATAACGTCTCAAAGTAGCAGTGATACATACAGAGTTTGCAGTTTCAAAGTCAGTGTCATCAAATTTCAAAATTAAATCTTGCATCAGGAGATCTGTAGGTTCAAGTTAAAGGCTAATAGAAAAGTGTTCTTATCATTGCAACTGCTCTTCTTGCCTAGAGATCAAACAGTATGTAGCCAATTGAAAGAAGCAGCAGTATGATTTTTCTTCTACTTTAACTTCAACATCTTCCAAGTGGTTTCTTTTTAATTATCCTATCTCTTAATAATTTTGCTTTATTCATTAATTGTTTTCTCTTGCCTTTCTTATAATGGATTTTTCATAGCATGTTTTAGCCTTCTTCAATAGCTCTTCAGCCCTTCTCTCCTACACACCTCTGTTTGTTAGGATAGATTGGTTGTGCCTTCTTATTCATAAGATGCTGTTTGTAATACTTTCCCAGATGTTCCAAAAATCACCTGTTCAATCAAATCTGTTTTCCACTGAAAGACTAGTTTTAAAAGACAGTAAGTAGAAAAACAAAGTTCCTTTATCTTTTCTCTTAACATCTTATGCCATTAAACTAATTCTAAATGAAAGAGAAATGCTTTGGTACACAACCCATTTATTTATACCTACTGTTGCTGATATTCTGTGGATACCAATAGTATCAATATAATTAGTTTTCCTCTAAAAATAATCTCATTATTCCAGCAGTATGTTGGTGAATATTCTTCCTCCATTCAAAGCATTAAAATCCAACACAAATCCCACTGTGTTTTATATAAAAATTTTCTTTCAGTCTCTGTACCATTTCCATCTTTGTAGTTTCAGTACAAAACCACCTTCCATCTTCAAAGAGGTTCCCTTAAGTACCACCTACTGCTCTTATTCCTACATAATTTAAACCCAAATCCTGAGCAGATGAATGGCAACACTTCCTGATCAAGATTCTACATTCTTAGATTCTAAAATCCCACTGGGTAAATGTGCATCAGCCAGGATCTCCCTTGGTGCTTTATACAAATGATCATTGTTTCAGTTACCAGATTTTCTAATTGGAAAATGAGCAGTAAATTTGAATACCTTCATAGTGCTCTTTTTAACTTTCACTCAAAGATCCTAGAGAACTCTAGAACCAAGCTAGAAAATTAAATCCACTCAAAATGCTCCCTTTTTCTCCTGCCCCTTCCGATAATGGAGGAACACTAGGAGAGATTATAAATTGGAATTACAAATTACTGAAAAACTGCAATACCTACACAATATTAATAAAAGAATGTACAAAAGAGAGAGTTTTACCCACAAAAGGGCACTCACCACTGAACAAACAAAAACGCCTCCCAAAGATGGCACCTGGCGTGGTTTCCCAGACAAAGGCAAAATGGTTACTGGCCCTGGACTGGGGCAACATGGTATTTGGAAAAACAAAAAGATATATCGGGAGGCTCTCACAGCTTAACTTTTTCCCCCCAGCCCAAAAACAATATAAAACAGGGACAAAAAGAAACTTGGAAAGCTAGTTCATCCAAATGAGGAGTTGTGCTGCTGAAATGATGACTTTGCGCCACCTGGTACAGCTCGGGCCCCACTGCAGGGGCTCTCTCCAGGGTGGTGGCAGCGGTGGTGTGGGTACAGGGACTCACTCTCTGGTGCAGTGGAGTTGTGGCAGCAGCAACAGCAGTCCCGGTCCCACACCCTCTCCAGAACGAGCCCAGAAAAAAAAATGAAAAACTTCCTATTTCCAGCCTTGGCTTTTTCCCTTCCAAAACCACACCCCCCATCAGTGACATGGATGGTATTGAATAGACAGCAAAAAATCTCCACCCCCTTGTTTCTGTACCCAAGATATTATCCATCCCTTATTACCATTAACATCATGCCCAGATTTCATACCTTTCAACTATATACATATATATACATATAGCTATGCACAAGTACAGGTATTATTTCAGCAGTCACTGGAAATACCCCCAAGATGTTTGTTGAATTCTTTTAGTCCATGACTGGTGCAACTGGACCAGTTCATACTCATTGTCCATGGTATTTATGACATACAGTGTCAGTGTCATTCAACAACCCATATTACATATGGAATTCAACATTACAGATGGTTCTCACCCAAATATCAAATCACCTTGAGGTACACATCATGTTTGTCCCTCTGCATTTCCCACCAAGTGCACCCAGGTCCTTGAGCAAAAAGAATCCCATGCCCATGGGTTTGCCTTTGCTTGAAACAGGACTAATCCAAGCTGTCTTCCCTAACACATTCCTCATATGCACCATGGGGACATTATCCCCTTCCACAGTATGCAGAGGTTCTGATTAGGCAGAGCCGGCTTGATTGGTGGAGCCTCTAGTGTTAACTAACCAGGTGACCTTCACTAAATGTAGATCCCAATGTTTGAAGGTCCCACCGCCCATTGCTTTCGATGTGGTTTTTAACAGTCCATTACATCATTCCATCTTTCCAGAGGCTGGTGTGTGATAGGGAATATGATACACCCACTCAATACCATGCTCTCTAGCCCAGGTGTCTATGAGGCTGTTTTTGAAATGAGTTCCGTTGTCTGACTCAAATCTTTCTGGAGTGCCATGTGGCCACAGGACTTGCTTCTCAAGGCCCAAGATGGTGTTCTGGGCAGTGGCGTGAGGCACAAGATCCATCTTCAGCCATCCCATGGTTGTTTCCACCACTGTAAGCATGTAGTGTTTGCCTTCGCAGGTTTGCGGGAGTGTGATGTAATTGATCTGCCAGGCGTCCCCATATTTATATTTTAGCCATCATCCCCCATATCACAGAGGCTTTACCAACTTGGCCTGTTTGATTGCAGCACATATTTCACACTTATGGATAACCTGGGAGATGGTGTTCATGGATAAGTTCACCCCTCAATCATGAGCCCATCCGTATGTTGCATCTCTTCCTTAATGACCTGAGGCATTGTGGGCCCATCAAGCCAGAAATAATTCACCCTTATATTTCCAGTTCAGATCTACCTGAAACACTTTAGCCTTGGTAGCTTGATCTATCTGTCCATTTTTGCAATGCTCTTCAGTAGCCCAGCGCTTGGGTATGTGTGCATCTACACGATGGACTTTTAGAGCCAACTTCTCTACCCAGGTAGTGATGTCTTGTCACACTTTGGCATCCCAGGTGTGTTTACTTCTTCACTGCCAATTGGTCTTTTTCCATTGCTCCAGCCACCCCCACAGAGCATTTTCTACCATCCACAAGTCAGTGTAGAGGTAGAGCGTTGGCCATTTCTTTCGCTCAGCGATATCTAAAGCCAGCTGGACATCTTTCAGCTCTGCAACCTGACTTGATCCACCTTGTCCCTCGGTAGCTTCTGCAATTCACCGCATAGGACTTGATCCAGCAGCTTTCCATTTTCAGTTTGTCCCTACAATACAGCAGGAACTGTCAGTAAAGAGAGCATGTCACTTTTCATTTTCTGGTACCTGATTATATGGTGAGGCCTCCTCAGCATGTGTCACCTGCTCCTCTTCTGATGATAGTCCAAAATTTTCTCCTTCAGGCCAATTCATGATGATCTTCAAGATCCCTGAGTGATTGGGGTTTCCTATTCAAGCTAGCTGTGTGAACAGCATGACCTGCTACAGTGGGGAATACTGTAACACGATGTATCAAACAAGGAGGCCCATGGAAAAGAAATATATATGGACAGATTCTTGATAGATGTTTCAGAGATGTTTATTTCTCCAGCTGCACGGCCAGAGGTTGCCGAGGAACTGCCACAGTCACGGGACCCGAGGGTCCTTCCCCGCGCAGGGGAACACCAAACAACCAATGGGGAACGAGGCTGACCAGGGGCTAAGGAAACCCCGTGCCTCTCCCCAGGGCTACATGGCAGGGGGGACGAACCGCAACACTTCAATGACCCATTTACTCCACGTAGCATCAGTGGCATAATGTGCGGAAGGGACTTTCCCTTTGAACATCCAGCCCAGCACTGGTAATCGTGGTGCCAGGAGCAGCTGTGCTTTGGTGCCAATCACTTCTGAAGCAGCTCGAACCCCTTCATAAGCTGCCAGGATCTCTTTTTTAGTTGGGGTGTAGCAGGCCTTGGATCCTTTGTATCCCTGACTCCAGAACCTCAGGGGCCATCCTCGAGTGTCCCCAGGTATTTTCTGCCAGAGGCTCTGGGAAGGACCATTCTCCCTGGCTGCAGTGTAGAGCATGCTTTTTACATCCTGTCCTGTCCTGACTGGCCCAAGGGCTACTGCATGAACAATCTGCTGTTTAATTTGTTCAAAAGCTTGTTCTTGTCCAGGGCCTCATTTGAAATCATTTTTCTTCTGTGTCACAAGATAGAGAGGGCTTGAAATCTGACTGTACTCTGGAATATGCATTTTCCAAAAACCCACAGCACCTAGGAAAGCCTGTGTTTCCTTCTTGCTGGTCATGGGGGACATAGCAGCTATTTTGTTGACCACATCCACTGGAATCTGATTACATCCATCTTTCCATTTTACTCCTCAAAACTGAATTTCCTTGGCAGGTCTCTTGACCTTACTTTGTTTTATGGCAAAAACATCTTTCAGGAGGATTTGGATTACCTTCTCCCCTTTCTCAAAAACTTCCTCTGCTCTGTTGCCCCACATGATGATGTCATCGATTTACTGCAGGTGTTCAGGAGCATCACCCTTTTCCAGTGCAGCCTGGATCAGTCCACAGCAAATAGTGGGGCTGTTTTTCCACCCCTGGGGCAGCTGGTTCCAGGTGTACTGCACACCCCTCCAGGTGAAAGCAAACTGTGGCCTGCACTGTGCTGCTAAAGGAATGGAGAAAAACCCATTAGCTTCCTTGGACTCCAGTTCGTACTGAAGTTCCAGCATGTCTGGCACAACAGCACTCAGGGATAGTGTGACTTCGTTCAGGCCATGATAGTCTACTGTCAGCCTCCACTCTCCACTGGACTTACACACTGGCCATTTAAGACTATGAAAGGGTGAGCAAGCCTTCCTGACCACTCCCTGGCTCTCCGGTTCATGAATCATCTCATGGATGGGGGTCACGGAATCCCGGTTGGTGCAGTATTATCAACGGTGCACTGTTGTGGTAGTGATCAGTACCTGTTCTTCTTTAACCTTCAACAGTCCCACAGCAGAAGGGTCCTCTGAGAGACCAGGCAAGGTATTCAACTAATTTCCTCTGTCTCTACAGCAGCTATCCCAAAAGCCCAATGCTGCCCTTTTGGGTCCTTGAAATACCCTCTCCTGAGCACTACAATTAATCTTTAGCAGAGCAAGCACTTTATATGATTGAAAAAAAAATCTAGTCATATTTTTAGTTCTCTGGAAGTATACTGTAACTCCTTCCAATTCCTTTCCTTCTAACAGTTTTGGCAACAATCTAGAAAGAAAACTTAAATACAGTAAAGAGACATGCAACACATGGGGAACTAGAGCCAGGTAAAAGAAAACAGAAGACAGAAAAGGCTTATTTTGCACATATATTTTTCAGATTCTTGAAGAAAGTGTCTACAATTTTAAAAATGCTTTTGCTAAGTACTTCCTTTGGAGATTCCATTGGATTTGCAACTGTACTGCTTCAAAATTTTGTGAACCAAAGTCTAACAAATACTGAATTGTCAACCATTATAGAATGTCAATATGGAAATAGTTTCAGCCAGGAAACAAGAGAAAGTATAAGAAGAATGCAAATTAATTTTTTAAAATGCATATACAACTTCTGGCAGGCCAGATGTATCAGATTTCTAAAAAAGCAAGACTTGCATGAGGAATTCACATTTACTGAATGGATACAGTGAGTACAACGACTATAACCAGATCATTTAAGATAAGAATAAAAATCAGAATTCTGTTCAGCATAACACTGAAAAATACAGTTTTAAAAAGTGCTAAAACTAGGATGAGTGATATTCAGTAACAATGTTGACTTAATCAATACATAGACATAGAATTTAGAAAAACCATAATGGAGCACACCAAACTGGAAAAGCATTGTGCTTCACCACACTCCTAAAGCAGATAATACTTGCAAGAATAACTGCAATTGCTTGTTACAAATCTCAGTTCACAGTATACAAATGATGCAGCTGTTTCAACAGATTTTTGTAGTGGAAATGGCTTTGGACACAGAATAGGAAATTCCAGCTTAACAGTCTTGCATTAATATTTGTGTGAATTAAGAATAACTCAGATTATAATTCCTTAACTGCTTTTCATGATTATCTTAACACGAATAAGAATGTCCCGTCACATACATTCAAATAACTATCTTGTCATTTTCTGCTTAGAAAAGAACATAAATACCCATCTTGTATCAGACATCATACCATTCATATGAATTTTCAGTGAAAAAGTTGACACACTTACATTTTTCCTTACTGCTGTTACTGTTATGTAAAAAATCCCCATCAGAACGCATCACAGGGAAATCATCTTCATCATCTTCTACCACTAAATGTGAGAAAGTGTGTGTTATGGGAGTGAGAAAGCTTTCCCAAGTCTTTAGTATGCAAAAAAGAATTAAGAGCATCTTCATGGCTAAGCAGCATTTAAGATTTTTTCCTATAAGTCATGACACACACCTTCTCTCACCTTCTCTTCTTTTTTTTTGACCACTATCAACATTACTTTCAGAAACCATCAGGAGACTAACATTTGCTCAATGTTGAAATTTAGCACTTGATTTGATGGTAAGAAGAACATTATCTTGGTGTTACAACTGGATAAGCAAGGAGCCACAGTTGATCAACTATCTACTCTTTTACACTAGAAAGTTCTCAAAGAAGTGGAATGGTACTTATCTATTGGTTTCTCACTATCAAAAGTTTCAGGCTGCCAGAACAAATGTGGGAATGAATATTAATGCCTCAGAAGAGTGCATGAATACAACAAGCTGTGCTCTGGGAAGAACAATTCAGAGAGATGTAGACATCCACACCTGAGTCTACTAGGACTTCCAGTGTGCACTCAGTGCTCAAGCTACAGGCAATACATCTCAGGAGCATTCATTACAGCAGAACCTTTGCCTTTTTTAAAGAATGTATTGTTCCTATTAAAACTAATAACCTATTGCTTTTCAAAATAAAGATAAGAGACTGGTTTTGGCTGGGATAGAGTTCATTTTCTTCTCAGTAGCTGGTACAGAGCTGTGTTTTGGATTCAGTATGAGAATAATGTTGATAACACACTGATGTTTTGGTTGTTGCTAAGTAGTGCTTACCTAAGTCAAGGACTTTTCAGTGTCTCATGCTCTGCCAGTGAGGAGCTGCACAAAAGGCTGGGAGGAAGCATGGGCAGGACAGGTGACCCGAACTGGCCAAAGGGATATTCCACACCATAGAATGTCATACCCAGTATATAAACTGGGGGGAGTTACCTGGAAGAGGGGGCTGATCACAGCTAGTGAATGGGATGGGCATCGGTCAGTGGGTGGTGAGCAATTATATTGTGCATCACTTGTCTTTCTTGGGTTATATTTCCCTCTCTCCCTCTCCTTCTTATTACAATTATTATTATTATTATTATCTTTTACTTTGTTTCAAATAAACTGTTCTTTTCTCAACCCATGGCTTCTATTTTCTTTCCTGATTCTCCTCCCCATCCCATTGGGAGTGAAGGGGAAGTGAGCAAGCAGATGCATGGTACTTGGTTGCCAGCTGGAGTTAAACCATGACAGAGACACAGCAGTAAACAAACTTGAATTCATGTTATGGGGTAAACAATTATTGTTATATAATATCAAATGCTTAAAAGATCATTTATACAATTGACAGCTAGAGGTCAATATTTAAGTTAAGCAGATTTTTATGGGAATCCAACTTCTGAAGTGAAAATAGTTAACACAGTGTATGCAGAAATATCTATGATTGATCCCATTACTAAAGACTAAATTTAATATACATACTTCATTTATATGGTATAAAATGCTATAGTAACTATTTCAAGAGCTATTACTGTGTAAAAAGTTAAATTCTATGGAGATAATAGTTCTCAATTACAGTTTTACCTTTATCCCTCTGGAGTTCATCTTTGGAAACTGCATCTGCACAGGCATCAAAGTATTTCTGTAAAGTATCAACTTGTCTACACAAAATGTCTCTAAAGGTTTCCATTTCTGCAAGCTTTTCACGTAAGCTATGGCCCTTCTGAAAATACAAGCAAAAAAAGGCTCAAATGCTTCTACAGGCTCAGCAATAGTTCAATGCCAAGAAAAAAGGATTTCTGCAATTATGAAGAGCAAATTCTTTAAGCACACCAAAGAAATTTCAGATATCAGCAGCTATGAAATACTGTTAATGTTAGAACAACATAAGAAACTGTATAAAAGTGTTTCTTACTCATTTTGTCCACTGGTCTCAATTTTTCATCTTGACTTTATCTGCTACTTTAGAGCATTCAATAAAAGTTTGTTAAAAACACAGTCTTACATACTATGAGGTTTATACCTATTTGCCTGAAAACAGTCAGTTCTAGTTAAAGATCTTTGTTCTAGCCTTTACTCCCTCCTTTCTTGTGCTGCTCCTCTTCTGCCCCAACCAATTTCAAATGTTAAATGTTTATACACATGAAACAAAGAAAGCTGTCATTTGTCAAGTCACAAAATCAGCATTTCCTTTCATTTAGAAGCCCTGATTTTCTCAAAAGTATGCTAAGAAAGACTAATAAATCCTCCCACAGGTTTGATTTCCTTGCCATAATTTAAGAGGGTTAACTGCATAGAGGCATTAAAAAGTTTCCTGTATGATCTGTTCATCATTACATGCTGAATTACTAACACTTATAATAAACCAAAGATTTGCTTAGGGTTTTTTCTTATAATTGTGTGAACAAGTCTTCACATAGCTTATTTACTTTCTAGTTTTGTGTGTTATTTAAACACCAATACTAAGAAAATGTTATTCACTAACCTTGAATGAAGAGGTGGATGTTGCAGAGTATCCACTTGCTCCAGAAACAAGAGACACCATGGAGCCGTGGCGTCGTAAACTTGACTCTGATGCATAGCCAGATTCAGTCTAAAAACCAAACCACACACAAAAGTAGAGAGTTGAGGCTTTTAATAAAAAAAGAACTAGTGAAAGCAAGTTTAATATCTCCTCTAAACTAGCCCATTTGTTTCTTGTCAGGAAGCAGCTAGGGCTTAATAACTTGGATTGTGTCTGGAAGTTTAAGATGCTGATGTAGTAACTGTAAAGTTACTATGAATCTTTTTTTTGTTATCATGTTGATCTGGAAAAAAAGTAGTTATCTGCAATTTATTGTGTACCCCTAAAAGAGTAACTAATTAAATAATGCAAAAAAATGAAAAATATCTATTAAAATAGCATGAAAAATATCAAAAAATATTAAGTTTGACAAATGTCCTCACAAGTAAAACAGAAGAAGACAGTGAGGAACTGTAAGAAGAATATTTTCCTAAAGGTTAACATAAAATGACCCACACATGGCAAAGGAGAAGAAAAACCCTGAAAGAGAATGTAAGACAGTGTTGGAAAATCTCATTCCCTAACTACCGTACCAGTCTTTATAGTATTCATTTCTATGAACTTTCTTCATCCCAGGAGGACCCTGAGAACTACTGATGTGTCAGCCTCACCTCTGTGACTGGGAAAATAATGGAAGAGATCCTCCTGGAAGCTATTCTAAGGCACATGGAGGACAGGGAGGTGATTCAGCACAGCCGGCATGGCTTCACCAAGGGCAAGTCCTGCCTGACAAACCTAGTGGGCTTCTATGATGGAGTGACTACATCAGAGGACAAGGGAAGGGCTACAGATGCCATCTATCTGGACTTCTGTAAAGCCTTTAACATGGTCCCCAACAACATCCTTCTCTCAAAATTGGAGAGACAAGGATTTGATGGGTGGACTGGTGGATAAGGAATTGGTTGGATGGTCACATCCAGAGGGTAGTGGTCAATGGCTCAGACTCCCGATGGACATCAGTGACTAGTGGTGCCCCTGAGGGGGCTGTATTGGGACCAGTTTTATTTAATATCTTCATTAATGACATAGATGAAGGGATCAAGTGCACCCTCGTCAACTTTTTAGAGGACACCAAGCTGAGTGGTGAGGTTGACAAACCTGAAGGACAAGATGCCATGAAGAGGGACGTGGACAAGCTTAAAAAATGGGCCCATGGGAATCTCATGAGACTTAATGTCTTGGGGTGACTTTATGATGTGTATCCCCTATCGCTGCTCTATGCCCAGAAATTAACTTTGTGCCTTTCTGTGCCTTTAAACTGAGCCCGAGACGGGGGAGAGGAAAAAAAAACTGAGTGAACTTTTCAAAGCAGCTGTTCAAGGACATAGATACACACACTCCTCTGTGTCCTGCTGCAGCAGCAAGAGCAGAGGAAGCACCCTTCTTGCTTTTCAGCCAGTTTTTGGCTCCTTTTCTCCAGAGGGAGATGGAGAGTTGAACTTTGTTTTCCTGGGACTTCGGGTTTTTTCCCTTCTTCTCTTCTGGACTGTTTCAACATCAGAACACATCAGGAGAATTTTCCACCAAGGCCCCGGGGTGGGCCCACACCAACCCAGCTCCAAGGAGGAGGAGAGAGACCACACCTACGGAAGGACTCTGAAATTTCCCCAGGTTTCTCTCCACAGCGAGATGTTTTATTATTTAGCATTATTATCCTTTTCCTGTGTGTTTGTTAAATAAATAGTTTTTATCGCTTTCACTTTCCTCTGAGGAAAATTTCTTTTTTCCCGAACCTGGTAGGGGAGGAGTGGTTGTAACCTGCCTTCTATCAGAGGAAATTTTCCTCCAAATTTGTCCAAACCAGCACAAATAATTAGTGGTGCCCAACGTGAGGCTCAAAGGAAAGTGAAAAAACCTGTACTAATTACATTTTGGTTTGAATTTAATTACTTTGTGTTGGGGTAAAGTACTCATCATGTTGGTTGAGTTCATAATGTCTCTCTGGCTTGATGTACTAATGTCTTTCTGGTCCCTAGGCCTGTTTGCCTATCCACAGATTGCTCCGATCTTGTCCCTGATATGTAACTTTTGCCGAGCAGGGACATGAATCCGTATTTCTATTTTGCTGTGCTCAGTGATAATGATTTATAAGAAGTCAACAGAGGTACAGGCAGCTGTTCGAAGTGTGTATGGTATGTGGTTTCTCCATCCTAATCCCAGTCCTAGTTTCAGTAGCCTGTTTTAGGAATTTATTAGTAATTGCACCCAGTTTGTTAGAAGAGGAGGAGATGGGGTTTCCCAGCCTTTCATGTCCATCCCCTTTAAATTTGATATGTTCTCTTTTGAGAATGTTCAGTTTCCCCTGGATGTTAAAGAGACCACCTTCCTGGTATTTTATCTGGTAAGCTTCCTTTATGTGGTTCGCAGCTTGTCTAGAATGAGAGCTCCGATTTCCAGGGTGACTGATGAGACACCTGACCAAGGTGTGGAAAATCCTGAGTGGTGTGGGGAATGGGAGGATATGGGCCTGAAGAAATTCTCTGACCCAATAGCTTGGAATTTCCCCCCTGAACAAATTCAGAACCCATCTGAGGTGGCAAAATATCTGAAAGAGAAATACAATGACAAGTCTAATGAGAAAGAGATCATTGCAATATGTTGGGCTTTGGCACATGCCTATCGCACACTGCAGCAGGTAAAGGTAGAGGGGCACGAAGATAAATCGGCAAAGCCTGAAGACACCCCAGTCACTCAGGCTGCAGATAAACCAGACAGCAAGCCCAAACCAGATGGAGAGTCTAAGGCACTGACAGTGGCTCCTGTCACGAGGAAAAAGCACACAACCAAAACTGATCGTCCAGTGAAAGATGAGGATGATGCAGGGGAAGGAACCTCAAAGCCACCCACTGACTCAGGCACAGAAACCATTACTGAGTCCATGTCCATAAAGGACCTTCGTGGCCTAAGAAAGGACTCTACCCGACGGTCTGATGAATCCATAATAAGTTGGATGGTCCGTATTTGGGATGCGGCAGGAGATGATGTGATGCTGGATGGTGCTGAAGCCAGGCATTTGGGATCTCTGTCACATGATCCAGCTATCGACCAAGCAATAATAAGGAGGGCTGAATCTGACAGTCTCTGGACATGGGTTTTGACAGGCATGAATGAAAGATATCTGTGCGCAGATGATTTCTATATGCAGCAAACCCCGTGGAAGACGATAGAACAAGGGATCCAACGCCTGAGAGACCTAGCAGTGGTAGAGATTGTCTACATGAATGACCCAGGACTGAGGAGTCCAGACAGGGTCAGAGTTCACCCAGTGATGTGGTGAAAACTCATACGACTTGGGCCACAAGAATATGCTTCTGCTTTAGCAATAATGAAACTGGATGACAGTGGGAATGAGGCCGTGCAGGATATGGCGATGAAGCTCCGAGCATATGCAGATTCCGTGCATGGCCCAACACATGCAAGAATTGCAGCTGTTGAAACACGTCTGCAGAAAGTGGAAGAGAAGATGGAGAAGAATCACCAGGAACTCAAGAAGAAGATTAAAGAGGCCCTTCTCCAAATCTCAGCAGTACAGATCAGAGATTCTGCTACCAAACGCAGACGTTCCCCAGAGATAGAGAGAAGGTACATCCCACGAAGTGAGCTGTGGTATTTCCTGTATGATAGTAGGGAAAACATGAGGAGGTGGGAGGGACAACCCACTTCTGCTCTGGCAGCATGAATGCATGAATTGAAGGAGCGCAAGACTCAGAAAGGAAGTTCCACCAAAAAGGAAGTAGCTCAAGTTGCCCATAGCTGAACTGCCAGATATGATGGAAGAGAAGACGACATGTCTGATCCCCTTGAAGGAACCTCTAAGATGTATGCCCAGGGAAAGAAGGATAACCAGGCATAGAGGGGCCCTGCCTCTAGCCAGGTAGAGGCCAGGGGAAACCGTGTTTTTTGGACTGTGTGGATTCGTTCGCCTGGTACATCAGAACCACAAAAATATGATGCCTTGGTTGACACTGGTGCGCAGTGTACAATAATCCCATCGCAAGATGTGGGGTAGAATCTGTTTCTATTGCTGGTGTTGATGCCATGAAGATTTTTTGCCTTTTCTTTAATACCTGTTATACCTTTTTTACAACTTCTGTATTCTTAGTGCTTTTTGCCTACATTCTTGGACTTGTTTGTCAAGCTGAGAGACTAAACATTTTAGAAGCTTCGTAGCTAGGGATCAGTGTGCCCCAAACCCCAAGGTCCCCTCCAGAACACATTCTGTAAACTAAGATAGAACCATCCAGGAGAGGGTTCCTTGGGGAGGGGAGCTCGCTTGAGCCTCTCATTGGGGAATCTTTGATAGATATGCTAATTAGCAAAACCTATAATGTTATACCAGATCTTTTGGGGGGGCATTTTGCGGGGTGCATTTTGGTGCATTTGACCTGGATGTGTGCACCTAAGGATCCTTAAAATAAATACCAAGGTAAAATCCCTTTTCCCCTTCTAACCGTGTATGACTCTTGATTTTAAGACCAGGAAAAGGCATCATTATAACAGATGGATCACAAAATTTGACCCTGGTGGAAGCTGAGGTGAGCCTGACTGGAAATAAGTGGAAGAAACATCTCATTGTGACTGGTCCAGAGGCCACGTGAATTTTGGTCATAGACTTCCTCGGAAGCGGGTATTTCAGAGACCCAAAGGGACTCAGGTGGGCTTTTGGAATAGCTGCTGTGGAGACAGAGGGCATTAAGCAATTGAACGCTTTGCCTGGACTATCAGAGAACCCATCTGCACTAGGCCTTCTGAAGGGGGAAGAACAACGAGTACCAATTGCTACCTCGACAGTGCATCGTCGACAGTACCAGACAATTCGAGATGCTGTGATCCCCATCCACAAGATGATCCATGAGCTGGAGAGCCAAGGGGTGATCAGCAAAACCCACTCACCCTTCAACAGCCACATCTGGCCTGCGCGCAAATCGGAAGGACAATGGAGATTGACTGTGGACTATCGTGCCTTGAATGAAGTGACTCCATGTCATGGGTTAGCAAGCATAGTCCCGGAAGTGATGTTCTTGCAAAGGGGTGCTTACAGCTTCCTCTGTGACCTGACAGAACCTAGCAGCTGGCCAGTTTGAATATGGACAATTCTTTAAGCCACTTAAAGTTGTGACCGCCTCTGTGATCCACACTTAAGAATAGGAAACCCCGAGGCAGAGTCTCGCTGTCTCGTTTCTGGTGCTGGGACAGGTGGCTGCGGGCCCCATGTGGGGGCCCAGCGGGCCCGGCCCAGGCCCTGCTCGGGCCAGGCTGGGCGCTCGGCTCCCCGCCCCCCCCCCCCCCCCCCCCCCCCCCCCCCCGACAGAGGTCATGTGACCAACAGTGATAAGCAACATTCCAGCTGCAAGGCCTAGGTGAGATGAACCCTTTTAGGTGCTATGAAGAGCTGAAAACCTGAGGGAAGAGAAAGAGGAGATGCTTAAAGCTGAAATTCTGTTGTAAAGCTATGATGTAACAGAGTACCCATTGTAATTTCATGAAGATATGGGGGGGTGGAGTGTTCAACTCGTAAGCAAAAGCACCTGTGCTGAGATAGGCAGATGCTAACGCAGCTGTAATTTCATGAGAAGTTTGAACAGGGAGAGATAGTCCTAAAGATGAAGGTGAGGAAGACCCTTTGCTCCCAGGGAAGGAGAAGGGCCTCTGTTCTTAGAGATGAAATGCTCCCAGAGATGGGTGAAGAGAACTTTTGTTTCTGAACGGCTCAACCTTAAAATTGTACCCCAAAAAACTTCAAGAGTGGACCCTCGAAAGCAGTTGTGGGAAAAGCTGCAAGTTGCGGGAAGGGACTCGCATGCGAGCAGAGAGACTCCTCTTCCTAAATGGACTGAACAAGGTTATTATGGAAGTGATAAACAGACTGAACATCTTAAGGGTTGTCTTTTAACATTGTCACTGGGAGAAGGGAGAAAGGTGGGCCAGGGGGAGGAGAAGAGTTCTGAATGTGTGGTATGATTTTTTTTTTCTTCTTTTAGGTCTGTTAATAAACTTCTTTATATTCTTTCAAGTTTGGTGCCTGCTTTGCGTTTCTCCTAATTCTTATCTCACAGAAGGTAAACAGTAATGAGTATTTTGGACCAAACCACTACACTAAATTGGTGTTTCTGCCTGGTTACAAACCCAACCTGCTACACTCCACCATTGAGCGCTGCTGTGCCAGACATGTTGGAGCTCCAGTACGAGCTGGAGTCCAAAGCAGCGAAGTGGTACGCCACTATTGACATTGCCAATGCATTTTTCTCCATTCCTCTGGCACCAGAGTGCAGGCCTCAGTTTGCCTTCACTTGGAGGGGTGTGCAGTACACCTGGAACCAACTGCCCCAGGGGTGGAAGCACAGTCCTACCTTCTGCCATAGACTGATCCAGACTGCACTAGAAAAGGGTGAGGCTCCAGAACATCTGCAGTACATTGATGACATCATTGTGTGGTGGAACACTGCAGCAGAAGTGTGTGAGAAAGGAGAGAAGATCACCCAGATTCTCCTGGAAGCTGATTTTGCCATCAAGAACAGCAAAGTCAAGGGACCTGCTCGAGAGATCCAGTTCCTGGGAGTGAAATGGCAAGATGGACCGCGTCAGATTCCCACTGAGGTCGTCAATAAGATCACAGCAATGTCTCCACCAACCAACAAGAAGGAAACACAAGCTTTCCTAGGTGCCATAGGCTTTTGGAGGATGCACATTCCTGAGTATAGGCAGATCGTGAGTCCTCTCTACCTGGTTACCCGCAAGAAGAATGATTTCCATTGGGGCCCTGAACAGCAACAAGCCTTTGCCCAGATTAAGCAGGAGATCGCTCATGCGGTAGCCCTTGGCCCAGTCAGGACAGGACCCGAAGTGAAGAACGTGCTCTACTCTGCAGATGGGAGCCTTGGTCTGTCCTGGAGCCTTTGGCAGAAGGTGCCTGGTGAGACTCGAGGTCAACCACTGGGATTTTGGAGCCGAAGCTACAGAGGGTCTGAAGCCAACTACACTCCAACAGAGAGGGAAATCCTGGCAGCCTATGAAGGAATCCAAGCCGCCTCAGAAGTTATCGGCACTGAGGCACAACTCCTCCTGGCACCCCCGACTACCGGTGCTGGGGTGGATGTTCAAAGCAAAGGTTCCCTCTACTCACCATGCCACCAATGCCACATGGAGCAAATGGATTGCTCTCATCACACAGCACACCCATATCGGAAAACTGAATTGCCCTGGGATTTTGGAAATAGTCACAAATTGGCCTGAAGGTGAAAACATTGGTCTCACTGATGAAGAAGAACAAGAACAAGCGACACGTGCTGAAGAAGCTCCACCATACAACCAGCTGCCAGCAGAAGACACACACTACGCTCTTTTCACCGACGGTTCTTGTCGCATCGTAGGGATGAAACGAAAGTGGAAAGCAGCCGTATGGAGTCCCACATGACGGGTTGCAGAAGCTACTGAAGGAGAAGGTGGATCGAGCCAACTTGCTGAACTCAAAGCTGTTCAACTAGCCCTGGACATTGCTGAAAGAGAGAAGTGGCCAAAGCTCTACCTCTACACTGATTCATGGATGGTAGCCAATGCTCTGTGGGGATGGCTGGAAAAGTGGGAAAAGGCTAATTGGCAGCATAGGAAAAAACCAATCTGGGCTGCTGTAGAGTGGAAAGACATCGCTGCCCGAGTAAGAAAGCTGGTTGTGAAAGTCCGCCATGTAGATGTCCATGTCCCCAAGAGTCGGGCTAATGAGGAACACCAAAACAACAAGCAGGTAGATCAGGCTGCAAAGATAGAAGTGTTACAGATAGACTTGGATTAGAAACACAAGGGAGAGTTGTTCCTAGCTCAATGGGCCCGTGATGCCTCAGGTCATCAAGGCAGAGATGCCACCTATAGGTGGGCACGAGACCGAGGGGTGGATCTAACCATGGACAGTATCTCCCAGGTGATCCATGATTGTGAGACATGCACTGTGATTAAGCAGGCAAAGCGAGTGAAACCGCTGTGCTACGGTGGGCGATGGTCCAAATACAAGTATGGGGAGGCCTGGCAGATTGATTACATCACACTGCCTCAAACGCACCAAAGCAAGCGCTATGTGCTCACAATGGTAGAAGCCACTACTGGATGGTTGGAGACCTACCCTGTGCCTCGCGCTACTGCCCGTAACACCATCTTGGGGCTGGAAAAGCAAGTGCTTTGGAGGCATGGTACCCCTGTCCTGGGTTGCAGTGTATTCTATTACCATCCTCATGAGCTGTTGAAACCAGGTGGGGCAGTGTTTCCTTGCCTCCCCCCTCCAGACTGTTAATGAGCCCATCAATGCCTGGCCTCATGACTCATCATCCCATTGTGAGATGCTCCACCCAGAAGGAGGAACCAAGCATTCCATCCTGGATATAATATGAGATTCCGAACACCACAGACACCCTTTCCACTGGATTCCCAGAGGAAAGGAGCTACATAGCCACCACTAGACCTTCTGAGGAAGAGCAGACCCTTTCTACAGGATCAACGCTTCAACAGAACCACATCCACCACTTCAGGAGGACTGCAGCCACCATTTTTTTGGACTGCTACCGCCACCCTGACTAACAGGGTGTCAGGTTGTATCCTGACTCTGTGAGTTTGAACCAGTGTTTTCATTTTGTTTTTCCTTTAATTTCCCTATTAAATTTTTATTCTGACTTGGGGGATACCAGTGAATGAGAGGCTGGACATGCCCCAGTCATGTGCACTTGTGGCCTAGAAAGCCAATTGTACCCTGGGCTGCATCAAAATCAGTGCGACCGGAAGGTTGAGGGTGGTGATTTTGCCCCTCTACTCTGCTCTGGTGAGACCCCACCTGGAATACTGCATCCAGCTCTGGGGTCCCCAGCACAGGAAGGACATTGACCTGTTGGAGCAAGTCCAGAGGAGGGCCATGAAGATGATTAGAGGGATGGAACACCCCTCCTATTAGGAAAGGCTGAGAGACTTGGGGTTATTCAGCCTGGAGAAGGCTCAAGGGTGAGTTTACTGTGGCCTTTCAGTACCTGAAAGGGATCTACAAGAAGGCTGGAGAGGGACTTTTTACAAGGGCATGTAGTGATAGAACAAGGGGGAATGGCTTTAAACTCAAAGAGGGCAGCTTTAGGTTAGATATTAGGAAGAAATTCTTTACTGTGAGGGTCGTGAGGCACTGGAACAGATTGCCCAGAGAAGTTGTGGATGGCCCATCCTGGAAGTGTTCAAGGCCAGGTTGGATGGGGCTCTGAGTAACTTGGTCTAGTGAAAGGTATCCATTGCAGGGGGGGTGGAATTAGATGATCCTTAAGGACCCTTCCAAGCCAAACCATTCTATAATTCTTAAGATATATAGTTAACATTGTATACTGCATAGTCATGGTTAAGTTCAAATGACTAAAGGACCCCAGCTCATTGCAAGAAGAAGGACAGACCCCATGCTGAAGAATAAAGGATAGCCCCAGACTATCAAGATAATTACATTATCCTAGCCCCTCTAACACCTCTGTGAAACCCTCCCATTATCTGGCATCATAGACAAGTAACTGTAGGAAGACCCACTCTAGGCACATCTCAATCATGAAAAAAATCAGATGGACAATGATGCCATAGAATTATAGTTGCTTTGCAAAACACTAATATGCGTGTGTTAATTAATGATTGGTCAAATGATGTTGTATCTGAACACTTGAAAGGTAAAAGAACCATGTGTGAAATCACATTCGATGTACCCCAATTTGAATGGGATACCTCATGACCATGAATAAAGAATTACTTGTAATATTATACTATACATCCTCACCTCTCTGTCAACGTGTCAGTTGCAAAATTTCTCTGACAAAAGAAACAGATGGTTCAGAGCAATATCTGAAATACTGTTAATAGATTTGATCAAGTAGACAGAGAATACTGTAAAGGATCTTTGACAGAATAAGAAATACTGCAGCAGCAGAGCAATTCAGGCAGGGCAGGGAGAAGGGGAGACAGAACATATGATATGGAACAAGCAAGAAGCAGCAATGGAATTCTAGCTGTTGGACTTTTGTAGAAAATTTGAAAATGGCATAGGCTTTGGGAAAATGAGAAAGTGCTGATAAGATGCAAATGAATTTACAGAGTATTAAAAGAAAGGAGAAAGGACACAAAGAGTTAGTTAAAACGAGAATTTATACAATACTGCAAGTGTGCAGGACAAAACGTATATTTTGGTTACAAAGGAGCAGTGGCAGAGAAACACACTTTTGGAAAAATTAAAGTATGACTTAAAAGAAAAATGTGACTTCTAGAATTGTTAACATAATTCTTGAATGAACGTGACTGAATGAGATTACCCAGCAAAAACAAGTAAAACAGAGCCAAGAGTCAGTTTCTATCTGGCCCATTTAAAGAATGAGGTATAAGACAACAAAGAATTGAGGAAACAGAAGAAAGAGGAATAAGTATCAGAAGTAGAAGCAAAGTGGAAAAATGAAAATTATCAAAAAATGCAAGTATAGTTAGAAAAGGGTATTCTAAGTCTTGGTGGAAAATGGCTAAGTAATCATCAACTAAAAAGAAAAAAAAGAGAGAGAAAGAGAGTGAGAGCAGAAAGGAGTGAAAAAGAAAAAAGGACACTCATAAGTTCAAAAGATTTAATAAGGCACATTGTAAGTTAATTGCTTAATTAAGCAAAAAAATAAAAATATTGTAACTTATCTGAAATAGCAGAGATAGAAGTTTTTTTAATGACAGCTTATAGTGAAACAATATAAGGCAAGATGCATTTAGAAATTTCTGCTATAAATAATGAATTTAAAGCTAATTTATACAGAGCAAGAGTGCTAGAAATATAGTTACATAAGTGTAGTGACAGAAGTGCTAAAAGGTCAAATTGTTAACAATTAGTACTACTATTTGTTTTAAAGCATAGCTTTAAAATATCTATTGGAATAAGCTTTTTATTAAAACATTCACATTGGATACACAGGGCTCTTCTAGAATATTAGTTCAAGTGTTAAGCAGTATACCTAACTTCAGCAACATATTTGGTATACTGGACCACGTTTTGAATTGCATTGCACTTGTGTTACAGTACAGAGATTATGCCTTAATTCACTGGATTTGAATTTCAAATATAACAAAACAAATAATGAAGCTTTGATTAGGTTTTTTGCGAATACTCCAGTAAGGGCTTTTTGGCTCTTTATATGGACTTTAAGACTTTCAAAGGCTTGACAAGTGAAAACAGAGGAGGTAAGGGAATAAAAGCATTTTTAAAGGAAAAGTTGAGTTTTAGGCATACAATACTATAATTTAATTTCAGAAGTGTTTAATTAGCATAAACCTCAAGAGAGCATTTTGTAAGAGTTCCAACACTTCAAAGCATCATAAAACACCTCTGTTTAGATTTCTTCTAAATGCAAATCTAAACCAAACTTCACTGTTTTCCTGGTAACTTCGATGTTTACTTGATCATACACTACAAATATTAAGATGACTTGGAATGTGCTTTTACTACAGCCAGTTTGACAGTAGAGACTCATTCTGTTTTCTGTTTAATTGGATATGACTTAATTAACAGATCAGTTTTAAAATGTAACCAAAATATCCATTGCATTGAGGTCAAAGCATTTTAACTAAGGACAGCAAATGTTTTCTGATTTTCTTCTTTAAGTGAGAAAGACATATCTATGCAAAACTTGAATTCAAGCTTAAGAATTGAAATTTCTGAATGTCCCTATTTGAAGATTTAATCAAAGTCACATTTTAATAGTACTACTCTAGTACTTACAAGAACAGATGTAGTCTTAGAAGGAAAACTCATTACTTATATTCTGCATTTGAATTAAATCCTTTTTCTTCTGATATTACCCTTATAGTCAATGCTCAGTTAATTTAGTTCACAAAATAAAAGCTATGGGGTGAAAGAACAAAACCACCTTCTTTCCATATCAATATGTAAGATTGATATTTTTAAAGGCACCGCTTCATCAGTATGTTTATTTGACTGTCATTTATGTTTGCGATTAATAGTTCCACTAAACAGTTTATCCATGCTTCTGAACTGCATACAAGACAGCTGTATACAGCTATCAGCTTGAAAACCCTACCCATAAAAAGGTGTTACAGAATCAGAATCCCAGATACATTAAGGTTGAAAAAGACCTCGGAGATCGAGTCCAACCTTTGACTGATCACCACCTTGTGAAGTAGACCATGCCACTAAGTGGCACATCCAGTTGTTTCTTGAACCTCTGGGGATGGTGACTGTATGACCTCCTTGGGCAGTCCATTCCAATGTTTAACAATATCTTCCATGAAAAAATTCCTCCTGATGTCCGGTCTGAAACTCCCCAGGTGCAAATTGAAGCTCTGTCTTCTTGTCCTGTCATTAGCTGCCTGGGAGAAGAGGCTGACCACCTGGCTACAACCTCCTTTCAGGTAGTTGTAGAGAATGATAAGGGCTACTCTGAGCCTCGTTTCCTCCAGGCTAAACAACCCCAGCTCCCTCAGCTGCTCCTCATAGGACTTACCCTCTAGACCCTTCACCAGCTTTGTTGCCCTTCTCTGAAATTGCTCCAGTACCCAGTCTGTCTTGTAGTGAGGGGCCCAGAACTGGACACAGGATTTTAGGTATGGCCTCACCAGTGCCGAGTACAGGGCAACAAGCTCTTCTCCCTGGTCCTACTGGCCACACTATTGCTGATAGAGGCCAGGATGGCATTAGCTTTCTTGGCCACCTGGATACATGCTGGCTCATATACAGCAAGCTCTTGACCAGCACCCCCAGATCCTTTTCTGACAAGCAGCTGTCCAGCCACTCTTCCCCCCATCTGCAACGCTGCATGGGGTTATTGTGACCTGAGTGCAGGACCAAGCACTTTGCCTTGTTGAACCTCATACAATTGGCATCAGGCCATCAATCCAGCCTGGCCAGATCCCTCTGCAGAGCCTTCCTATCCTCCAACAGATCAACATTCCCACCCAGGCCCCAAGGAGGCAGCAGACTTCCTTGTGAGACGGGTCCGATTGGCATACAGGGTGCTCCCCCTGTAGTGGTTGAACCTGAGTTGATGGACAGTCTTTTAGACTAATGACGCTTCTCACAATTTACATATTTAAACCGCACTAAAGGCGGGGATTGCCTCTGGTCCAGCTCGGCTGCCGGAAGGTGGGGGGGGCCTTTGGGCCTCCGGGCCCTACCGGGCCGGGGCCCCTGCGTCCCCCCCCCCCCCACGCTGCAGCATAGACCCTGGGGAAGCTAAAATCAGCCATAGACTGCCACACAGCTAAATCCGTCCGGCGCGGCTTCTTGGGACCGGCGGTCTCCTCTCCACGCGGAGCCGGCGGAGCCAAGGGGAGCCAGCGTAGCCTCCTGTCTACAGCCAGCACACTTCGTGCCAAACTGAAGAAGACACCATGCAGCCAGCAGCACAGAGGGAGCGAGACTTTCTCTACCGTAAAGCCTGAACAAGAACACTTTTCAACATGGCAGTTTCAGAGTCAAAGTGAGTCATATGAGACGAAGCTGAAAATGGCGACGGATGAAAAGAGGGCGGTGCCGCGATTCTCGCGCGTAGCTTAAACAACTTCTTGCATGCCGTGGTAAGAAACTGTAATATCGCAAACTGTTTGTCTCTTTAATCTAGATGAAGTACATAGGGGGATGAAAAGTTCACGTGTGGCCCATGGAAATTGTGAAGAGTGCCTATGCCAGGCTACGTAGAAGCATTGAGAGGCTTTTTAGAGACTTGTGGCAAAGAAACCCTTTGTGTTCAGGCCAAAATAACTCATCCTTAAAAAGATTAATAACCCCATGTGATGGCTCATGTTTTGCAGTGTGAAGGAACTGTGAGATTTTTTTCATGGAAGAGATGTTTTACATCACAGCAGATTGTTTCTTTCCGGGCAGGTCTGCTGTTGGTGGCAGTTTGGGAACCATGTGCAGCTGAAGAAAACCCTTTTTCCCTTAAGCATATGAAAGAGACATCAAGAACTGCAACACTGACTAACATCCCATGTTCTGCTACCCTTTGTGCGAGTTGGGTAAAAGGAGAGAAGTGCTGGAAGGGGGGGGGTTTGCTTTAATTTCTTGTTATTTCATTTTACTTTTAATTCTATTAGTAATAAAACTCTTTTTTTGTACCGCAACCGTTTAAGTTTGAACCTGTTTTGCTTTCTCCTAAGTCTTATCTCATAGAAGGAAAATAAGTAAGTAATGAATATTTTGAACCAAACCACTACACCCCCTCAAAAGGGAATCACCTGCTACAATTACCCTTCTTTCTTTTTTAACACCCAAAGTTGTGATCCATCTGGTTGACTGATTTGTTCTGGGTAACCCCTCAGATAGACCTTCATCTCCACTATCATTTGCCTGACATTTCATTTGCCCTACAATAAAAGCATTTAGGCAGTTTTAGCTATTTACAACCAAGGAGCAAATACAGCAGACTAAACAGCACACAACACAAATCCGAAGTGTGTACTTACAGATCATATTCACAAAACTGTCTCAGACAATTATGGTTTAGCAGTCAAAGGGAAAAAAAATAAAAATTCCATCAAAAATACTTATTTGTCAGAAGAACCAGAAAACAAGTATTGCTTTATAACTGATGCAGAGACAAGTCATCCTGCTCTCAACAGGCACATGCAAGCAGATTAATGAAAACAATGAAAACATACATCATGCAAAGCCCCACCATTCTACTACCATAAAGGGCAGGTCACTGCAGCATTTGTCTTGTAAAGCAGATTATAATTTTTTTTTTCACTGCAGAAATACTCAAATTGACAAGAGGAATGTTGACCCAAGCTTCTGTTTATATAAGTTTTCATTTCCCATTTAAAAATTGGAAAAGCAGGTAGAGTCCACATGATAGAAGCCAACAGTCTCTGCTTTAAAACAAAATAATTTGCAGAGGTTGTATCAATTCATAGCATCAAGCACTAATGTTATATTATTGAGTATATAGATGCAGTTCTTTAAATTCCATGCATACATCATAGCTTCAAGGCTACAGTCAAAACTGGCATTTGTTAGTACATTGAAACACCTTCAGCTTTCTAAGGTGGTGCATGAAATTCATTATACCTTTCAAAATTATTTTCATTATGATGGACAAGAGGAAAGGGCCACATGGTGCAAAGCTTCATGTGATTCTTTACTTGAGCAGGTGCTGGTATCAGCAACAAGGCAGTACATCAGAAAAACTGCTTTCAAATGAAGTAGCTAAGTATTCACAGAATCATTGTATACCTCCATTATGGTTCACACTGATGCACCAGTTAAGGATTTCTTAAAGTGGGTAAATAATACTCTGGAGTAAAGCAAAGACTCACTGAAAAGCTCCCTGACAAAAAAAAAAAATAGGCTCATATTATTCTGCCACATTTTTAAGGCATTATTTTGATTATGTCTCAATATAGTGCCTGTCAAGCACTTCCATATATGTTTGTCCACCAAAACAGATATTTTCAGTTAGCATTATAAATTATTTATTATTTTACATAACACAACCAACAGGCAGCACCTCCAAGACATACAGCTCACCCTAGGAAGGGATAAAACAGACATTAGGATACAGTGACTCTAATAATGTTTTCTGCAGTATTTGTGAAAAATCTTACTAAAACATCTATGAGATCAAACCACAATATGTTATAAAAAACAATAATGGAGAAAAATGTAGCAACACAAAATGAAAGAGGTGGAAGGTACTATGAAAGACTTAGTGAATACTAAGCAGAAAAGCTCTATCGAGCACCTATGTTCCAAGGGCAATTTTTAGACTTGCTGCATAAGTTTCAAGAATGAAGATGAGACATGGAAGGGCTACCTAGGGATTGCTGCAGACAGAAAAACAGACACTACAGGTAGGGCAGTGTAGGATGCATTTCTGTGGATTGAAGTTAATTTTATCTTTAACATGCATCTGTAGGTTTTATTTTTTCAATTGCTCTAAAGGGTCTGACAATGGATGGTTTCAAAAGCGAGGCAATTATCAGGAAGGTAGAGACAGAAATTTCACAATCCAGGTCACAACAGATGGATGATGATTCCCCTGCCTACAGCCCTCCCAAACACAGTGCAGGAGACTACTTAGCAAAAAAGCTTCTAACCTGACCTTTCTTTGCAACTGCAAGAACAGGTAAAGAAATGTAAACATATTTTTCCTGCAACAGTGATAAATGGTACAACTCCACAGTAAATAAACATACTACATGCACAGGAGGAAAAAAATAGGAATTCTGAGACGAAAAATAAGACAACTGAAAAATAAAAGCTACAGTGATACAGCACTAAAATTATCATAACTGCTCTACTTGATACCTTAGGTTTTAACTTTTATATTTTTCAAATCCTGTACTGCTTAGTGTGTGACTCTGAAGTTTCTTGTAGTCTGTTAATTTCTGCTCTCTTGTGCTAGGTAGACAAAGCCTCTCCAGGCTTGCTCTTCAAGGACACCCAGACTGTCCTAGGCCCAAAAAGTATAAACCAAAAGCCTCTGAGAGGGGGGCAAGCTGAGGGGAAATTACATCATTAAACTGAAGCTTTAATTGGAGAATTAGCCCTGATATGCAAATGAACCAAACCTATAAAAGTATGAAGAACTCATGACCTGTCATCTATCTTGGGGTCCATCTTGGCAATAGCCTCTGGCTCCTCAGGGTGTGCCTTTGAAGGCCTTTCAAATAAATACCTACCTTTATTCCCTTACTCCTGTCTAGTCTCTGTTTTTAGGTGGCCTCTCAAGGCATCATACTCACTCATTCAATCTAAGTAACATCTTTTGGGTATTTAGTTCTCAAACACCATACATTTTTCCTAAGTTACTGTGTGTTGCCTGCAGACAATAAGCACCTTTAATAGCTGCATGAGCTAGAGTGGTACACAGGTTGATAAGCCCTGGGACCACATACTGCTTTATAAAGAAAGGGAAAGGGCCAAGAAGTAGTACAAATAAGACAAAATATTGCAGAGAGAAGAGAATGCAGATTGACAAAGAGGCAACCAAAGGCAAATGACTGGCCTTTGATAATCTTTATCCACATAGTTCACACTTTGGTTTAATTACATGGATGTATACTGTTTTTTCCATGAATTCCCTTTAACTGTTAATGTGCACAGGAAAACTATTCACCAAATATTATTTGGTGTCTTTAAATCCTAAGATTCCATACAAGTTGAATAGAAAGGGTCAAGCACTCCCTTGAGAGGAAAGAGAATGAAGAAGAGCTAGGACACTGAGCAAAAGGACACTCAAGCCCACAGAGAAAGTTCTGCTTCTCAGGCTCAGGAACTGCTGTGGGAAAGTGTTATTTACAGAATAAAACTCTTTCCTGAGCAAAGGTGCCAAAACCCAATCTGACAATAACCACTTTGCTCTATATACTGACTTAATAATAAATCTAAAGAAGCTTGTACAACTGGGCCACCAGGCTATAGCAAGAGTGGAAGAGGGCTATTTGTCCCTATTGTGAATCTGGGCTGTCAGGAGGGGGACAAGCAAGATCTACATAAGAACCAGAAATCTTCATTCTGCTGTTAGACAGTATCAGGAAAAGCACTGATGTTCTGGCCTCAGCTACCAATGCGCTAAAGTTCACCTGCACTTAACCATTATCTTGTCACTGCCACATACAGAAATGGGGTGGGATTTTTTTTCCCCTCTCTACTCAATCCTCAGATATTCATCTAGCCATGAGAATAGAAATCCATTAAATGCTCAGTGTATCCCAGAGTATGCAATAGGTAGCAAGCACTGAAGCATAAAGTCAGAATTGTCAAAGATCAAAAAGTCCATATTATATCTATCTGACAGGATTTAAGAAAAACTGATCTTATGCCCTAAGAAAAATTATTAGAACACATCGTTCAGTTTAAACTCAATTTTACAAGAGTAATTTAGGGGAAAACAAAGGGGAGAGAGAAGAGTTTTGCTTTCAACAGTGCTTGTTTTGCATCTCACACCTCATCAAATCTAACACATTTTTCTTGGCTTTCAAAACGTATTCACAATTATTCCTACTTCCTTCCTGCTGTAGTCCTTGTTTTTATCAGGTCTCAACACCCACTTCCCTTAAAACTCCCCAAATACCAAGGAAGACTCACTGCACCAATTAGAGTTGAACAAAAAAGGTTATATTAAATAAGGGATTCACCAGGACATAGAATCCTTAAGGTTGGAAAAGACCTCTAAGACCATCAAGTCCAACCATTAACCTAACACTACCATCTTTATCACTAAACCATGTCCCCAAGTGCCACATCCACACATTTTTTGAACACTTCCAGGGATGGTAATTCTATCACTTCCCTGGGCAGCCCGTTCTGATGCCTGACTATCCTTTCGGTGAAGAAATTTTTCCTAATAGCCAATCTAAACATCCCCTGGTGCAACTTGAGGCCCTTTCCTCTTGTACTGTCATTTGTTACCTGGGAGAAGAGACCCACCCTACCCCTTGCAAAAACATCCTTTTATGTAGTTGCAGAGACTGATAAGGTCTCCCATCAGCCTCCTTATCTCCAGACTGAACAACTCCAGTTCCCTCAGATGCTTGTCATAAGACTTGTTCTCTTGTCCTTTCACGAGCTTCATTGCCCTTCTCTGGACTCACTCCAACACCTCAATGTTCTTATTGTCATGAGGGGTCCAGAACTGAACACAGTATTCGAGTTGTGGCCTCACCAGTGCCGAGTACAGGGGGACAATTACTTCCCTAGTCCTGCTGACCACACTATTGCTGATACAGGCCAAGATGCCATTGGCCTTCTTGGCCAACTGGGCACACGTTGGCTCATGTTAACCTGACTGTCAACCAACACCCTACAGTGGTGTCTTGGGGTGACTTTATGATGTGTATCCCCTATCGCTGCCCCATGCCCAGAAATTAACGTTGTGCCTTTCTATGCCTTTAAACTGAGCCTGAGAGGGCGAAGAGAGAAAAAACCAAGCGAACTTTTCAAAGCAGCTGTTCAAGGACTCCTCTGTGTCCTGCTGCAGCAGCAAGAGCAGAGGAAGCACCCTTCTTGCTTTTCAGCCACCTTTCGGCTCCTTTTCTCCGGAGGGTTGAACTTTGTTTTCCTGGGACTTCAGTTTTTCCCTTCTTCTCTTCTGGACTGTTTCAACATCAGAACACATCAGGAGAATTTTCCACCAAGGCCCCGGGGTGGGCCCACACCGACCCAGCTCCAAGGAGGAGGAGAGAGACCACACCGACAGAAGGACTCTGAAATTTTCCCAGGTTTCTCTCCACAGCGAGAGGTTTTATTATTTAGCATTATTATCCTTTTCCTGTGTGTTTGTTAAATAAATAGTTTTTTATCTCTTTCACTTTCCTCTGAGGAAAATTTCTTTTCTCCCCAAACCTGGTGGGGGAGGGGTGGTTGTAACCTGCCTTCTATCAGAGGAAATTTTCCTCCACATTTGTCCAAACCAGCACACACCCTAAGGTCCTTTTCCACCAGGCAGCCTTCCAGCCATTTCCCCCCAAGTTTGTAGCATTACATGGGGTTGTTGTGACCTGAGTGCAGGACCCAGCAATTCACCTTGTTGAATCCCATAAAATTTGCCTTGGCCCATCAATCCAGCCTGTCCAGATCCTTCTGTAGAGCCTTCCTACCCTTCAGCAGATCAACACTCCCACTAAATTTGGTGTTATCTGCAAACTTACTGAGGGTTCACTTGATCCCCTCATCCAGATAATCGTTCAATATATTAAACAGAACTGGCACCAGTACTGAACCTTGGGGAATATGCATCTTTTTTGTCATGTTCCTGATATAACCTCAGATTCCTAAAGTTGGCCAGGGTTGAGATTTCATAAAAACAGTCCTTTCTATTTGAGTCAAAATGATGTTTGTTTTGAAATGAAACTAAGTCTGGTCAAATATCTGATACACAAAGGATGAACCAACATTTAAAAAAAGTTAAATGAAAAAATGAATTTGTTTACAAAGACTAGACCTACCTGATTCTCTAATTCTCATATTAGTCTGTGGGTCAAGAACAAGTCTAACATGATAAAAACAAAATGTTAAAGTGAAAAATTTTTGCGGAGGAGGTTCCGAGTGCAGGGGAGCCAGCCAGAGTAACGACACGAACACCAACATGATTTGAGCATTGTGCTCCGCTTTATTGTTTACTTACACCAACTTATATCTACTTTACAAAGATTCATGCCCGATTCCCACGGGACAGCCTCTAAGCAGCAGGGGAGCCTACCAGTGTGTAACTTTGCCAAGGATTTTCAAGGCTGCCTGCTGCCAGGTGTCTTTCAAGCCTGTCTGCAGCCTGAGGCCCCTTCAGGGGTTCTTCCCTAGCAGCCCTGGGTTGCCCAGACTGTCCTGGGGTATCATATGCTCCTGTTCTACAAGGAATCCCTCTACACATCCCCCGTTTTCTTTTTGGGCAACCCAGGCCTGGTCGATGATCTTTCGCAGCCCCGCTTTAAGGCAAGAAAAAATACACCCAAATACTATTAAGCCTAATATAACTACAAATAGCAATCGGCAGCCTTCTACTACCAAGGTACGCAGCCATCCGGTGATACCCAGACCCTTAAGCCAATCTCCAATAGGGTCGTCTGTCTCCCGAAGGTTGTGCAGGCCCCTCTGGAGGTCAGAGAGGTACTTGTGAATTGAGACAGAGTGGTCAGAAAAATTCATACAGCACATACCTTGGAAATCTTCACAGCCGTGGCCGTGAGCTAGTAGTAGAAAATCAATGGCTGCCCGATTTTGTAATACTGCATGTCTAACACTAGTAACATCTGCACTTATCTCATCAAGCATCTGCGAAGTTATGTTTAGCTCATCCCTCGCCCAGCAAGCAAGTTTATGTAAAATTGCGTGAGCCCTGGCTGCTGAAGCACCAGGTAAAAACATAGATGCTAGCCAAATTATACCACGACTCCAAAAGACGGGCTCTTCATTCCTTTTACAGTTGAGCTCATGGATTGAACGCCGCACCCTGGTTTTAGTGCGGTGGGTGATATTTAAGAGTTGATGCAGGCTTGCATGGAACAGGGTGAGTTTCCCTAAGTAGCACGGTCCCCCATGTGGGATGGCAGGAATCCCATTCCATGCGCAGTCCCCGCATATTAAAAACGTGCCACTGGGGAGGCGTTTCAGGGCTTGATCCATGAGGTTGATTCGGTAGTAAATTGCTTTGGACTCGTAGTTTCTCAGAAATCAGTCTGCAAGAGGGTCAACAGTGGCCCAAAGGCGCTTATTAACATTTAATTGACTGGTAGTGGGAGGCTCGAATGTCATGTAACCATCCCCAGTTTGGTTTGTGGAACCCAGTAGATCTAACTCTTCTGGTGTTCCCATGGTGACATTGATGCTTTTCAAGAATGCACCTTGCCAGCAGGCATGCTGCTGCGCAGGCTTGAGTCCGATCAGCCCTGAACAATTGCCATTGCCTGTGGCGTTCCCTATCAGGGAGCTGTTCTCTAGCATCCCTCGGAAGTCTTGCGGGTTAAAATATGGGACCCCGATTAAACAGGTGTGAAATGGGTCCCCTGGCGTGGCCAGGCTCAGACACATGGAGTCTTGCCCCATTAATTCAGCTAGGGTGACCCACGTTTTGTCTCTTTTGGATTGCTGTCGACATTGCGTGGGACCCGGTTAGGATGCTTACAAGAAGCAAACCTCTCAATGTTTGCAGACCCAGCACTGCTTTGTCGCTTCCCAGCGCTCAGGGGCCACCGCATGCTGCCACGGGACACGAACCTGTGTGCTACTCCCTCACCCTAACACTGCCACACTCCGTACTGCCTTCACTCGATCTAAATGGGCGGACAGCCGATCGAAGATGTCCGCCAATGCCCTTGTCTCAAGGCAGTCAAAACAATTCCCCACTCTACCTCTGTGGCTGGTGCTATACCCAAGAATTTACGCAACTCCCCTTCTTGATTCCGCCTTCAGAGAGGGTTCCCCGACACCCACCACAAGTCACTAGCAACCATCCAGGGCAGCTGTTACATTCGCCCCAGGGTCTCACTATTTCCCCTGCTACAGAGAGTGGTGGATCTGGCAAGTCCTCAGCTCCCTCACTCAGCCACGTCTGCAGCCTCTCCCAAGTCTTCTCAGGACAGAGGTCCCAGAGTTCCAGCTGTTGTAGTAGCGGCGTCATTTTCCTCAGGAGCCGATGCTGACTGTGCCTCCTCGCTTCGGGGTCCTGTATGCGTAGTACGGCACCACTTGCTTGGGACCCGTCTGATCAGTGCTGCAGCGATGACTTGTCCCTGTTTTTGCAGGACATTCTGCAGCGTTACGGTAAAGGCAGCTGTTTGAGATGACTGCTCCGTACGGGTAGCACGCACGAGCATCTCGTCTACTCCTGTTCCCTGGGGCAGCGTGGCAAGAATTGTCTTAGTTTGCCTATTAGCATTTTCAAAGGCAAGGGTCTGGAACATTTGCTCTTGGAGCTCTTCAGAAAGCTCAGTTGCATCCTTCAAGGCTGCTGACAGACGGTCGATGAACTGACCATATGGTTCTGACAGCCCCTGTCGGACTGCTGCATACGGGGGAGACTTCTTCTTTTCAGGTACTGACAACAAGGCTTTGTGGGCAAGAGTCTGTGACAACTGATGAATGACTATGGGCATGGTCAGCTGTGTCACCATCGCTCCATAAGCCCCGCTCCCAGTTAGCATGTGGGCTTGGATCGCATACAGTGGGTCTTGTGTGTCACTTTGGTGTTTGCTAGCTTCTTCTTGTGCTAGCCACTTCCACGTTCGCTCCCAGAGCAGGAACTGTGAAGGGGTCAACAACAACTGTGTGATGCTGATGCAATCATTAGGACACAGGGCATCTGCTGTAAAGATAAACTGCAGGATGCTCCGTGTAGGTTTGGACCGTAGGCCATGCGTGGTGACCGTTTGCTTTGCTTGCTGCAAGATCTTCCAGTCATGGGGCTCCCACTTTGCAGTGTCCCCTTGTAACAGTACAGGGCAAGCGAGGGCATCTACGGTGTGCCAGTCTCCTTCAATAATTGCATCACGGATAACTCCATTCCATCTCCTTCGCAATGGATCAGTCCTCCCCGTCAGGGCTGATGGAGGTGATGGCTGCACCTCCCCTCGCGGGAAGGGAGGGGCCGTAGGCACTGTGCCTGGTTCTCCCGACGGGAACGTAGGAGTTCTGGTGGCTATCTTGACCGGTGGGTCCACGGGACACCACAGTGCTGATGGTTTGGTTTCGCAAGCCTTAGATTCCAGCACGTCCTGACGCGTAGACAATTCAGCAAGCTTCTTGATTACTTCTTGCATCATCTCTCAGTGGTTCTCCTCCTCTTGGGGCTGACCCCCGGCAGCCCTGACTGCCTCTGCCTCTGCGGGTGACAAAGCTGTAGAGGCTGCTTCACCGTCGGACGGTGATCTGCTGTCTGGCAGAGGGGACTGGCGCGCTGCCGCTTTTGGCCGGGCACTAGGACCACTCGCTTCTCCTCTGCTCACCTGCGCCCTGCCCCCCCGGGTCGGGAGCCTGAACTTCCCCCTTTGCGGCCATTTCTCCCTCAGAGTTCAGTGGGGTAACTTCCTTCCCTGCCGAGTCCAGCAACCCTCTCAGGGAACGCACGGGTGCTGCTGTTCCCTTAATCGGTCTGCCTGCGGTCAGCCCGAAGAATCATGCAACCCTGGACTTCGCCCTGGTCTCCGGCTACTGCTCCGTAAGACCCCCGTCACCTTCCTTCCTGGAGCCACCACCCCCTAAAGCTTCCATGACTGCTGCGGCCACCTTCCTCTCTGCTTTCACTTCTGCAAGGGTGTTCGTCACAGCTCTCCAAGATAATCCAAGAGCTTTAGCTTCTTTACCTTCCCTTCCACCCTCAATCGTGGACAGCCACAGTTTGTTCCCAAATTCCCACCACGCTTCGGTCGAAAACAAAAGTGAAGTGTATTTCAAAAATCCATGTTCCCAGGCCCACGTAATGAGGGCATTGAGATCTCGATCCTTCACAGTCTCACCTCTCTTAGAGAGGATACTGGCTAGGAGGCGAGTTCCAGCCTCATACTCCATAGCTTCTTACCTGTGGGGGCTCGCTTGGCCGCGCGAGCTCCGGTCTCCGGCGTCACTCCACTTTGAGACCCTTCCTGCATCCGGCTCCAACACCGATGTTATGATTCGGAGTCTTACCGCATTTAAGCGAAAAACACACTGCATGTAAGCAAAAAAAAAATCACTCGGGTCCCTGTTCGGGCGCCAGGTTTTGCGGGGGGGGGGGGGGGTTCCGAGTGCAGGGGAGCTGGCCAGAGTCACGATACGAACACCAACATGATTTGAGCATCGTGCTCTGCTTTATTGTTTACTTACACCAACTCATATCTACTTTACAAAGATTCACGCCCTATTCCCACAGGACAGCCTCTAAGCAGAGGGGGAGCTGACCAGTGTGTAACTTTGCCAAGGATTTTCAAGGCTGCCTGCTGCCAGGTGTCTTTCAAGCCTGTCTGCAGCCTGAGGCCCCTTCAGGGGTTCTTCCCTAGCAGCCCTGGGTTGCCCAGACTGTCCTGGGGTATCATATGCCCCTGTTCCACAAGGAATCCCCCTACAAAAAATTATCTTAACACTCAAGTATTTAGACATAACACCTAGTCCCAGATACAGAAAGGAAAAAGATATGCATATAGCGCAGCTCTCCCCTCAAAAGGCTCAAAGCACTTTCAACAGCATTAAGATTTGCTGCAACATATGTAGTCAATTGAATCTGCCAATTCACTGGCTTTGCCCTGAAGTCTTCTTTCAGGAAATATACAATGTCCAGCAATAAGTGCACTTAGCAAAATTGGTAACATTAAATTATGAGCAACATCATATGTATTGAGTTCCTAAAATAAAAGGACATACATCAGTGCAAGTATAACATATCAGCTGAGCAGCCCCATCTATACTTGCTTACTCAAACCAGCAATTTTAAAGTAATACAAGTTATTTCAGATTACCAGGGGGAAGAAAGATGAACAACTGTCTCCCTATTCCCCTCCCCCCAAACACCAATATGTTCTAATGCTCATGTTCATTACAATAAATATCTCTGACATTTAAATATTAAACCTTTCTTCCTCCACTCCCATTTAAAACAGATATGTTCAAGACACCAGATTTTGATTACTCTGCAGTAAGTCCATTCACCTAGATGACACTAAAGAGACAGAAAATGCATACTTTCAAGCTTTATTTGTTTTCAGAGAGAAAAAAAAAATTTATTCTTCTACAATAGAAATTATATTAGCACAATTACCTTCAAAGCTTCCAATAAAGGCAAGTGTACACTGAATTAAATAAGCAAGAGATGTATCAAGTCTTATTGTTCTTTTTTAAAAAGAATTCCCTTTTTCAAAGTCTCCCGTAGCTCTTTAGAGTCATGTTAGCTTCTGCAGTTATTCTCTTTTTTGAGAGGAACATGGGGAGGGGTGTGACAAAAGAACAAAAAAAGCCAGGAAGGACTTTGAACAACATTACGTATGTTGAATGTTATTGAATATATATCAGCTAAGCAGCACATACTCCCTTTGGCTAGGGTGTAACTCTGTTCTGTTAAAATCAACTCAATGAGTTTCACTCTAATGAAAGTTCACTGAAGCAAACCCACCCCTTACCAAGTCTTTTAGAAAAGGGGAAAAAAAAGAGACTTCATTTGGCAGATGAGGCAGAGTATCCAAGATTTTTCTATTAAACTGTTAATGCACAGTACTGTTTGAGCTGATGAGTAATACTTCCAAGTAAACAGTATGCAGATCTATTTGGAAACTGTCAACTTTTACCATTTAACCACTCACTACTTCCATGTAGCAGCTCTGTACTTTCTGTTCTTGATACAAAGAGCAGCACTTAGCCTGATTTGAAGAGGCATTTACCACTACAGTCAAGCTTAGCACAGGTGTCTCAACAAAAAAATACTGTTTTTAGGAAGACTCTGCAAAAATGTGCTGGCACTCTGCCACAGAGGGTTTGATTCCTAGAGCTACCATGACAGATATATTGTATTTAGCCAAGAAATTCAGTGATTTTGAATTTTGTAAGGAGCTGTATTGAGATTAGTTAAAAAAATCTATGTTTTTACAACTTAGTTATTTTAGTTTTTATAGTTCTGTTATTTTAGCTGCTTTTAGTTTTAATCAATGGTTAACTTTGTTTTAATAAAATAAGATAGATGTTATGGGAAAGAACAGGGAGTAACCCAGGCTTAGATTGATAAATGTGCTGCACCTGTACTAAGGGGGATTGCTACACCCCAGAAGCTTCAATCAAAAGGTATTGTTTTAACTAGAGGAGCCTCAGAGTTATTTTATAACTAGAGACAGATTAGAAGTCTAAGTAAACAATTAGAACAATAAGATAAATGGGACACCATAAGAAGGAAAGGTGCATGCGTGAGGCTTGAAAGGTCATCTGGAGGGCAGCATGACAAAGATAAAAGTGATGAAGAAAAAGGAGACCTCCTCACACCCCTCCTCAAAATTACCAGAAAAGGATGCAAGATGGCAGTATTGCTTCACAGAAGAACAGCAAGACTAAACATGACACACCTGTATCTGATGAAATAGTAGAAGGGGGGGGTAAAAGTTGAAGTGTATATAAACCCTTGAAAGTCTTTGCTTTGACGGACATTCTTGGAAATAAATTACCATTTTTCTCTGATTTCTGGCCAGAATCATTATAAGGGATGTTAATTCAACAACTCCTAAGTTGTTGAATTTTAAGCTTTTTGGCTTAGCCCTTTGTTTCATCATGTATCATTCTGCCAGTTACAAGCACTGACATTCCCCTTATTTCTATGAAATAAAAGTACCAAAATTATCTACCACAGTTGTTTTCACAAAGTGAATTAATAACACCTTTGAGTTTACTACTAGAATCCCACTTGTTTATAGAAATGAGACCGGTTATTTACTGCATGGCCAAATGTATGTTGAGTCTGGTATCTTAGTTCCAGTTCCCTCAAGACAGCATTAGACTTGGTACCACGTTTACTTTAGACATATACATTGCCCTTCATTAAATAGCATAACAAATATATTGATTGACATAGTCTTAACAGCTTAGCAGGAGTCTCACAAGCTTTTCATGCTATATGATATTGAGTTAGCGCTTTTCAAAGTGGTTTTTGTTGTTGAGGGAGTGTTGTGTTTTTTTCAGTTGTATGGGGTTTTGTTTGGGTTGTTTTTGTGTACGTGTACTAGTTTGAAAAAAAACCAGTGGGCGGCACCAAGTCAGAATAACAATTTAATGGGGAAATTAAAGAAAAGGAAAAAAACTAAAAAAAACCACTGGTTCAAACTGACAGAGTCAAGATACAACCTGAGTCCCTGTTAGGCAGGGTGGTGGCAGCAGTCTGGTAGAATGGTGGCTGCAGTCCTCTGAAGCGGTGATCCTGTAGAAAAAAGGGTCTGCTCTTCCTCAGAAGGTCCAGTGGTGGCTGTGTAGCTCCTGTCCTCTGGAAATCCAGTGGAAAGGGTTGTCTCTGGTGTTGTGTCTCAGATTATATCTTCGATGGGATGCTTGGTTCCTCCCTCTGGGTGGAGCATCTCACAATGGGGTAATGAGTCATGAGGCCAAGTGTTGATTAGGCTCATTAACAGAAGATAGTCCGGAGGGAGTTATCTCTGAGTCACACAGCAGGACAATGATGGACCATTAACAGAAAGATAGTCTGGGGGGAGGAGGCAAGGGAACACTGCCCCACCTGATTTCAACAGCTCATGAGGACGGTAAGAGAATACACTGCAACCCAGGACATTATCCACCCTTTATTCTATTATCATCTACATCATCCCAAATCAATACCTTCTTTAAACTCTAAACACACATACATATATATACAATGAAACCCTACACACAGTTCTCACCTAAGATTAGGTCTCCTTGTGGTACACAATGGGTTTCCTCATCTTTTTGCATTACCCACCAAGTGCAACCAGGTCCTTGAGCAAAGACAATCCCACGGATGGGTTTGTCTTTGCCTGAGGTGGGATTAATCCAAACAGTCTTCCCTAAAATACCTCTCAGGTGTACCGCAGGGACTCTATCTCCATCCACTGTGCACAAGGGTTCAGACTCGGTGGGACCAGCTCGATTGATGGGACCCTCGGGTATTGACCACCCAGGTGGCCTTTGCTAAGTTCACTTCTCAATTTTTTAAGGTCCCCCCACCAAGTGCCTTTAGGGTGGTTTTAAGTAGTCCATTGCAGCGTTCAGCTTTTTCGGCAGCTGGTGCATGATAAGGAATATGATATATCCATTCGATACCGTGTTCTCTGGCCCAGGTGTTGATGAGGCTGTTCTTAAAATGAGTCCCATTGTCAGACTCGATTCTCTCAGGGGTGCCATGTCTCCACAGGACTTGCTTTTCCAGGCCCAAGATGGTGTTCCGGGCTGTAGCATGAGGCACAGGGTAGGTCTCCAGCCATCCAGTGGTTGCTTCAACCATGGTCAACACGTAGCGCTTGCCTTGGTGGGTTTAGGGAAGGGTGATGTAATCAACTTGCCAGGCTTCACCATACCTGTACTTTGACCATCGTCCACCATACCACAGAGGCTTCATCCGCTTGGCCTGCTTGATTGCAGCACAGGTCTCACAACTGTGGATGACCTGTGAGATGCTGTCCATGGAAAGGTCCACCCCTCGGTCACGGGCCCATCGGTATGTTGCATCTCTCCCCTGATGACCAGAGGCATCATGGGCCCAACGAGCTAGGAATAATTCTCCCTTGTGCTGCCAGTCCAGATCCACCTGTGTTACTTTCACCTTGGCAGCTCGGTCCACCTGCTCGTTGTTACGATGCTGTTCATTAGCCCGACTCTTGGGTACGTGCGCATCCACGTGTCGAACCTTCACGGTCAGCTTCTCTACTCGGGCAGCGATGTCCTGCCAAATCTCAGCGGCCCAGATGGGCTTCCCTCTGTGCTGCCAGTTGGCTTTTCTCCAGCAATCCAGCCATCCCCACAGAGCATTAGCTACCATCCATGAGTCGGTGTAGAGATAGAGCCTCGGCCACTTCTCTCGTTCAGCAATATCCAAAGCCAGCTGGACGGCTTTAAGCTCTGCAACCTGACTCGATCCACCTTGTGCCTCGGTAGCTTGTGCAACTCGTCGTGTGGGGCTCCATACTGCAGCTTTCCACTTCCAGTTAGCGCCTACAATTTGGCAGGAACCATCAGTGAAAAGGGCATAATGTCTTTCAGTCTCCGGTAGCTCATTATATGGTGGGGCTTCCTCAGCACGAGTCACTTGCTCTTCCTCTTCTTCAGAAGATAATCCAAAAGTCTCACCTTCAGGCCAGTTTGTTATAATTTCCAGAATCCCAGGGCGATTCGGGTTTCCAATACGGGCACGCTGTGTGATGAGGGCGATCCATTTGCTCCATGTGGTGTCGGTGGCGTGATGTGTGGAAGGAACCTTCCCCTTGAACATCCAACCCAGCACCGGTAGTCGGGGTGCCAGAAGCAACTGTGCTTCAGTGCTGATTACCTCTGAGGCAGCTTGGACTCCTTCATAGGCTGCCAAGATTTCCTTCTCTATGGGAGTGTAGTTGGCTTCAGACCCTCTGTAGCTTCGGCTCCAGAATCCCAGTGGTCGGCCACAAGTCTCACCAGGCACCTTCTGCCAGAGGCTCCAGGACAGACCATTGTTCCCGGCTGCAGAGTAGAGCACGTTCTTCACCGCTGGTCCTGTCCTGACTGGGCCAAGGGCTACCGCATGAGCGATTTCCTGCATGATCTGGGTGAAGGCTTGCTTCTGTTCAGGGCCCCAATGGAAATCGTTCTTCTTGCGGGTAACCAGGTAGAGAGGGCTCACGATCTGGCTGTACTTGGGAATGTGCATCCTCCAGAAACCTATGGCGCTTAGGAAAGCTTGTGTTTCCTTCTTGCTGGTCGGTAGAGACATCGCAGTGATCTTATTGATGACCTCGGTGGGAATCTGATGTCGTCCATCTTGCCACTTTACTCCCAGGAATTGGATCTCTCGGGCAGGTGCCTTGACTTTGCTCTTTTGATGGCAAAGCCGGCTTCCAGGAGAATCTGGATGATTTTCTCTCCTTTCTTAAATACTTCCTTTGCTGTGTTTCCCCACACGATGATGTCATCGATGTATTGCAGATGTTCTGGAGCCTCACCCTTTTCCAATGCAGTCTGGCAAATGGTGGGACTGCGCTTCCACCCCTGGGGCAGTCGGTTCCAGGTGTATTGCACACCCCTCCAGGTGAAAGCAAACTGGGGCCTGCATTCTGCTGCCAAAGGAATGGAGAAGAAGGCATTGGCAATGTCAATAGTGGCGTACCACTTCGCTGCTTTGGACTCCAGCTCGTACTGAAGTTCCAACATGTCCGGCACAGCGGCGCTCAATGGTGGCGTGACCTCATTCAGGCCACGGTAGTCCACCGTCAGCCTCCATTCTCCACTGGACTTACGCACTGGCCATATAGGGCTGTTGAAAGGTGAATGGGCCTTGCTGACCCCCCCTTGGCTCTCCAGTTTGCGAATCATCTCATGGATGGGAACCACAGAGTCTCTGTCAGTGCGGTACTGCCAACGGTGCACTGTTGCTGCGGCGATTGGCACCTGTTGTTCTGCAACTCTTAGCAGTCCCACGGCAGAGGGGTCATCTGAGAGCCCAGGCAATGTACTCAGTTGTCTGATATCTTCTGTCTCCACAGCAGCTATCCCAAAAGCCCAACGATGTCCTTTTGGGTCCTTGAAATATCCATTTCTGAGATAGTCTATGATGTGAATGCACAGGGCCTCTGGGCCAGTCACGATGAGGTGTTTCTGCCACTCGTTCCCAGTTAAACTCACTTTAGCTTCCAGTAGAGTCAGCTGCTGGGATCCTCCTGTCACCCCAGAAATAGAAATGGGTTCTGCTCCCACATACCTTGATGGCATCAGAGTACATTGAGCGCCAGTGTCAACCAAAGCTGTGTATTTTTGTGGGTCAGATGTGCCAGGCCATCGGACCCACACAGTCCAAAAGACCCGATTCTCCCTTTCCTCTACCTGGCTAGAGGCAGGGCCCCTCTATTCCTGGTCATGTTGCATGTTGCTCCCTTCCGGTGAATATGTTCCCGAGGTCCCTTCAAGAGGATCGGTCATATTATCATTCCTATACCGTCTGGAGTTCTGTGTGCGGGAGACCGGAGCAGCGTTGACTCTAGATGCGCTTCTTGTGGTAGTTGTCCCTCTTTTTAGTTCACGTACCCGAGCTGCTAAGGAGGAGGTGGGTTTTCCATGCCACTTACTCATGTCTTCTCCATGTTCCTGAAGAAAAAACCAGAGATTACCTCGTGGGGTGTATCCTCTCTCCCTGGTTGGGGGACGCCGGCTCCTAATGGCAGAGACTCTTGTTGGTTCTGGCGGGATGTGGTAAATCTCTTCCTTAAGTTCGTTTTTCAGTTTCTGATGGCCTTCTTCAATCAAGCTCCGGACTTGCTCAGCCGAAAGACTTGTTTCCATGGGTGAGACATGGGTGCGAAACGGGGCTGTGGCGGTGTCCTTGTAAATCCTCAGTTTGTTCACCAAGATGCCCACCCTGTCCTCGCCTTCCCTCCATTGCAGCGTTGCCAGGTAACGGGAGTATATCTCTGGTCCAAGGTGTGCAAACCTCAACCACATCTGTGACGTGCACTGGACACCATCTGGGCTCTTAGGAAATCTCTCGTCTTCTGAGAAAATGATCTCCAGCACAGCCAATTCCCTCAGGCACTGGATACCTTGTTCCATTGTGCTCCATTGTCCTTGGTGCACCTGGAGGTCTTCTTTACAAAGGTACCTGTCCCTTACACTTGTAAGCAGTCGCCGCCAGAGGCTGAGAGTTTCTTGGGTTCTCCCGATCCCCTGGTCAATGACCACATCCCGGGACAGAGATCCCAGCTGCCTGGCCTCACTTCCGTCCACAATGGTGTCATTGGCTGCAGCGTCCCAGATGCGGAGCAGCCAGGTCAGGATAGACTCGTTCGTCTGGCGGGTGAATTCCCTCCGGAGGTCACGCAGCTCACCCAGGGATAGCGACTGAGTGATGATCTCTGGCTCTGCCTCTTCTGCTGGGTGCGAAGGTCCTGCTGCATCCTCATCAGTCACAATGCGGACTGATTTGCTTTTTGATTTCTTCTTCTGAACGGGGGCAACTGCAATTGGTCTAGGCTGTTCTGGTTCAGTGATGGCTTGCGTGGGGACGCTGACAGTGCTTTTGGTTCCTTTCTCCTCTGAGTCAGTCTGCGTAGAGATGGACACTGTTGCTTTGCATTTGGTTCCTTTCTCCTCTGAGTCAGTCTGTGTAGAGATGGACACTGTTGCTTTGCATTTGGTTCCTTTCTCCTCTGAGTCAGTCTGCGTAGACATGGACACTGTTGCTTTGCGTTTGGTTTCTTTCTCCTCTGTGACAGTCAGTGTAGAGATGGATGCTGTTGCTTTGCTTTTGGTTCCTTTCTGTGTGACAGTCTGTGTAGACATGGTATTTGTTGCTTTGCTCCTTTTTACCTCCTCCTCAAGCAGACATTGCACCACGCTAAATAGTGTTTTGTTTCTAAGCATGGTGTACACAATGCAGGCCATAGAGGAAAAAGAGAATAGAACTGACAAGAAGATTATACCATCCTTAACATCCAGAGGGAACTCAATATTTTCAAAAACTGCTGTGCCTGGCCTGAAAGGCTGGAAGAAACCACTCTCTACTCCTCCCACCAGGGGCTGGGTGTGATTGTTGAAGAGATCCCAAACATAGGAGCCCAGACTAGGACAGCCAAACAAAATTGAGTATATATTCTGAATGGTATTCATCGCCTGGCAGGTTATTATGCGATAGACATAATAAACCATTAAAGCAATTCTCATACCATTCCCTGGTTTTAACAGGAGTAATACTACAGGCAGGTAGTTCCCCATGTGAGGAAAAATATAGAGAGCAAGATACAGTACCCATGCAGACCAGCTGAGAACCATGGTGAATAGGTTTCTGTTTATACAAAATTGTAATTCTGACTTTCTCTCAGAGCAAGCCCCACATTGGGTGCCAAAATATGTACTAGTTTGAAAACAAACCAGTGGGAGGCACCAAGTCAGAATAACAATTTAATGGGGAAATTAAAGAAAAGGAAAAAAACTAAAAAAAACCACTGGTTCAAACTGACAGAGTCAAGATACAACCTGAGTCCCTGTTAGGCAGGGTGGTGGCAGCAGTCTGGTAGAATGGTGGCTGCAGTCCTCTGAAGCGGTGATCCTGTAGAAAAAAGGGTCTGCTCTTCCTCAGAAGGTCCAGTGGTGGCTGTGTAGCTCCTGTCCTCTGGAAATCCAGTGGAAAGGGTTGTCTCTGGTGTTCAGTGTCTCAGATTATATCTGCGATGGGATGCTTGGTTCCTCCCTCTGGGTGGAGCATCTCACAATGGGATGATGAGTCATGAGGCCAAGTGTTGATTAGGCTCATTAACAGAAGATAGTCCGGAGGGAGTTATCTCTGAGTCATGCGGCAGGACAATGATGGGCCATTAACAGCAAGATAGTCTGGGGGGAGGAGGCAAGGAAACACTGCCCCACCTGATTTCAACAGCTCCTGAGGATGGTAATAGAATACACTGCAACCCAGGACAGTACGTCCCCATGGTATTGCACCCACAAGGCAATGCTCTGCTTATTTGCATTTTGGCCTGTAAGTTTCAGGCATTCTTTAGACATTTCAGAACAGCCCGGGTTACCAATCTGGCTATACGGTGAGCAAAATGTTACTTTAAATACATTTCACGCTTCAGTCAATTCATATATTTAGCTAATTCAAGTGAAAGATAGCAGTAAAGTATCTTAAGTTCACTATCATTTGGGGACAGAGGTTTAAAATGAGAGTTCAAGACCTCTACTGAGATTATAAAGACTACCTGTTTATGCTCTGACTAGATGAAGGAGACTCCAGCTTTCATGGACACAAAAATTTAAAATTATATGAAGTCCACATATGTATACTGTTGGAGTGAAAGCTTCTCTGGACTCAGGCCCAGAGGGAAGCCAAAGCACAGGGGTTGAATTAAAACCTTTGGATAAGCTGAGATACATGAAGCCACACCAAAGTGAAATAGAAATATAGATTTTTGACTTCTAGTAGAAATATAAGCTAACTGCCTTAAACACAGTTCTTGCTGCAGCAGTGTTACCTTTTCACAGAATTCTTTACTTTAGACAAAATATAGATAGAATTACACTGTTCACATTTTTTAGATAGTGTTCACATAAACAATAAGAACTGATAGAAACTGTATACGCAAATCTGTGTAATACCTATGTAACACTTGTGTAAGACTTACGATTGTTAGAATTAGACCAGGATAGGTTAAGAAAAGGAAAACTAGAATCATGTGTTAATCTTATTGGTCAATTAACAAATATAATCCACACTTCTGTAAGAAAAAATATATAAAAGAAACTAGAAGAAGAAGCTGTTTGCCTGTTGCTTGCTGTTGCTGCTTGGCCTTATCATGTAACCCCCTTGAACTCTGCCTTTAAGAAAGCTATGAGACTATGAAATAAAGAACTTAGCAGAATAGCAGTCTCCTCTGCTGTCTTACCCTGGTCCGAGAAGGAAGGGTATCCCATCAAAGCTCAACAGTATACCACTTCAGACTCAGATAAGCAGCTCCCAACAGAATAACAAGAAAGCTCAGCTAATAATCAAGTTAGCACTAAATGATCTAGCCTTTCCTCAGCCAGCTGGTCTCCATTCAGACCATTCTTTAGAAAGAAATAGATCAATGTGTGCTACAGCGGGGATTACTGTAACACGCATATATCAAACCAGGAGTCCCGTGGAAAGGAAATATATATGGACAGATTCTTGGTAGATGTTTCAGAGATATTTATTTCTCCAGCTGCATGGCCGGGGCTCTGCCGAGGAACTCTCTCAGTCACGGGACCCCAGGGTCCTTGCCCACACAGGGGAACACAAACCAACCAATCGGGAATGAGGCTGACCAGAGGCAGGGAAACCCTGTGCCTCCCCTCAGGGCCCCTCTCCCAGGGCTACATGGCAGGGGGAGGAGACCCCAACAAATGAGCACATTCACTAAAGAAACTGAACCAAACCCAGACAGCACAAAGAATTATTTATGGAAAGAAACCAAAATCCAAGACAGCAGAGCTAGAAAGACTAAAGTTAATGGAAAACTAGAATTTAAAAAAAAAAAAACTAAAAAAAAAACTAAAAACTTGTGTATATTGGGGGGAAATGACGTTTAAGATTGGTTATAGGAAATATTGTGCTACATAAGTATAGGACAGATAACAATCTGCATATAGTTCTAGACATGAATCAGATTTAGTGGCTTTCAAGCTGAATAAAATAAAAAAAAGGTGTTGCAATACAGGGTAATTTACAAGACCCAGAAAATAATGCTACATTCTATTCAACCTCTGGAAGATCCTCTGTAAGAATACTGAATCCAATTTTGGTGCTACTCAGGAACCCAGTTAGTAAGGTTCCCTGGGAAAATGTTTTTGAAGGTTCTGGGGTCCATCAGTGCTGGTCACTTTTTAAGAACCATCTCTTAAGAGCACAGGAGCAGGAAATTCAAAAGTGTCATAAGTCAAGCAAGCAGGGCAAAAGACCAGCTTGGCTGAGCAGGGATCTCCTCCTAGAACTTATGTGGAAAAGGAAAGTGTATAGGCATTGGAAGCAAGAACAGGTGACATTGGAGGACTACAGAGATGCTATTCAGCACTGTAGGGAGAAAATTCATGTGGACAAAGCACTATTAAGGTTCAAGATGGCCAACACTGTGAAGGACAGCAAAAAGGGCTTTTTAATATGTTAACAGCAAAAGGAGAATCAGAGATAACATTGGTCTGTGGCTTGATGAGTTCAGTCACCTCACAAACAGGCACACAGACAAAGCAGAGACATTTACTGCTTTCTTCACCTCTCTTGTCAATACCAATGATAGCCTCTGGGACCCCTAGAGCCCTGAGCTGGAGGACCACGACTGTGAAAATGACAAACTCCCATTTGACCCTGAAACTGTGTGGGATTTGCTGCTCCAGCTGGATTCCTATAAGTCTATGGGCCCTGATGGGATTTATAACAGAATGCTCAAAGAGTACTGGAAGCTGGGAAACATCCCAATTTTCAAGAAGGATAAGAAGGAAGACCCTGGTAATCACAGGCCTGTCAGTCTCACTTCAGTGCCTGGCAAAATTACGGGGAAGGTTATTCTGGCAGTTACTGAAAAACACTTGAAAGACAATGCAGTCATTGGTCACAGCCAGCATGAGTTCATGAGGGGAAAGTCCTGCTTAATTAACTTAATTTCCTTTTGTCCTGAGGTGATTCATAATGATATTATAGTCCATATCAATCTGCGCCCAAAAATTGTTAATGTATCTTTAAGACCTGGCAGCCGGGGACCCTGGGGGAGGGAGGGGTGTTGCTATGGGCAGGCATTTTTAAAATTTCCCCGCCCAGGGTTTTCGCGGCTTTTTTTGAAGCGTGGTATTTGCGTCGCTGGCTGCTTGGTCCTTGTTCAGGCTAAGACTTTTCTTTCCTTTTTGGTTTTTTTTTTCCTTGGCTTGGAGAAGCTGCAGTAGTGGTCTTTGAACTGCCTTAAGGGCGAATTCCACATCTGCCTGTCCGAAGCCGGGGGCATCACGCTGACAGGAGTGGAGTGGAGCGGCCCTTGCTCCAGCCCGAGTCGCTGTCCACCACGCGGAGCCAGGGAGAGGAAATGCCAAGTAGCTCCAGCCCAGCTGCTTCGCTGCTGTGCCCGCTCTGCTATGCAATGATGGGTTGGTCTTGAAACCATGTCAACAAGGTGCTAGAGCAATGGAGCAGTGAAGAGTCCCCAAGAACAGAATACTATAAATTCTTATTTCATTGACAACTAATTGTTCAAATAGATTTAAGCAGAAACTGTAACAGAATATAAAGTTAAATAATAACTTGGTCATAGCTGATAGGATGGAAATATAACCTAGAGTTACCTTAGATGATTATAATGCTAAAAAGCACACCCACAGGGAAATTCATATATGTAAATGATAATATTATGAACTGGACCAAGACCACCACATGCATATTAAGAATTTTGTTATATGAGTTATCTGTTTCTGTATCATTCTTTCTTTGTTACCTTTTTGTATAAAAGACTCTGCCTGTTCCTAAAAGGTGTGCCAGCTCTGTTAGATGCCTGGCACCCTATTATGCAGAACTGTAATAAAATCAAATATCTCAACTCAATGTGTTGATTGGCTCCTTCACACTGGGTAAAAGAATCCTGCTTTAGGGACAACACAGCCAAATACAGAGATAAAATCCTAAAGTAGTTCCATAGGTGCTTTCTTGGTTTCTAATTGTGAATTCTGCAAGGTCAAAGACTGTAACCCTGCACATTTCTAGATGAAAATGCTTATATTATAACCCTTTAGTCATAGACTATTGGCCACATCTGAGACTAAGTGGACTGAGCCACGCCTAGACTTTTCTGAGAAGTTTAGAAAGCAGGGGGGCCTCACTTAAGCCTGTGACTCAACAGGAGGGACCACAACCTGATGATACTATAATCCATTGTAATAAACAATAGTTGTTATTTAGATACTGCATCAGTAATGTTTAGATACTGTATTAGCAATAAATCTGATCATAATAATCCACATAATCAGTGTGTCTTACTTCTTGATCCTTCTCTCAACTACTTTGCATAACATGAGGAACAGTTGAGGTCACTTAGTTTTTCAGCTTGGAGAAGAGAAGGCTGAGGGGTGACCTCATCATAATCTACAACTTCCTCAAGAAGGGCAGTGGAGGGGGAGGTGCTGATCTCCTCTCTCTGGTGACGAGTGATAGGACACAAGGAAATGGTATGAAACTGCACCAGGGGAAGTTCAGATTGGACAGTAACAAAACGTTCTTCGCTGAGAGAGTGGGTGGTCACTGGAACAGGCTCCCCAAGAAAGTGGCCATGGCATCCAGCCTGTCAAGAGTTCAAGGACCGTCTGGATGACTCTTAGTCATATGGTTTAGTGTTAGGTAGCCCTGCAAGGAGCAGAGAGTTGGACTCATTCCTTATGGGTTTCTTCCAACTTGAGATATTCTGTGATTCTACCTGTATAACTGTGGCAGGACTTCCCCCCTACCATAGAAGAGGGGAATGTGTGGTCCTTTGGATCTGCAAAAATTTCCCACAGTAATCTTTTTGGAAAAGATAAAAAAATCAACCTCCTAAAAATGTCTTCAGTATTGCCTGCTTCTACTGAAACTAATATCAAACAATACCCTATACCCCCTGCAGCCAAACAAGGAATAAATGGAGTAATTAAAAATTTAGAGCAGAGAAACATATATTTAGAACATGTTCTGCATTCAACTCCCCTGTCTGGCTAGTGAAAAAAAAAGACGGGAGTTGCTGCTTAACAGTTGATTATTGGAGGCTTAATGCTAACACAGGACCCTTGATTGCAGCTGTTCTGAATATTGAAAACCTCACTGCCACGCTGCAAGCATCAACACATAAATGGATGGCAGTGTTAGATATAAAGGATATGTTTTTTTATGGTGCCAATTCAAGAGGAAGATAAACTCAAATTTGCATTCACCTGGAAAGGAACACAATACACATTCAATTGCCGGCCTCAAAGGTATAAGCACTCACCCACCATAGCACACAATGCTTTAGCTGAATCCCTTCAGCAAATAAAAATCCAGGAAGGGGTGCAAATATACCAATACATTGATGATGTGTTAGTTGGAGGTTAGGAGGAAGATACAGTAAGGATCTCAGCAAAAGACATATGGAATAGATTAAATGAAGAGGGAGTGGAAGTACTCCAACCAAATGCCAAGGCCCCTCTAAGTAAGTTAAATTTTTAGGCACTTGGTGGGTAGCAGGCCAAGCTGTGATTCCAGATGAAACCATTACAAAATTGGATACTATACCTACCCCCAAGACAAAAAGGGAACTGCAAAGAATCATGGGTACTCTGGGATACTGGAGAAATCATGTCCCCGGGTCTTCTATAGTAGCAAGACCCTTATACACACTAATGAGAAAAAATCAAAATTTGGAGTGGCTTGATAGCCACAAACAGGCTTTGCAAACACTAATAGAAGAATTGAAAACATACCAATCACTCGGGCCACTCCACCCCAGTGATCCTATAATAGCCGAATGGGGTTTTGCTGAGCACAGAAAGTAATGTAATTTGTTTCAAAAGGGACCACATGGACCAAAACGGCCATTAGGATTCAGTTCCACGGCATTGAAAGACACTGAAAAGAGGTACACTGATTGGGAGAAGGGATTATTATCCCTGACTCAAGCTCTAAAACAAGTAGAGAAAATTCAGCAACAGCAGCCTGTAAAAATCCAAGGACCTTTCAATTTGCTAGCCAGCATTCAGAAAGGTGGTGCTCCCCCTGAGGGCATAGCACAATGACCCACAGTCCACAAATGGTATGTATACATTTCAGGAGTCACAGATCAGATGCATGTTACTGAGGGACCAACAAAACCTACAAAGCTACAGATTGCTGTAACTCCAGACATGTTAGCTCTACAAAACCCATTTAAACCGAGTCCTATAATGGATGTCCCTGCTTTTACCTCAGACTCTGCAGTTAAAGACGTCTGGTTTACTGATGCCTAAGCCAAATGTATTGATGGTAAATGGAAATATAGAGCAGTTGGTCTTAATATTGAAACAGGAGTGGAAGTAGTAGAAGAAGGAATGGGAAGTGCACAGGTGGGAGAGTTAAAGGCTGTGTTATTGGCAGTAAGAGAGAAAGCAAAGGCACTCTATGTTGATTCTTATGTGGGCTGGGCTGGGGCCACTCAATGGTTATGTCAGTGGGAAGCGTTGGATTGGCAAGTGAATGGAAAGGAGGTTTGGCAGAAGGAAGATTGGGAATGGTTGTTGTCTCAGGCTCAGTCCCAGAAAATCTATATGGGATGGATTAAAGCTCATGCTAAGGACCAAGCTTTACAAACCTATTGGAACAACAGGGTGGATCAACTGACAAAAATCAGGAAAATAAAAATTGATCATCTAGAAGACCCACAACATTTGTATTGATTACGTGAGTGGTTACACTAAATTAGGGCATACTGGACAAGAAGCTCTATTTTTTGCAGCACAAAGCAGCGGATGGCCATTGACCAGGAAAATGTGTACAGGTATCCTCACACAGTGTCCCCAGTGCCAGCCAAGACTTGAACAAAACCATCCAGACCTGGCACTGCCCTTGCATATCAAAAATAACAAAGCACTCTGGTCGGCAAATAGATTATACTGGACCTCTAAAAACATCTAACGGTTACAAGTACATACTAACAGGTGTGGAAGTGGTATCTGGACTGCTAGTTGCCACTAAAAGCAGGCATGCTGATGCAAAAACTACTATTTCAGGACTCAGTGACTGGTTTTCCAGTCTCCCTGTCCCAGACTCTATACAATGGATCACACTTCACCAGTGTGATGGTACAAGATTGGGCCAAAAGGGAAGGTATTAAATGGGTCTTCCATTTACCATATTATCCTCAAGCAAATGGGATCGTGGAGTGTGCCAATGGTTTGCTGAAATGCTTTCTTAGGTCACACGAATCTGGATGGGATAAAAGGTTACCCTCTGTGCTATACCAAATAAATAACTGATATGGGCCAATGGGCAGTCCTGTTTCACGAACTTTCCTGAGCCCTATGTCTCTTGAAACAGCTCCAAATGATAAAGTTGAAACTTTTCAGGATAACTTAAAGGTGAGCCAACCAGTCATGGTTTAGCTACCCCAAATCGGAATTGTACCTATGACTTTAATGGACAATCAAGGTCCAATAGCCTGGATGGCTATTGATTCTAATGGCCACCAACAAAGGATCAGCTCCCAATGGGTATTCCCCACATTCTAAGCTGTTCTTGTTTCTGTACAAGACTGGTTTTGTTCTGAACAAAACAAAAGTTTCTCAATGAAGCCTCGCAAACCACTCCTATGCTGCCCCCGTGTGACAGCAGTGAGCATAGCAATGTGTTTGAAACTAGACGCCAGAGAGGGAACTGCTGCCATAACTCTGGAAAAACACATCTATTATTACTAAAGTTCTGTTGTTTTAGTTTCTCTAATAACCTTGAATGTTTAAGAATACCCTCACCAGACAGAAGACTAGGTGTGTAACCAGACGTGAGACAAGGAACTGCTCAAACAGCAGGAGGAAGGACTGTTTGCTACCTGCACGGCTGTGAAAGCTACTGAGACTCTTGGACTCCTATAAACAAATAAAACCAGCTCCGGACACAGAGGAACCTACTGGACTGCACAGCAACTAGTGAATTTGCTGTAACCAAAAATGTTAATTATGGTATTGTTTACATTTTTATACTTACGGGTCAATGTTTTCAATAACGCAGCATGGCTAATTAGCCATCCTGACCAAACCTTGCGATTAACAATTGTAAAGGGAAAACCAATGTCATTTTTGCTAAGGGCCACTCCAACATAACACAGATAGAACAAATGCTATCTGACTCTTGGAAAAGAAACTCACAGCTAAAACGAATGCATGCTGTGACACTGATAACAAACCGCAGCAATTGTTGGATCTGTTCTCAGTTTCCCATTCATTCAGATGAAAGTATTCGGATGATGGGAATTCCAACACCAAACATATTTTCCAATGGTATTCCTCCAGCCAGATTGATGCTCCTTCTGGAAGGAAAGACAGTCCAAACCCCCATAGACCAACAAATCCTGACAGTAAATATAGTAGCCGTTGAAACCTCCTGTGTTCATAGATGCCTAAAGGGACCAGGAGTGGCTTCACAGCGAAAAATGGAGTTACCTGAATGTAACCAAGGGATGATGGTAGGAGTCTATCCCAACTGTCGCTCATATCTGGATGCAACTGGAAAAGGCATTATAAACACACATTGGTGGCCTATTCCAGACAATATGGGATACTATTGGCTTTGTGGAAATCAAGCTAGGAAAGCTCTACCCTCTAAATGGCAAGGAATATGCACCATTGGAACTGTAGTCCCAGAAATAGATATTATTGATAAATCGGAATTCCCCAGAGGACGCCTATGATGTTTTATAACAAGATACAAATGAAATTTAAATCCCTTGGTTGATAGAGCCTGTGGATTCCACTGATTTGTGAGAGGATTCTTACCATGGTTAGGAGTGCCTGAATTAGAAAAAGCAATAGTGAATATATCTGGAGTTATGGAACAAATAGAAAATCAGACAAATGACACAATCAGTGCCTTGTAACAAGAAATTACCAACCTCTCAAAAGTAGTCAAGTAAAATTGGATGGCTTTGGATTTGTTTTTGGCTTCCAAAGGTGGGGTATGCACAGTTATCAACATCAGTTGCTGTGTATACATAGATCAGACTGAGAATACAAACTGATCTAGAAGAGATTAGAAAGAATACTGGAATCTTACATGAAATCCAAAAGGATCGAGGGACAGGTATATTTGATTGGATAACCTCATGGATTCAAAATTTAAATGCAATTGTGAGAAAACTGATTGGCCTAATAACTGTAGTCCTGACTGAATCAGGAGAAGGAGGGGGAAGCAGAGGTTAAATTATTTGCTAAGAAGATGTTAAAAACAGTGCATACAGCTTGCTCAACACTTATTGTGCCTACCAAAGCAGGATGAGAAGATAGAAGACTATTGATAAAAGGAAGGAATCTTGACCAAAGATCCTGTTTTCAAACCTAAAACAAACTTAGACCAGTCTTGAAGTTTGGACTTGGGCCAGGGACATAAAGAGCATGCATAGGGAAGCAAGGTGAAAAGTTCAGAATGAGGAAGACTCTTTAGGAATGTTGCAGTGGGGTCTCCTGCAACATCCATAGACAGTGAGGCCTGTGGAAAGAAATAGGGAGCGATTCTTGATAGAAGTTTCAGAGATCTTTATTCTCCAGCCACATGGCCGGGGGACTGCTGAAGAACTGAGCAATCACGGGACAAACCGGGTCTTCCCGGGCAGGGGAACACAAAATAACCAATGGGAAACAGGATTAGGGTATGTGTGACCAGGGAGCAGGGAGACCCCGTGCCTAGGCCATGCCTCTACCCCAGGGTCCCCTCTCCCAGGACCCCATGGCAGGGGGGGGGAACCCCAACATAGGAGGACTCTTACTTCATCCCGGAGACCCCTGCCCATGACCACCAGATGACACTGTGCAAGAGCAACGCAGATGTAAATGACTTTTGGGCTCATTGTAATATGAGGCGAGGCTAGGCGGGGCTAGGTAATGAATATGCATAGGCGTATTGGGAAATTTAATGAATATGGAGGTTGTAATCCAATATATACCAAGCTGAATGCAGCTGTCAGCACACATGACTTTGGAGGAACTATCCCCCATGTGTCCCAGCGCTGGAATAAACATACCTACTTTACTCCTTATTCCAGTAGTGGAGTCTTTTCCGCATATCATGACATTAATGTTCGGTAAATGGATCCTATTCCAAATTTGCAAAATTGGATTTAACGTGTAAATCTGACAATAACCATTTTCTCTAAAAGGTCTCAGGAGAACAGATATAACTTTGTTTACATAGCATTAAAATCTTATTTAGTACTATTGAAGTACCAAATGATTTCATAGGTTTAGTTGCTTTGATTAATATTTGTATACGCTTTGTAGTTTTCTACAAGTATGGCTTTAGAATACTTGTATCTTCACTCTGATTGTCTCAGTGGGTAGAAAAATTTCATCCTGAATATAACTTGAATTTTCATATAATTGCCTCTTCAAGGTAAGGCATAAAATTCCCAACTGGACTAATATCCTAAGTAGGTAGAAACAATTCCGTTTCATTACATCTTTGATTCCCCTGAGACAATCAGACTATTATATATGTGTATTTGTTTAGATTATAGTAAAGTTTTCTAACACTTAATATGTTAAGCAAGAATATGTGGAATACTGAACTTCACTGAAGGAGAACGCTGGACTAAGAAGCATGAATGAAAATGAAAAGAGCTCCTGACCATGTATTGAACTCCTCCAATCCCTACAACCAAGAAGCTACTTTCACAAACTCTTCTTTGTTCTTGATTTGCATCTCATCCTCCTATGATCTTAAGGGGTGAGGAACAACCTATCCTACACTAACTGGTAACAACATAAATAAAATGACTTATTGGATTGTCCTCAACTCCCATGAACATCCTGAAGTTAATGCCATATCTTATAATCTCTTGGTTTATCACTAATCATTTTATATATATATATAAATATGTGTTACATCATCTAATGCATAAATACATAAGCTGAAGCAACAGCGGGTGCTTCTTATCAATATCAATAACGTTTAACATCTTTTAAAGAAATAGTAAAGCTTAGGAGTACAATGTGTATCAAAACACTCAACGATGGTGTACACATATATGAAAGTGGATGCTTTTATAGCATGGAGGCAAGATACACCTGCACTATCACTGCATGAGGTAAAGTCAGTGACTCCAGTCACAGGGGTGGAATGTGGCAGGACTTCCCCCCCTACCACAGAAGAGCTTATCTATTCTGTCCATCAGCTGGTTTGGTAGCTCCAGACATTCTCCCCCCTCACATGAATTGATGAGATAACCCAGGCCAGCTTGCTTGACTAGTGAGTTGTCTCTGGCTAGTGAGTTATCTCTCTCTCTGGCACCAGGGGTGGAATTTCCAGGTGGCAATAAACAACTCACCTTGAGAACAAGATGTGGGGAGATAAGATGGAATTCCTGACTGACAGACACTTCACTTTACAAACTATAAAAGCTACACAAACTTTCATGGAGGCAGAAGTCTCCTATACATACCCTGGAAATGTGTGGGACTTCTCCCCGAAGTTTGGATGCAAATTTGGCAGATACTTTCCTGGGAATTGAGGGAAAGGATTCTATGTGTACTCCATCATCAATTCAGTGATAAGTCACATTGACTCCTAATCTATACTATTTCTTCGCTAGCTGTAATATAGGTACCTTTTATTGTGCACTGGTTTGTTTAATCTACTAGTAGTTCTTTTGTTTATCCTGTGTAGTAAGTAAGCCTGTTAAAGTCTTATGTCTGTTTTTTCCTTGTGTCTATTCAATAAATAATTCATGTTTTAATAGACCTGATCAGTCATTATTAAGAACTTGCAAGCAAGAGTGGTTTTGGGGTGCTGGCCACCTCAATAAAGCTGCCGCCTGCTGCCAGAAACCTGGGCAAAGGCAGGGGTCGTCCAAACTCTCCCCTCTCATTCGTAACAATAATCCAGATGCAAAAGTTTCATTGTGCTAGGTATTGTACTTACACTCAACACCTTGGAGCAGTGCCTATCTTTTCTCTGAAAACATATCTTTTCTCTATTTTGTGTGTTACATATTTTAAAAATATCTGACCTTCAAGCCCTTTAGGCAAAATGAAAGTAACAGAATTCATTGGAAGAGATAAGGTATAGATCAGGAAAACTGAATGAAAATGCTGATGAACAATAGGGCCTTAAAAAACAAGGAGACAAAAGCCAGTAATCAGATAGTTAAAGCAGCCAAGTGAACAGAGATGAGCCTAAAAACCAAATAAAAACCTAGGAGAATGGACTCTAAGAAGTTTGTGGCATCTAGATAACAACCAATTCAATAATCAGTGAGACAGAATAGCCAAAACAATTAAAAAGTTACTCAAACATAATGCAAGCTTTTTCTTGTTCAAGTTAGAGAACTCAAGAAAGGTTCAGTTGTTAGCTCACAGTTCTCTAAATTCTTGTATATGAAGGATAAGCAAATCAATTCCTTTGGAACATAATTAACATAATGGCTTCAATCTTGCAACTTTTATCTTTCAGAAATACCTTGAGTACTTTAATGACTATATATTGAAGCTTACAACTCTCTGCAAGCACCACTAGATCTAATGAGGGACTGAAAAAGGAAATCAGAAAAAACACATACCTTGTGTTGTTCTATTGCATCTACCCACTGTTGTCTGTGGTCTGGGTCTTGAGCTCGGAGGTACCAAACACTGTCATTTACACTGATATCAAATCTGCATTCATCAAAGTCATGAGGCTGTGAAATAATGTAAAATTAGCTAAAATTATCATCATGATCAACAATATCTCACACTCTAGAAACACTGCAATTAGAAAAACTGATTGATATTGCCTTGAATTCGTCCTAGATTCTAAATTTGGTTGTATATGGCTGTCTCAAATAATGAACATAATACACTTGTATAACAAGGAATGCCAATCTTCTGAAACAGAAAAGCCAATTTAGTACAGTCTTAACAAAATTGTCACAAAAAAGTTCCACACAAACAGTGACCAAACATTCCAAAGGGATCCTTTAGAAAAATAACTACTGGACACAGCCAGGAAAATATGTTTTTTAAATTTCAAAGCAGTAAAGACAAATTAAGGTTATTGCTATCAATATTAATTTTCAACAGAAGAAACACATACATCATAGCAAAAAGCACCAGGATAGAGCCATAAAAGTAGAATATATCAAAATGACAAGGAAGGCAGGAAACTAAAGGAAGCTGTGGCACCCTCTGCCTAAACTACCTTAACTAAGAGGACTGTCAGATAATTGAAAGCAACATGCAATCCCTTTCCATATGATCACTCAAATACATCCAACTTTCAGTTCATATGCCTCAAATAGTAAAATGCCTTTAATAGCATTACAGTGAAGCTAGTAAGGAAAGTACAAAGGAACAAACGAAGGATCTATTTTGTCCTGTGACACTGTCAGTTCAAAGTTACTCCCTAGAAAACATCCAACACAGAAAAACTTTTTTCCTTTCATTGAAAACTATTCTTAACAAAACATAAGTACAGCTGAACACCTTTTTGAATTTGAATACAAAGAAATGTTACACATAGAAGCACACAGGGATATAACAGACTCTAAGATTAAGGCAAATGATGCGATCTGAAATGCAATAAATATTGATTCCTGATGCCAAAGACAAGTCTATATCTGTTAATATCCTTTACTGCTCTGTGAATACATTCATCTTGCAGACAAGTAAAGCACTGTGGATCATTTGCGAAATACTCCACAAAAGAAAACCTAAAAGCAAATCTCATTTATTGTGTTCTGTGCAACAGTTCAGTGTCAGTAAGAATTATTTCCTAAGGATCTGAAAATCATAAGCTACTTATATATAATAGACAATGTTTCTTGTATAAATATACTAGAGGAAGAAAAGTACAACAGAAGCCAGCGCGCAAAAAGAAAGAGCTAGGAAGAGTTCAACAAAAGTACTTGAAGCTTCACCTTTTTTTTTTAATAGCTTCACTTATTCGGTCAGGCATCTTAACCTAAGTTGAATTTAAATAAATTTAAATTTCCCACAGAAAAAAAAAATCCATCAACCAACAAAGCTAGCAATAAAGTGAATCAACTGCAGCTACCAATTCCCTTAATACCTGACCATCTCAACTTAATTCAACTTCATCCTACCCACAAAATAGCAAGGCTATCAATGCCAGGACAAAGCACAGAGACATTATTTGTATTAACGTGTTTCCAAACCCAGCAGAATAAAGAGATAAGCGGTGCAACTGACAAACTCCATGTAGTAGTTTAGTCCAAAATACTCATTACTGTTTACCTTCTGTGAGATAAGAATTAGGAGAAATGCAAAGCAGGCACCAAACTTGAAAGAATATAAAGAAGTTTATTAACAGACCTAAAAGAACAAAAAAAAAATCATAACACGCCTTCAGAACTCTTCTCCTCCCCCCCACCTTTCTCCCTTCTCCCAGTGACAATGTAAAAGGACAACCCTTGGGATGTTCAGTCTGTTTACCACTTCCATATTAACCTTGTTCAGTCCATTTAGGAAGAGGAGTCTCTCTTGCCCATGCTATGAAAACATTATCACAACGAGACAGCCGCCCGGGTTGGTTCTCTGCTCGCATGTGAGTCCCTTCCCCAATTTGCAGCTTTTCCCACAACTGCTTTCGAGGGTCCACTCTTGAATTACTGAGGTACAACTTTAAGGTTGAGCCATTCAGAAACAAAAGTTCTCTTCACCCATCTCTGGGAGCATTTCATCTCTAAGAACAGAGGCCCTTCTCATTCCCTGGGAGCAAAGGGTCCTCCTCATTTTCATCTCAAGGACTATCTCTGGGACCATCTCTAGGAACTGAGGTTTTCTCCTTTTCCATTTGGAGCAAAAGTCCTCATCACTTCCATCTCTCCCTGTTCAAACTTCTCATGAAATTACAGCTGCGTCAGCATCTGCCTATCTCAGCGCAGGTGCTTTTGCTCACAAGTACAAGTTGAACGCTCCACCCCCCATGCCTTCATGAAATTACAACAGGTATTCTGATACATCATAGCTTTACAACAGAATTTCAGCTTTAAGCATCTCCTCTTTCCCTTCCCTTAGGTTTTCAGCTCTTCACAGCACTAAAAGGGTTAATCTCACCTGGGCCTTGCAGCTGGAATGGCGCTTATCGCTATTGGTCACATGATCTTTGCCACGGGCAGCTTTTGGCTGAATCTTGGCCGAACTGGAGAGGGGGAGCCGAGCCGCTCCAGCTTCCCACAGCAGGGCTGTGGGGCGGGGGGGGGGCGGGGGGGGGGGTTCCGCGGGTAGAACAGGGCCCATCGGCTCCAGGATGGCTGTGGCCCAGTCCGGCCTGGCCCGAGCAGGGCCTGGGCCAGGCCTGCTCGCCCCCACACAGGGCCCTCAGCTACCTGTCCCAGCACCGGAAATGAGACAGAGTTCTGCCTGGGGTATGTCTATTCTTAAGTGTGGATCACAGAGGCAGTCACAATTTTAAGTGGCTTAAAGAATTGTCCATATTCAAACTGGCCAGCTGATAGGTTCTGTCAGGTCACAGAGGAAGCTGTAAGCACCCCTTTGCAAGAACATCACTTCTGGGACTATGCTTGCTAACCCATGACACTCCATATCCCACACAGGAGCTTGCCATTTAATAGCTACCAGTTATAGCACACAATATAAAACTGCTGTTGTATCAAGCCTCACATTGGGCACCAAAAAGGACTGTGGTAGGTTGACCCTGGCTGGACGCTAGGTGCCCACAAAGTCACTCTGTCAATCCCACTCCAGAACAGGGTAAAGAAAATATAACGAGAGGCTTGTGAGTTGAGATAAGAGAAGGGAGACATCACTCACCAATTACTGTCACAGGCAAAATAGACTCGACTTGGGAAAATTAACTGAATTTATTACTAATCAAATCAGAGTAGGGTCAGGAGAAGTAAAACCAAATCTTAAACACACCTTCCCCCACACCTCACTCCTTAACTTTATTCCTGATTCTCTACTGCCTACCCCAGTGGTACAAGGATGGGGGCTACATTCAAATCATCAGCTGTCGTCTCTGCTGCTCCTTCCTCTTCAGGGGGAATACTCCTCACACTCTTCCCCTGCTCTAGCATGGGATCCCACCTACAGGAGACATTCCTTCATGAACTTCTCAGATGTGAGTCCTTCCCACAAGCTGCAGATTTTCACAAACTTCTCCAGTGTGGATCCCTTCAATAGGGTGTGATAAATAACATAGAGAATAGAAATTTTCAGGTCCCCTGATGTTGCTGGATAGAGTTTAAAGACTAACTAGCAAAAAACATAAAAGAATGTAAAAGTATGTACACAGGATGATAAACATAGCTGAAACCAGTGGAGAAACCAATCATGAGGAATACAGTGGCTTTTTGGCAAGTTATGTAACAAGAAGCAACAGCACATGCCCAAAGAAAAAGTTCAAGGAAAGGGCACCTGTAATATTAAAGCATTCAGTGAATACGACCACCAGAGACCCCTTTAGACAACCCTCTAGGACTATAAAAGGACTTCCAGTAGGAGGTGGATGCATGCAAATTAGTTCTAGGAAAGGTGTTTATGTATTAGCTAGGAAGAATGTTGTAATGAATATGTATGATCATGATGGAATAAATACCCTGTTGTAGTTTCACCACACGCATCTCTTTAAAGGAGAGATCATTCAGTGTGTCCAGCGCTAATGAAGAATGCCTGCTTTCTAATGCTTCAAATTGTGTTAGAAAGTTTATTTTCCAGATGACTTTGGTATCAGGTGCAGTCCTTCAGGAACAGACTGCTCCACCGTGGGTCCTCAAAGGGGTCACAAGTCCTGCCAGCAAACCTGCTCTAGCATGAGCTCCTCTCTCCATGGGCCCGCAGCTCCTGCCAGGAGACTGCTTCAGCATGAGCTTCCTGTGGGGTAAGAGCCTCCTTTAGGAATCCACCTGCTCAGTTGTGGGGTCCTCCATGGGCTACAGGTAGATATCTGTTTCAACATTAACCCACATGGGCTGCAGGGGGACAGCCTGTCTCACCATGGTCCTCACCATGGGCTGCAGGGGAATCTCTACTCCAGTACCTGGAGCACCTCCTCCTCCTCCTTCTCCACTGACCTTGGTGTCTGCAGAGTTGTTTCTCTAACATATTCTCACTCTGCTCTTGTCTAGATGCAAAAGCTTCTGTGCAAAAACTTTTCCCCCTTCTTAAATACGTAATCACAGAGGCATTACTACCATTGCTGATTGGCTCAGGTGTGGTGTTGGGGTTTTAGGAGTTCTCCTGGGGTTTTTTTCTGTTAAAGGAATTTTCTCCATACACGTTGCTAGGGCGACAAATTGCTGGGTACTTAAGAAAAACAAAAGACCTAGCCACTGGAGTGAGGTGCATCTGGCTACTCTTTTGTTTCACCTGGGTGTGTGGACAGTCAGTTCCTGGCATTTGGACAGAGAGAGAGGGTGCTTCTTCGGCTGCTTTTCCTTCTGCCAGAAAAGCCCCGGGATCCCAAGCCCGCCTTCCCTGCCCCACTGGGAGCCAGGTCGTGGCTGCCCTGCCCCCGCTGTTGCTTCGAGCCTTCGCTACGTTGTAACTGTGCTCGCCCTGCCTGCCCAGACCTCCAGGGGATTCCCACTGCAGCGCCGCAGTTTGGATACATCTTGTCTGCCACCCGGGATTTGTGCTCGTCCCTGCCGTTCCAGCCTGCCGTTCCTGAGAGTCCGGCCGGACACCGGGATTGGCTGCCCAGGGGTTTGTGAAGCCTTTGTCCCATCCCTTCCCGGGATCCCAGGGCACCAGTGCTGCGTGCTCCCCGAGCTCGCTCCAGAGCGCCCCCTGCAGCCGCGGGGGAGCCATCGCACCTGCCCTGCTCATGGGGAGCCACCAGCACCCCTGCCCAAGGGGAAAGGGCCTGACAGCCAAGAAGGCTGGGACTGGGTTTGTGATTGTTTGCTGTTACTGCCATAGTTATTGTTGTTTGTTTGACTGGTTATATGCATATAGATATATAATAGTAAAGAACTGTTATTCCTATTTCCCATATCTTTGCCTAAAAGCCCCTTGATTTCAAAATTATAATAACTCGGAGGGAAGGGGGGTCGCATCTGCCATTCCAAGGGAGGCTCCTGACTTCCTTAGCAGACACCTGTCTTTCAAACCAAGACACGTGGCCACTAGCAGGTCCATCTTGGAGCTGGCTGGCACTGACTCCATCCAACATACTGGAAGCTTCCAGCAGCTGTAGATACAAAAATGCTGCTAGCAAGAATTTTCTTGCTATTTTCTAAGTCCGTGAGAGACTTTTATCTCTCACAGAAGAGGTAGCAGAGTTATGTAAACAAACAAATCACCTGCAACCTTGGTCTTGTTTATGGTACAGTAGAAAAATATTTTGACAATGGATGTTTTAGGATTTTAGCCAATCACCCCAAGGGGTGGCTGATCCTTTGTCCAATTAGACTATGAAGAAAAAAGTCTATAAAAGAGTTTGTAAAATAATTAAAAAATATCAATCTTGCTGCACTATTCCTGCCTGCTGGATCTTCTCTCCTCCTCTTCCCTAAGGCTGCAGGACACGGTGATATACCCTAGGGCCTAGGCCTGCGGTAATAAGCAGCTTTTCACAGAAGCCACCCCTGTAGCCACTCCCCTGCTACCAAAACCTTGCACTGCAAACCCAATGCATGGAAATAAGGAAGACCCAGGGAACTAAAGGCCAGTCAGCTTCACCTTCCTGCCAAGAAAGATCATGGAGCAGATCCTTCTGAAAACTATGCTAAGGCACATGGAAAAAAGGAGGTGATTGGTGACAGTCAGCATGGCCAAGCATTGGTAGCGGGGGAGGGGGGGAGCTACAGGGGTGGCTTCTGTGAGGAGCTGCCAGAAGCTTCCTCCATGTCTGGCAGAGCCAATCCCTGCTAGCTCCAAAGATGGACTTGCTGCTGGTCAAGGCTGGGCCAATTAGAAATGGTGGTAATGCCTCTGTGATTACATATTTAAGAAGAAAGAAAAAAAGTTATGGCGCAGTTGGAATTGCAGCCAGAGAAGAGCGGAGTGAGAACATGTGAGAACAACTCTGCAGACACCAACGTCAGTGGAGAAGGAGGGGGAGGAGGTGCTCCACGTGCCAGAGCTGAGGTTCCTCTGCATCCTGAGGTTAAGACCATGGTGAAGCAGGCTGTCCCCCTGCAGCTCATGGAGGACCCTGGGGATGCAGACATCCACCTGCAGCCTGTGGAGGAGACCCACACTGGAGCAGGTGGAAGCCTGGGAGGAGGCTGTAACCCTGTGGGAGAGCTGTGGCGAGAGGAGCCCACGTTGGAGCAGCCTGTCCTTGAAGGACTGCACCCTGTGGAAGAGTGACCCATGCTGCAGCAGTTTGGGGAGGACTTGCCCATGGCATGGACTCACATTGCAGCAGTTCGTGGAGATCTGTTGCTCATGAGATGGACTCACGTTGAAGAACTTCATGGAGAACTGTCTCCTGTGGGACGGACCCCATGCTGGACCTGGGGAAGAATTCCTCTCCCCAAGCAGTGGGAGAAAAAAGGGTGAACTGACCATAACCCCCGTTCCCTGTCTCCCTGTACTGCTGGGATTTTGTTAGCAATAAATTCATTTAATATCTCTAATTTGAGCCTGTTTTGCCCGTGACTGTATTTGGTGAGTGATCTCTCCTGGTCCTTATCTCAACTCATGGAACCTTTGTAATTTTTTCTCCCTGTCCAGCTGTGGAGGGGAGTGAGAGAGCAGCTTTTGTGGGTGTTGTGCTTTAACACTGGTCCAATGCCAGGCACTCACGAAAGATGCTCACTCACCCTCCCCTGCTACAACTGGGCAGAGGAGAGAAAAAATTAATGAAAGGTTCATGAGCTGAGATAAGGACTGGGAGAAAAACACTCCAAGGGCAAAACAGGCTCGACTTAGAGGTACAAAGTGAATTTATTACTAACAGAATCAGAGGAGGATAATGAGAAGTAAAATAAGCCCTTAAAAACACCTTTTCTTCCCCCAGCCCCTCCCTCCTTCCCACTGACAGCATCGACAGGGCATGGGGATTTTGGTCAGTTCGTCATTCGAGATCTTCTGCTGCTGCTCAGGGAGAAGAGTCCTTCCCCTGTGAGATTGTGGGGTCCCTCCCACAGGAGACAGTTCTCCGTGAACTTCTCCAGTGTGGTTCCAATCTCATGAGCAGCAGTTCTCCCAAAACTGCTGCAATGTGAGTCCCTCCCACGGGCAGTCCTCCCAAAACTGCTGTGGCGTGGGTCACTCTTCCCATGGGGTGCAGTTCTCCAAGGACAGGCTGCTCCAGCCTGGAAGCAAGGGCCCCCTCTCTCCACCAGGTCTTCCATTGGATTACAGCCTCCTCCAGGCATCCACCCACTCCCGCATGAGCATGTCCAGCATGGGCTGTGGGTGGATTTCTGCATTCCCCATGGATCCCCATGGGCTGCAGGGGGACAACCTGCTTCACCATGGTCATCACCACGGCCTGCAGAGGAGTCTTGGCTCTGGTGCCTGGAGCACCTCCTCCCCCTCCTTCTCCACTGACCTTGGTGTCTCCATGTTGTTTCCCTCACATGTTCTTACCTCCTCCTCTTCTCTGGCTAGAAAGAAACTGTGCCCACTTTGTTTTGATTTTATTCTTAAATATGTAATCACAGAGGCATTACCAACTTCTCTACTTGGCCCAGCCTTGACCAGCAGCATGTCCATCTTCAGAGCCATCAGGGATTGGCTCTGCCAGACATGGTAGAAGCTTCTGGCAGCTTCTCACAGAAGCCAGCTCTGTGGCCCCCCTGCTGCCAAAAACCAGTCCATGCAAAACCAACACAGTAGATGTAATCTTTTGGGATACTGTCTCTCACAGTATCCTTATAGACAAAATGTCCAGCACACAGCTGGATAACCGTGTTACTTGGTGGCTTGGCAATTGGCTCACAGGTTAGGCACAAAGAGTTATAGTGAAAGTGGTGACATCAGGCTAGCATCCAGTCACTAATGGGATTCTGCAGGGCTCCATCCTCAGCCCAGTTCTCTTGAACATCTTCATTAATGATTTGGATGCAGGACTCAAAGTAATACTAAATTAGTTTCCAGATGACACTAAATCGGGAGGAGCTGTTGGCTCCCTTGAAGGTAGGAAGGCCCTGTAGACAGACCTTGAAAAATTAGAGAGATGGGCAATCACCAACCATATGAAGTTTAACAAGGGTAAGTACCAAATTCTACACCTGGGACAGGGCAAACCTGGTTGTGTGTACAGAGTAGGGAACGAGAGGTTTAAGAGCAGCAGTGTGGAAAGGGACCTGGGGGTCCTGGTTGATGGCAAGTTGAATATGAGTCATGTGTGCCCTGTCAGCCAGGGGGCCAATCATGTCCTGGGGTGCATCAGACAAAGCATCACCAGTTGGTCAAAGGAGGTGATTGTCCTGCTCTACTCTGCACTGGTGTGGCCTCACATTGAGTCGTGTGTGCAGTTTTGGGCACCACAAGTGGCTGTCACTTGGTTTGTTCAACCTAGAGAAGTGGGGACTGAGGGGAGACCTCATTGTGGTCTTCAACATCCTCATGAGGGGAAGTGGAGGGGCAGGTACCGATCTCTTCACTCTCATGACCAGTGACAGGACTAGAGGGAATGGCATGAAGTTGTATCAGGGGAGGTTTAGGTTGGATATCAGAAAAACGTTCTTCACCCAGAGGGTGGTTGAGCACTGGAATAGACTCCCCAGGGAATGGTCACAGTACCAAGCCTGATAGAGTTCAAGAAGCGTTTGGACAATGCACTCAGGTACATGGTATGATTCTTGGGGTGTCCTGCAGAGGGCCAGGAATTGATGATCCTGATGGGTGCCTTCCATCTCAGCATATTCTATAATTGTATGGTTCTATGAAATAATTTCTGACAAATTCAGTGGCCTTCTATGACAGGGTTACAGGGGAGCAGGATGAGGGAATAGCGACTGACATCATATATCTGGACTGGTGCAAAGCATTTGACACTGTCCCACACTACATCCTTATCTCTAAATTTGAGAAATATAGATTTAATGGGTGGATCACTTGGTGGATAATGAACTTGTGATAAATGAGTGAATGATAAATGTCTTTCACTTTTATTTTAACATTTATAAGTGATAATGTACTATGTAGAAATAGTGTTAAGGTAAAATGCAGTTAAGTAGAAACTAGATTAAGGTCAATTGTAACTTCAAAATAGTTGTAATATGTTAAGAAATGTATTAATAAACACATGGTAATAAATGTCTTTTGAGCTGAGAAACTACAGAGCCAGGAACCAAGATATCTTAGAGAAACAAAGAAGATAAACCGCATTCATCCCAGGAAGACTTATTTCATCAAAACTCACACCTCCCAAGGGAACTGTCAGCTACAAATTAGGCTGGAGACTGGGGAGGCACCGGAGAGGGGGTGCCTGTCTTCAGTTCTGAAGAGATCCAGAGGACCGAGGCAGTGTCGTGCTGGTGGAAGGGGGAAAGAGATCGGAGGGGGGGAAAGGTGAGTGAAGTGTAAATTACTTTCTGGGCTTAATGAATATGTAACAGTTTAAGAGAGTACTCTAAGTCCACAGTAAAATGAATGGAGTGCGCCTCTGCCAATATTGCCAAGCGCACCAGCGCTGTGATTTGCCTTTGTTCTACTAATAAATGTTAAATATTATATTGCTAAAAATTTAGCTCTTGAATTCATTTTTCTCAAACTGGCTAGATGATCGCACTCACAGCTGTAGTCAACAGCTCGATGAAAGGTTGTCATGTGTTACAGTGGGGATTCTGTAACACGATGTATCAAACAAGGAGGCCCGTGAAAAAGAAATATATATGGACCGATTCTTGATAGATGTTTCAGAGATGTTTATTTCCCCAGCTGCATGGCCGGGGCTCTGCCAAGGAACTGTTATAATCACAGGACCCGAGAGTCCTTGCCCGCGCAGGGGAACACAAAACAACCAATGGGGAACGAGGCTGACCAGGGGATAGGAAAACCCTGTGCCCCCCCCTCAGGGCCCCTCTCCTAGGGCTACATGGCAGGGGGGAAGGGACCCCGACAGTCATGGGGATGGTTTTTTATCCCATATCATTTTTAGGGTTTTTTTTGTTTGTTTTGTGTCCAGGGTGGCCGCTGTCGTCCCCCCCCCCCCCCCCAGCTCTGGGAGTATCATGATGAGTGAGAGCCGGGCCGGGGTTTCCGGAGAGAGTTGGGGGTGGTGTGAGGGGCAGCTCCTTCCTTCCTGTGAGGAAAGGGCAGTCAATAACTATGTAAGCACAAGTCAAGTTAACTATTGGGAGACAGCAAATGTTAGTTCAGACAGCAGATGTTAATTACAAAACCTAAGAAGCCGAATTCACCCTAATCTTGTCAAGATAGAGGGGACAAGGATCATCTCAGAGACTGCTGAATCATTCCTCAAAGGACTACGCATGCCCAGGGAGAAAGGTGAAAAGTGCACTGTGAGGAAGACTACTGGTCTTCATCAGAAAGATCCCCGAGGAAGAGGAGAGGCCTTCCTCAGCGCGACCACCAGGACACACAGCACATGCGTGACCCATATGCTAATGATATTAATGACTTCTGAGAAATAATTTGTATAACCACGCCTGTCCCAAGGAATGTGATGAATATTCATAATTTAACCTTAATACTGTGTTGTAGGGAGCACCGGTGTGTGTGTTTGGAGGAGTGATCCCCACATGTAGAGAAATGGCTGAGTGAACAGGGACATGTGTACGTGCACAATCCAAGCTATATTAGTGAACTGTCCTTGACTAGAGAAAAAAGAGAAGAGCAATGCTAATGTGGCAAGCCGACAGGATGTTGCGGAGGGGGATGCTGACCATAGAAAGAGAAAGACTTATGTTAGTTGCGTGCATATTAATCTGTAACCACTCGCTTGCTATTAAAGGCCGCGTGAACAGTAGCTGTAACCCAATAATATGGAGCTTGCTTATGCGTGCTTGAGGAACTAGAGTATAACTATGGGTCTGACAATAGAATATACGGAGTTCCATCATATCTCTGTGAGAAGCATGGTTCATCCCAGCAGATCTCTGGCTATTCCCACACACCTGGCCTGCCAAATAAAGCAAATACCCACTTCTCTGTCTCTGAAGTGTCTCTTGGCCCGGTTTTGGCGCGATTCAATCTGGCACCCTGAGATGGGACCCTCTCTGCCCGGCTGCCGGATCCAGGGGTAAGCAGACCTCCCAGTCGCGACCCTGAATTTTCAGGGGGAGCTCAGCTGTCCTTTGGCTCACGGCGGGGGCAGAAAAGGGCCATCTGCACCAAATTAAGGTATTTGCTATTCCTTTTAAACACAGAAATACCTGCAGGTCCAGGGTTTGAGTCCCTGAGGGTGGGTTGAAAGTCCCGAGGAAGACTGGGTCTCCCAGAATTAGTCCTGGGCAAGAGGAAAAGTACTTTTAAAGGGGTTGGACCCCACTGTGAAAGGTACCTTAAAGGGGTTGGACCCCACTGTCATGTGCTATTGTACTGCTATTTTTTGTTTTGTCTGTTGCTATTCTGCTGCTGTGTGAGTGAGAGTGGATGAGACGTGCTGTCAAAGTACGAAGCAAGTGAGGAGATCTATCTGCGGTTCTGTACCCAGGCAACAGGCTCGGCCAGAGAAAAGCGAAGTTTGGCAAAGAGTGAATGAGTATAAATCATATAAACCGTTGGTTTGGAATTCAACCTTACTGTCCGAAGGGGGGTGGATTTCAGAGGAGAAAGATTTTAGTTACTGGATTGAGAACATCCAGGCCCCAACGCTTTTCTAATATAGCCCCAGCTAATTTCCCTTTTAAAATCCCGTACCTAGTGTGGAAACAGTTGTGAAGCTTGGGTTTTTTTGTGCATGTATTAGAAAGTGGTACTGTCTATTAGAAAGAGTGGACAGTGTCCAAGTTGCTGGAAGAGAGAGATTGGTATTAGACAAGAGTGGCAGAGCATGGCTTTGTGGAAGGAAGGAGTTGGTTCTCTGGTTTTGGGGGTTTTTGGCCGTGGAAGAGAGAAAAGAGGGGGAGAAAGGACGAAAGAGGCAATGGGATCATCAGAAAGTAAGGAAATAACCCAGAAAAGTCCGCTAGGATGTGTGCTGGCACATTGGAAAGAGCTGGGGGGAGTCCCTGGAGGGAATATGAAAAAGACCACCCTAATTAAATATTGTAACCAGTGGTGGCCACTCTACAGAATGGATGATGGTGAAAAATGGCCAGAGAATGGCTCTTTAAGATATAACACTATATTGCAATTAATGTTATTTTTAAGGAGGGAAAATAAATGGGATGTATTCTCCTATGCAGATTGGTTTTTTACCTTAAGACGCAAACCAGAGTGGCAGAAACAATGTGGCATCAATCTGGCACCACAGGACTCTATGGTCCTCCTCCTAGAAAAGGAGGCAAAAGGAAAAAACTGCACGAAGAGGTGTTGCTCATCATGCAGTATTGGGCAAAGATGTTTAAAGCTCAAAGCTGAGAGAGACCAGGATCCCTTGGAAACCCAGGAGCTAATGAGGTGCAGTGGTGGCACCCTAACATCAGGAACAATGTCCCCAGCGTCCCAAACATCCTCAGAGGATAGTGGGGATGAAGGAACAAGTGAGACTGGCTCAGGAATATCATCCAGAACTAGGAGCAAGGCCCCTGTAGAAAAGAAGCTCATAGCACCACTTAGACATGTGGTGGGGCCAGATGGGGGAATAACAAAAGTTAAAACACCATTTACAGCTTTGGATTCAGATACCTGGAGGGAGGCAGCCAGAATGTATAGAAAAGACCCTGAAAAGGTAGCAAAGAGGTTTGAATTGGTTGTTAGAAATCAAGATATTGATTGGGAGGATATAGACCTCATGCTATCAGAATTAACTGAGACAGAAAAAGCTGCTGTAGTATCCACAGCAAGAACACACGTGCAGGGACAGATAACTGCTGGGACATTGCATGGAAATGTAGATAACATTTTTCCTACAGGAGATCCACACTGGGACCCCAATGATCCACAAACGTACCTGTTCTTAGTTCGATACAGGAAATTATTACACTGGGGGCTACTAAATGCTATACCTAAAACAGTTAACTGGTCATTGTTATTCAGTATTCACCAAGAAACCACTGAATCCCCAGGCGCATTTATAGAAAAATTAAGGGATAATATGAGAAGACACACTACACTGGACCCAGCTTCTGAAATTGGGCAGCAACAGTTAATATCCTTATTGATGGGGCAATCAGCACCAGATATACGTAGAAAACTGCAAAAGATTAAGGAACCAGATAACCGAAACTTAGAGAAACTTCTGGCAGTGGCATGGGAAGTTGTAGCGGGTTGAGTTCGAAACCGGGCGGAAACACCAATTAAGTGTAGTGGTTTTGGTTCAAAATATTCATTACTTACTTATTTTCCTTCTGTGAGATAAGAATTAGGAGAAAAGCAAAGCAGGCACAAACCTTAAACAGTTGCAGTACAATGAAAGAGTTTTATTACTAATAGAATTAAAAGTAAAGAGAAAATAACAAAAAAAATTAAAGCAAATCCCCCCCCCCCCCTTCCAGCACTTCTCTCCTTTTACCCAGCTCGCACAAAGGATAACAGAACATGGGATGTTAGTCAGTGTTGCAGTTCCTGAAAAGTCTCTCTCTTATGCTTAAGGAAAAAAGGGTTTTTCTTCAGTTGCACGTGGTTCCCAAACTGCTACTAACAGCAGACCCGCCTGGAAACAATCAAGCTGCTGTGTGTAAAACATCTCCCCCATGAAAAATCTCACAGTTCCTTCACACTGCAAAACATGGGCCATCACATGGGGTTATTAATCTTTTTAAGGATAAGTTATTTTGGCCTGCACACAAAGGCTTTCCTTCGCCACAAGTCTCTAACAGCCTCTTACTACTTCTATATAGCTTGGCATAGGCACTCTTCACAATCTTCACAGGCCACACGAGGATCCTCCATCCCCCCATGTTCTTCAAATGGATTAAAGAGACAGTTTGTGGTATTACAGTTTCTTACCACAGCATGCAAGAAGGTTTTTTAAGCTACGCGCGAGAATCGCGGTACCGCCCTCTTTTCTCCCGTCGCCATTTTCAGCTTCGTCTCACGTGACTCACTTTCTCTCTGACTCTGAAGCCGCCATGTTGAAGAGTGTTCTTGTTCAGGCTTTACGGTGGGGAAAGCCTCGCTCCCTCTGTGCTGCTGGCTGCGTGGTGTCCTCTTCAGTTCAGCGCGGAGTGTGCTGGCTGCAGACAGGAGGCTCTGCCGGCTCCCGTTGACTCCGCCGGCTCCGCATGGAGAGGAGAGGGACCCGCCTGTCCCCAGAAGCCGCGCTGGATGGGTTTAGCTGTGAGCAGTCCATGGCTGGTTTTAGCTGCCTGCGGCTCTGGGACAGTCCCCCCCAGCGACCCAGGGTCCGTGCCGCAGTGTTGGGAAAGGGGGGAAGGGGCAATGGCCCCGGCCCGGCCTGGCAGGGCCGGGAAGCTCGGAGCCCCCCCCACCTTCCAGCAGGCGAGCTCCGACAAAAGGGAAGTCCCACCTTTCCGTGCGGTTTAAATATGTAAATTGTGAGAAGCGTCATTGGTCTAAAAGACTGTCTATCAACTCAGGTTCAACCCAATACAGAAGTTTATAAAAACAGGGCACAGCCCCACACAGTCGCAGTGGCCCAGGTCAGGGGATCGGGATTCCCCAGGGGCGGGAGAAGGCCCCCACCTAGAGAACAAAGGCAGCAATGCCCAGGCTCAGATCAATGTCTGTTATGCGGTCAGCCCGGGCACTGGAAACGAGATTGTCCTATGAACAATGCCACGACCCCAACGACACAATCATCAGCGCCACCGGGACCAGTGACTGTAGCACAGCTGTACCATGAGTGACAGGGACCGGCGGGTCCCTCCCTAGCCGAGCCGCTGGTCAAACTTAAGCTAGGGGAACAGGAGGTGAGGTTTTTGGTGGATACTGGAGCCACATTCTCAGTCCTGAATCAGACTTTGAGTCCTGTAAGTAATGATTATGTCCAAGTTGTTGGGGCTACAGGGAAAACTGAGAAAGACTATTTTTTGAGACCCTTAAAATTTGCATTAGGCAAAAAGATAGGAATACACCAATTTCTATATCTTCCAAACTCGCCTAAACCCCTGCTAGGCAGAGATCTATTAACCTGGTTAGAACCAAAAATAGAATTCACAGAACAAGGAATGAGACTAATGGTTCCTGAAAAAAAATTAATTTTGGCCTTAAGTTTAGCAAATATCCCTGAAAAAGGAGGAATACCCATAGATGATGAGATAAGAGATCAAGTGATCCCACTAGTATGGGATGTTAAAATCCCGGGAAGATCAAAATGAGCTTCCCCAATGGTTATTGAATTATTAGAAGGGGCACAACCAGTGTCAGTCAAACAATATCCACTAAGGCATGAAGCACGGGTGGGAATAGAACCAATAATTGCCAAATTTATCGGTCAAGGGTTGCTGAGAGAGTGTAGGTCCCCCTACAACACCCCAATTCTACCAGTACAAAAGCCAAATGGAAGTTATCGGTTAGTCCAGGACCTGAGGGCAATAAATGCAATAACAAAAACACTGCATCCCATAGTAGCCAATCCTTACACTTTACTTACAAAATTACAAAGTGACTAGGTGTTGTTTTCAGTTTTAGATTTAAAAGATGCTTTCTTTTGTCTGCCATTAGCTAAAAAGAGTCAGTAAATTTTTGCCTTTGAATGGGAAAACCCCAAAACAGGGAGAAAGAGTCAGCTCACATGGACTGTATTGCCCCAAGGATTCAAAAATAGCCCCATGATATTTGGAGGTCAATTATCCCAAGAACTGGAAGTCTGGACACTGCCACTTGGAGAAGGTACATTTCTGCAGTACGTTGATGACCTACTGATAGCAACAAGGACCCATGAAGACTGCAAGAACTGGACTGTAAGTCTTTTAAATTTTCTGAGACTAAGTGGATATAGAGTCTCTCCTGAAAAGGCTCAGCTAGTCCTCCAGAAAGTTACATATCTGGGGTATGAACTGGCAGGAAGGGAGAGAGCCTTGGGAGACAACAGGAAAGAGGCAATTTGTCAAATGCCCTGGCCAACTACAACCAAAGAACTGAGAACTTTTCTGAGAATGACAGGATGGTGTAGATTATGGATCTACGACTATGGACTAATTGTGAAACCTTTATACCAACTCTTAAAAGAGACTGGGGGAACTCACCTATGCTGGACACCAGAGACTAATAATGCATTTGTAACTCTGAAACGTGAGTTGATGCAAGCTCCAGCATTGGGCATACTGGATGTCACTAAACCTTTTCTGTTGTTCTCACATGAAAGACAAGGACTGGCGCTGGGACTTTTGGCACAGAAGCTGGGACCTTACAGAAGGCCAGTGGCTTATTTCTCCAAGCAGCTGGATGTGGTCAGCCAAGGATGGCCCGCCTGCCTGCATGCAGTAGCAGCTGTGATCCTAAACATAGAGGAAGCTCGCAAGGTCACACTGGGACAGCAGATAACTGTTTTTGTCTCTCACACAGTGTCAGCAGTGCTCACACAGAAAGGAAATCACTGGCTAACCCCATCTTGCTTTCTCAAATACCAGGCTGTCCTAGAAGAATCGGAGGATGTGAGTATCCAAGTAACTAACATCTTAAATCCAGCAGCTTACCTCTAGGGCAAGGCTACTGAGGAGCCTGTACAGCATGACTGCATTGAAACCATGGAGGCAGTTTACTCCAGCTGCCCGGACCTAAAGGGCTCTCCGCTAGAAAATGCAGACAACTGGTTCACCGATGGGAGCAGTTATGTCAAGAATGGTAAGCGGCTTGCTGGGTATGCAGTTACAACCACAGACGCTGTCATTGAGGCAAAACAATTACCTGTGGGGATATCAGCTCAAAAGGCCGAGATAATAGCCCTAACTCAAGCCTTGACATTAGCCAAAGGTAAACCTTTCAACATTTGGACTGATTCAAGGTATGCTTCTGGGGTGGTACACGCTCACAGGCTTATCTGGAAAGAAAGGAGTTTATTAACCTCACAGAAGAAAGAAATCAAGCATGCTACTGAAATCATGCAGTTACTGGAAGCAGTGGTAAAACCTTCAAAAGTGGCTATAATGCATTGTAAAGGACACTCCCAGGGTAACACTATCCCTGAACTGGGAAATGCTATGGCAGACAAAACAGCAAAGGCAGTGGCTGGTGGGGATCAAATTTAAGCCCTAGCTCTAATCCTTCTAACATCCTTATGGGTGAAAAACCCCCACCATATGACACTGATGATCTACATTGGATACAAGAAGGGAAGGGACAAATAGGATCTGATGGGTGAGCTAGAATAAAGGATCTCATTGTCATACCCAGAAAACTGCTAAAATTATTCATCCAAAGCGAACATTCTAAGACACATTGGGGAGTTGATGCTTTATATAACCATTTGAAGGACAAAGTGACAGCATCAAAATTAAAGGAAACAATTGAGGACATAACTTCTGTTGCAATTATTAAAGGATCAGGGGCATGGATCATTGATAGAATTATGGGATCTATAAAAGAACAGTACAAGCAATAGGCCTGCAAGCAAAGGTTTGTGTGAGAAACTGCCTGCATGAGAAAGCACTGGTGTGAGAAACAAGCCTGGGAATAAAGAGGGAGTTTTGAAACGATGCAGCTGTCCTGATAAGATGTGCTAACCAGGGAACAGAGGGGGTGAACACCGAATTCTTTTAATCATAACATGACTATGGAAGCTTGCCAATGTAAGTCCAATTATGTAGAAGTAGAAATGTGCTGTGATAAGCTTTAAGCCACTTAGGAGTTAACAAGCTGGTATACTATATGCCTTTGGATTGCTAATAAACGGAGTTTTGCGCTTATCAACCACATTGGTTTTGGACTGCATCTCTCTCCCCGCCAGGATCCCCGGGCTCCCGTCTTTTTACAATTCCAACAAACTTCCACTTGTGAAATCTGTCTTAAAAACAACCCTAATACCACTGTTAGGCTAAGCACAGGAACTATCACTAAAGGAGTTTTACCAGGGGATGTGTAGCAAATTGACTTTTCTGAATTACCTAGGAAGGGGGGATACAAGTACCTTCTAGTCCTCACAGACACTTTCTCAGGTTGGCCAGAAGCTTTCCCTTGTAGAACAAATAGAGCTAGAGAAGTTGTTAAAGCTTTAATACAAGAAATTATTCCACGATTTGGGGTACCCAGAGAAATTAATTCTAACAGAGGATCACACTTTGTAGCCCAGGTAGTGCAGGGAGTGAGTCATCTACTGGGCATACACTGGCAGTTACATACACCATACAGGCCTCAGGCAAGTAGACAAGTAGAAAAGATGAATCACTTAATAAAGCAACAGCCAAAATTTGTCAAGAAACTAATTTATATTGGTATCAGGCTCTGCCCATGGCTTTGCTAAGAATTAGGGTAAAACCACGGCTCAAAGAAAAATTAAGTCCCTTTGAAATTCTGTATGGAAAGCCCTATGGAACAAACGTGATTCACAATGACAGTGTGGCTCTGGGAGGGCAAAGCTACCTAATAGATTATGTAAAGCATTTAGGTCAAAAATTACAATCAATACACACTACAGTTGTTAATTGTCAACCACCACCACCTGATAAAGTCTTTCATAATGTGGAAACCAGGGAATTGGGTTTATGTTAAGTCTCTTTCAAGGGATCCACTCCAGGAGAAATGGGAAGGACCTTATCAGACACTGCTGACCACTCATACAGCAATTAAAATAAAAGGAAAACCGACCTGGATCCATTATACCAGGACCAAACCTGCGCCAAAGCCAGAGTGGGAGGCAAGAAGAACAGGACCTCTGCGCCTTCAACTACGAAAAATCAACACAACATGATTTGGACCATACTAGTAACGTTGGTAATTGGAGCAGGTGCATGGGACCAGAATACATACCTTCGATTGCTCAAAGGTGTTGTTGAGAATTTTAATCTAACTGATTGCTGGATATGTTCTCAGCTGCCTGAGAATTCTGCTAGAGGCTTTCCTTTGGTTGGGGCAACATTCCCTAATACAACAACAATCTATGCTGCACTTAGTACTAACAGGCTTTCACATTATGTCAACATATCCCTAGATCAACTTCAGTGGAAATTAGAGTTTGAAGAGCCAATACTTGGGTCCTCACCAGTATCCTGTGTGCAGAGGTGCTGGGAAGAATCTGTACCTAAAAACTCAGGAGGGAATAAGACAGACTCCAAATGCGGGAACTTAACATTTATAGGCAGGTACCCCAACTGCTGAGAATTCTGGACCTATGGGGGGGCCAACATGTGGAATAAGAATCAAACAAGACAAGGACCAAAGCCCAAGGGTTGGCCAGTGCCCACAGGGTGGGGTTGGTACTGGATATGTGGTCACAACACCTATAAAGTTTTACCCTTGGGATGGCAAGGGCGCCGTGCCATAGGACTGAAATTTCCCCACATTACTATTGTTTCTCAACTACAAGGCTTGCTCCGAACTTTTATACGGAGGACCAAAAGGACATCAAACCCCTTAATAGATAGGCCCACTAGATTTCACAGCTTTGCCAGATGGTTTATACCGGGACTCGAAGTAAGTGAACTAGAGAAAGCAATAGTGAACCTTTCTGCTACTGTACAAACCATAATGAATGCCAATGCAGATGCCATAAGAGCACAGCAAATCGAGATTAAGAGCATCTCACAATTAGCCATACAGAATAAACTTGCATTAGATTTGCTGTATGTCAAAGAAGGAGGAGTATGTACAGTTATAAATACAAGCTGTTGTAGCTATGTTGATTTAGACAAACGAATAGAAACAGATTTGCAGACAATTCTGGAGAAAACACGGACACTACATCAGATCACCTTGGATGACACTTCTTGGGGGTTTAAAGAGGTATGGGACAAACTTACATCATGGTTACCCAACTTATCCTGGCCTAAACAATTGGTTGTAATAGCTATTTGTGCTATTGCATTGTTAGTGTTTGTATTAATAGCTACTGTTGTATGATATTAAGTACTTGGAATCACGATGCTTATGCTCAATGGCACAAGCACAAACTTAGAAATAAGATAGAGAAGGGTTCTTACTTTAAAGACATGCAAGATTTGTAAAGAATTACAAATAACCAAAGAAAAGGGGGGATCGAGGAAAGGGCAGTCAATAACTAACTCATGTAAGCACAAGTTAGCTATTGGGAGACAGCAAATGTTAGTTTAGACAGCAGATGTTAATTACAAAACCTAAGAAGCCGAATTCACCCTAATCTTGTCAAGACAGGGGGGACAAGGATCATCTCAGAGACTGCTGAATCATTCCTCAAAGGACTATGGACACCCAGGGAGAAAGGTGAAAAGTGCACTGTGAGGAAGACTACTGGTCTTCATCAGAAAAACCCCGGAGGAAGAGGAGAGGCCTTCCTCAGCGCGACCACCAGGACACACAGCACATGCGTGGCCCGTATGCTAATGATATTGATGTCATGAAGATTTTTGCCTTTTCTTTTATACCCCTGTTATACCTTTTTACAGCTTCTGTATTCCTAGTGCTTTTTGCCTACATTCTTGGACTTGTTTGTTAAGCTAAGAGACTAAACATTTTAGAAGCTTCGTAGCTAGGGATCAGTGTGCCCCAGACCCCAAGGTCCTCTCCAGAACATATTCTGTAAACCAAGATAGAACCATCCAGGGGACGGTTCCTTGGGGAGGGGGGCTCACTTGAACCTCTCATTGGGGAATCTTTGATAGATATGCTAATTAGTAAAGCCTATAATGTTATACCCAATGTTGGGGGGGAGATACGAGAGGAGAGACACAGAGACACAGGGAAAGACTCGGTGGGGTGCATCTTGATGCATATGACCTGGACGTGTACACCTAAGAATCCTTAAAAATAAATACCAAGGTAAAATCCCTTTTCCCCTTCTAACCGTGTATGCCTCTTGATTTTAAGACCAGGAAAAGGCATCAGTTGCTGGCGACCACGAAGGGACCCTAAAGACCTTGAAACTCGCAGTCTTGGGTTGGAATACATCTTGCTTTGCCCCTCTCTTTGCCGGCAAATTACAGAGGGGCCGGAGCAACAATCTAAGACTGTGACCAGGACTTTAGGACCCAGCATGGAAAGGCAGAAGCACGGAAAGAGGTGAGTGAAAAGGGGATCAGTACCACTGAGACTGTGCTAGCACTAGGGAAGGAGATCTCTGAGGGGGTTGGAAAGGTTGGGGGCATAAAAGCCCACAAAAGGGGAAAGCTTAAACTTTTCCCCTGCAAACTGTAGAAAGGAGGGGACGCCCTCCAGGAGCCCAGAGGCTGCACCCTACGCAGCCGCAAGAGTGGCTCAGAGGTTGGTAGGTTGGTTGGTTGGTTAGTTCAGACGTCAGGAGTTGTGGGTTCGAATCCTGTTAAGATCAGATTTTCGCGCGCGCGCATTTACTGCTTGCTAAAACTAGTTGCTTTTTAGTATTTTAAAGTGCTGTTTTGAAGTGTTTGTGTAGTAACCTAGATAAACTGCCTGGGAAATCGGAATTCCAAGGCCAGATTGCAGGCTAAATTCCAGAGTTAAGAGCTTTCCTCTGGCAGAGTTTTCCTGTCTGTGAGAAAACATGGGTGGTGTGAATGAAAAAATTCCTCCTAACAGCCCGTTGGAGCTGATAATAAAACACTGGAAATGGCTGACAGGGCGAAAAACTACTTTAGACACCCGAGAATTGATCAGGCTGTCCACATGGGTTTGGCCAACTTTAAAATTAAGTCAAGGAAATTGGCCTCTCTATGGGAGTTTGGAAAATAACATCATTAATGACCTGATGGTAGAATTGAGATCATTACGTAGGTTTGATGAAGTAAGATATGCAGAACTTTTTACTATGTATTTGAACAGGGAAGAAGCATATGTGGTAGACAAAAGTAATATGAAAATGTCTTTGAGGAAGAGAAAGGGAAAGAAAAAGCCGCAGCAAGCTGATTCGTACGTTAATACGGACAGAGAAATTGATATGACAGATGCAGATATGGTAGCACCAGCTTTGCGCAATGGGGGGGGTCTCCCCACCCTGTTCAACCGCCGGGGCAGCCCGCACAGGTGGGGGCGGGGGATAGGGGAGCAGTGGCTCCCCCACTGCCACTGCCGCCGCCTCCGCCTCCGCTGTCCCCGCCGCTGTCCGAGCGGGGGCAGGGGAGGGAGCAGGAGGCCGGCTCCAAGCCGGAGGAGCGGCGCGGGGCCCCCCTACCCCCAGCCTCGTCAGGGGCGGAGGGCGGGCGCGGAGGCAGGGAAGGGGTGGATTGGCTGCTGCCCCCTGATTTTTCCAGAGGCAGAGACAGGGAAGGGGCAGGCTGGCCGCCTTTCCCCGAGTACCCTGAGTGAAGGTAGAAATGGACACGGACAATTGCGGCGGCATTCCCCAATACAGAGAACCGCAAGTTTCCGAGCCAGAGACAGGAGGAGCCACTCGCTCTCCCCACCCTGCAGCACAGGCAGTGTTAAAGCTGAGGGCAGATGGGATGGCCCCGACCCAGGCGGCTCTTACAGAGCTAGGGACGGGAGAACCTGCTTGCAGCCCCTGCCTCCCTACCCCTCCACGGCCGCAAAGAGCGAGACAGTTCCTGATCAATATTCGCCTGCAACAAGTTTTAAAACCAATGAACCAATTTCAATTAAAAGCGAATGGGATGATTTTGATACAGATGGTTCTCACGGGGAGGGAGGTAGAAGGAGGGGCAGGATAGCCCGAGAAGCTATGAGAGCAGTCAGTCCCGTCGCTAAACACACAAGGTCCAAAGCAGGTAAAGGGGGGGAGGAAGAACTTGCATTAGAAGCACCTCTGAGACAGGCTGTGGGAAATCAAGGAGTCATTTATATAAAAATACCATTTTCTCTCAGAGAATTAGAGCAGTGGAAAAACTCAATTGGGAAGTACAGGGACAACCCAGAGAGAGTAGCTATGCATGTAGAAATGGCCATAAAATCCCAAAACCCAGACTGGGGTGATCTAAATGTTATGCTAGATGAATTATTGGATAAAACAGAGAGAGAAATGGTCAACAAAGCTGCTATATCTGCTATAGAAACTCAAATTGCAACTGGGAGTCTCCAAGAGTCAGCTAATGACATCTATCCCCTAGCAAACCCTGGTTGGGATCCCAATGTCCCAGAACAGATGGAAAAGCTGAAGCGATACCAGAAATGGGTGGTTGTTGAGTTAACAACGTATTCTGTGTTAAATACTTTAAAAGGTAAACTGAGTCAAGACACTGTAGATGTGATTGGAGCTACAGGGGTAAGTGAAACAAGGCCTTTTTTCCAACCTTTAAAATTTAAATTGGGAAAACACTGGGTCACTCACCAGTTCCTCTATATGCCAAATTCCCCAATGCCATTGTTAGGCAGAGATTTATTGGAAAAATTGGAAGCAGAAATTAAGTTTTCCAAGGAGGGGGGAGTGAAAGTTATAAGCCCAGAATCTAAAATTATCGAAGCAGCTGCTATACTTGTACAGGAATGCCATGGAAAAATTCCCAAAGAAGTTGAAGAGGCTGTCATTCAAATAGTGTGGGCCAATGATTCTCCTGGGAGATCCACAAAAGCTGAACCTGTGAATATTACACTCAAAGCAGGGGCTACACCAGTAAGGCAAAGACAATATCCTCTGAAATTAGAAGCTCGCAAGGGATTAGTACCTGTGATTGAAAAGTTTCTCAAATTTGGGTTGTTAGTAGAATGTGAATCCAGGTACAACACACCAATCTTGCCAGTAAAGAAAGCTGATGGTAAAAGCTACAGGTTGGTACAGGATTTGAGGGAAATCAACAAGATAACACAGGACATACACCCAGTGGTAGCAAATCCTTACACACTTTTGACAACACTAACAAATGAATTAGGGTGGTTCACTGTTTTAGATCTCAAGGATGCCTTTTTCTGCATTCCTGTGCATAAGAATAGCCAAGAACTCTTTGCTTTTGAGTGGGAGAATCCAGAAACAGGGAGGAAGACCCAGCTCACCTGGACAGTTTTACCACAAGGATTCAAAAACAGCCCAACCATATTCGGAAACCAGCTGGCAAAGGAGCTTGAGGACTGGAGGAAACAAGAACCAGGAGGAGCCGTTCTCCAGTATGTTGATGACATCTTGATAGCGGCCAAGACACGAGACGACTGCATAAAGCTCACTGTAAGCCTGTTGAACTTTTTGGGCCAAAGTGGGTATCGGGTCTCGAAAGAGAAGGCACAGGTTGCCAGGGAAACAGTAGTATACCTGGGCCTGGAAATTTTCCGTGGACATTGCCAACTCAGCAGAGAGCGGAAGGAAGCCATCTGTCGACTTCCAGAGCCCCATACTGTAAGGGAGATGCAGGCCTTCCTGGGAATGGTAGGTTGGTGTTGCCTGTGGATATCAAACTACGGTATACTGGTGAGACCTTTATATGAGGTCCTTAAAGCAGCTGAAAAGGGGAAAATTATGTGGACAGAGAATGCCAGAGCTGCATTTAAACAGCTGAAACATTCCTTGATGTCAGCCCCAGCTCTGGGGCTGCCGGACCTGACTAAACCTTTTGAACTCTTTACACATGAGCGACTGAATGTTGCTCTGGGGGTACTGGCACAGCACCTTGGAGACCAGCGAAGAGCTGTGGCCTATTTCTCAAAACAACTAGACAATGTGGCCCAGGGATGGCCAGGATGCTTGAAAGCTGTGGCAGCAACAGTCCTTCTGATACAGGAGGCCTGTAAATTCACCCTTGGGCAGCACATTGTCGTGTATGTACCCCATGCAGTGATAAATGTGCTGGAGCAAAAGGGGGGACACTGGCTCTCCCCTAGCAGGATGCTCAAATACCAATCTGTGTTGTTGGAACAAGATGATGTTACTCTAAAGACAACTTCTGTGGTAAACCCTGCGATGTTTTTATCATCCACATTACTTGACAGTGTGCCTGAGCATGATTGTTTGCAGACAATAGAGGAAACTTATTCCAGCAGACCAGACCAGAAAGATGTTCCTTTGAAAGATCCAGACTGGGAACTGTACACTGTTGGGGCAGCTTCATGAGAAATGGTAGGAGGATGACGGGTTACGCTGTAACCACCTCAGATAAAATCACTGAGGCAAAAGCCTTGCCTCCAGATGTATCATCACAGAAAGCTGAACTCATTGCACTAACGAGAGCTCTAGAACTGAGCGAGGGGAAGAAGGTGAACATATGGACTGATTCCAAATATGCCTTCAGTGTTGTGCATGCCCACGGAGCTATTTGGAAAGAACGTGGCCTGTTGACTGCTCAAGGTAATGAGGTTAAGCATGCTAAACAAATTCTTGCACTTTTACAGAGCATTTGGAAGCCTACGGAAGTGGCCATCATGCATTGCAAGGGTCATCAAAAAGGGAAAACAGCCCCTGAACTGGAAATCGTTTTGCTGACAAAACAGCCAGGGGGATTGCAGAAAAAGGCATTTTTGCAGTGGTACCACAAAAAGAGATAGATTTGTCATCATTTACCCCAAAATACGATCAGAGGGATCACAAATTAATTAAGTTCCTTAAGGCTGAAATCAAAGAAGGTGGGTGGTCTGTTACCCCAGTAGGACAAGTCGTAGTTCCACCTCTGATCCTTCGGGAAATAGCCCAGTGAGAGCATGAAAGTACCCATTGGGGAACAGAAAATCTTTTAAAACATTTGAGGAAAGTAGTGATAGGGAGAGGAATGACTGATATTGTACAATCTGTAACAAGCAAGTGTGAAACCTGCTGTAAAAACAACCCTGACACAAGCAAGAGAGTTGTGTTAGGAGTGACAAAGACAGGAGATCTCCCGGGAGATTATTGGCAAATAGATTTTGCTGAGATGCCACGCAAAGAGGGATGCAGGTATATACTGGTACTGGTTGACACCTTCAGTGGATGGCCTGAGGCTTTCCCCTGTCGCACCAACACAGCAAAAGAAGGAGTGAAAGCTTTGCTCAATCATATAATACCAAGATTTGGGGTTCCTTTGGGAATGTCATCAGATAGGGGACCACATTTTGTTGCAACAGTGGTTGGGGAAGTTAGCAAGATTCTGGGACTTACCTGGGACCTGCACACACCATACAGGCCCCAGGCAAGTGGCAAAGTTGAATGCATGAATGGGACCCTCAAAACTCAGATTTGCAAGATTTGTCAAGAGACATCCATGACATGGGTTCAAGCCCTGCCTATAGCCTTGCTGAGAGTCCGCATACAGCCAAGGAGAAGGGACAACATCAGTCCCTATGAAATATTATGTGGCAGGCCATACCAGGTTCCACATATCCCAGGGGAAATTCATATGAGAGGTAAAAATGATTTGCAGAAATATTTAATGGAGAGCCAACTCAGAGGAGTTCCACTTTGCAGAAGCTCCAGAGATTCGTCGTGTTATCCAAACCAATAGGATTGGACACACCTGCTCATCCGTTCCAGCCTGGAGACTGGGTCTACATCAAGTGGTGGGACAGCGACCCCTTGCAAGCCAAGTGGAAGGGACCATTCCAAGTTTTGCTGACCACTTTTACTGCGGTCAAGGTTGCTGGCAAGGGACCGTGGATTCAGTACTCCAGGGTGAAGAAAGCTTCTACTCCCGAAATCACCAAGAAGACAGAGACTGAGACAAATCAGAAAGATGCAGTCTAAACTTTTTTTTACATGTTTGTTGTTTGCCCAACTGGTAACCATGATTCAGGGTTCACCGCATGATTTGCATAAGATTGTGGTCCAAAATATGTCCAAAATTCTTAATAAGAGCAATTGCTAGATCTGTACTCAGTTACCACCCCTAGATGGGAAGAGTCACTGGCCATTGATTGGCATTTTAATAGAAGAATTAAGAAAGATTTGGATGAAATTTGGAAGGGAACTCAAATTCTACATGAAGTGGCTTCTAGAAATAACACTTTAAAATTTGATCATATTTTTGATACCCTCACCTCATGGTTACCAAACTGGGCCTGGGTAAAAGAAATATTCATAATAGTTGTAATTGTAGTTATTATCTGTGTAATTGCCTGTGGAGCAGCCGGTTGTGTAAACCGGTTCTGCGGGTAAAGAATAGAGTAGAGACTAGACAAGGTAGAGTTTTGTTAGTCTCTAAAAGGGGGGAAATGATGCCACGAAGTTTTTGCCTTTTCTTTCATACCCCTGTTATCCCTTTTTACAACTTCTGTATTCCTAGTGCTTTTTGCCTACATTCTTAGACTTGTTTGTCAAACTGAGAGACTAAACATTTTAGAAGCTTCGTAGCCAGGGATCAGTGTGCCCCAGGCCCCAAGGTCCTCTCCAGAACATATTCTGTAAACCAAGATAGAACCATCCAGGGGAAGGTTCCTTGGGGAGAGGGGGCTCACTTGAACCTCTCATTGGGGAATCTTTGATAGATATGCTAATTAGTAAAGCCTATAATGTTATACTCAATGTTGGGGGGGGAGATACGAGAGGAGAGACACAGAGACACAGGGAAAGACTCGGTGGGGTGCATCTTGATGCATATGACCTGGACGTGTACACCTAAGGATCCTTAAAAATAAATACCAAGGTAAAATCCCTTTTCCCCTTCTAACTGTGTATGCCTCTTGATTTTAAGACCAGGAAAAGGCATCAATATTAATGACTTCCGAGAAATAATTTGTATAACCACGCCTGTCCCAGGGAATGTGATGAATATTCATAATTTAACCCTTAATACTCTGTTGTAGGGAGCACTGGTGTGTGTGTTTGGAGGAGTGATCCCCACACACCCAGCACACCGAATAAAGCAAATACCCGCTTCTCTGACTCTGTCTCTGAAGTGTCTCCTAGCCCGGTTTCGGCACGATTCACCTGTCGGGCTTTTTCGGCTGGTCATGCTGCTAGTGTCTCTGACATGGGATACTGTTGCTTCTGTGGGGTTTGCCTGTTTCTTTTTGTTTCTTTTCCTTTGGCGCTGTGACTGGGCTTGCTGGCTTGTTTCTCTGCTTTCCTGCTGTTGGGGAGCCCAGAGCCAGTGCATGCCACGCCAGGACCCGGGAACACCTTCGTTCCCTGCCAGGGGGCCGTCCCCCTTCCACACAGCCCAGACCCAGGGACCAGCCATCGGTGCTGAGGAGTTTCTGCTACCTCTTGATTGCTACCTTGGGTGAGCCCTCCCTGCTGTTCCAGCCACCGCTCCAAGGTTCCTGCTGCAGCCCATTTTTGCCATTCAGCCCGTCCACCATTGCCACATGAGGGAGATGCAACTGAACTCGCGCCACAGCGCCCCCTGCAGCCGCGGGGGAATCATTGCACTCACTCTGCCCCACCAGGAGCCACAAGTGCCCCTGCCGACTGTGGCCATAACTACACCAAAGGGGAAAGTGCTTGACAGCCGAGAGAAGGCTGTTTTTGGGTTTCTGGTTTTGTTTGTTGTTGCTGCCATTGTTGTTTGTTTGCCTTGTTATACATATACAGACTAGTAGAGAGCTGTTATTCCTTTTCCCATATCTTTGCCTGAAAGCCCTTTAATTTCAAAGTTATAATAATTTGAAGGGAAGGGGGTCATATTCTCCATTCCAAGGGAGGTTCCTGCCTTCCTTGGCAGACACCTGTCTTTCAAACCAAGACACAAGTGAAGACCAGTGATGAGTGGCATTGCCTAAGGAACTGGTGCTGGTTAACATCTTTGTCAGTTACATGAACAGTGGGATCGAGTGCACCCTCAGCAAGTTCACTGACAACACCAAGCTGTGTGGTGCAGTTGACACAACAGAAGGAAGGGATGCCATTCAGATGGACCTTGACACATTTGAGAGATGAGCCCATTCATGCAAATCTCATCAAGTTCAACAATGCCAAGTGCAAGGTCCTGCATCTGAGTCAGGACAATCCCCATCAAAAATACAGGCTGGGTGAAGAATGGATTGAGAGAGCTGTGGTGGCTGGTGAACATACAAGGGAGAGAGTTTTCAGTAAGAGAACTCCCTAGTACCACAAAAACCACTTTATGTTAGGGTGACCAAAAAGGCTTCTCCCAGGATGCTTGTTCTGGTATGTTAATCTATCACAGTTTAGATTCCCTGGTTGGCTGTTAGCCTCTACCCCTCTTCACTCCCCCAGAGTTCCCCATTGGTCCCCATTCCCTAGTCCTGCCTTTTCCCCGCCCCCGGATAAAACTGTGAGCTTTGGGATCACGTTCGTATTTGCCTCTGCAACCTCCGAAAGTGTAGAAGCAATAAATGCTCCTGGCGGAACGCACACAAATGCCCTTCTCGACTCTTTGCTACCAACTATATTACTGAACCCACCTGTGCTTTGGTGGGTGCCCGCAGGACTCCACGGAGCTGGGCAGGGATGGTATTAAGAGCAGCCTTAAGGAAAAGGACTTGGGGATGCTGGTGGATGAGAAGCTTGACATGACCCAGCAATGTGCACTTGCACCCCAGAAAGCAAATTGTGTCCTGGGCTGCATCAAATGCAGTGTGACCAGCAGGTCGTGGGAGGTGATTCTGCTCCTCTACTCTGCTCTTGTGAGACTCCACCTGGAGTACTGCGTCCAGCTCTGGGGCCTCCAACGTAAGAAGGACAGACCTATTGGAGCAAGTCCAGAGGAGACAAAGATGATTAGAGGGTTGGTGCATCTCTCCTATTAGGAGAGGCTGAGAGAGTTGGGGCTGTTTAGCCTAGAAAAGAGAAGGCTCCAGGAAGACCTTATAGCAGCCTTCCAGTACCTAAGGGGGGCCAGAAAGTTGGAGAGGGACTTTTTATAAGGGTGTATAGTGACAGGACAAGAGGGAATGGCTTTAAATACCCATTGCTGGTATTCCAGGCTGGCAGTGATGAGATTGAAAAGACTGTCAGAGCAATTAAAAGGGACATTAGGGCACTGGGTCAAGTGATTGATGGGGTGGGAGTGCAAGTAGTTTTTTCCTCAGTCACTTTGGTGGCAGAAAAATACAGTGAAAGGAATAGGAGAGCCCACATTATCAACAAGTGGCTCAAGGGTTGGTGTCATCGGCAGAAATTCGGGTTCTTTGATCATGGGGCAACCCTTACAGCACCTGGCCTGCTGGAACTGGATGGGCTGCATCTCTCTGTTAAGGGCAGAAGAATTTTAGCTCGTGAACTGGCAGAATTTGTTGAGGGCTTTAAACTAGGTTTGAAGGGGGAAGGGGATGTAGCAGGGCTGTCTGGAAGCAGACCCAAGGGTGGCAAGCCTGAGTTAGGGGTGAAATCAGTAGCCCAGCTGAGGTGCATGTATACTAATGCATGCAGCATGGGTAACAAACAAGAAGAGCTGGAGACTATGGTATTACAACAAAGCTATGATGTGATTGCCATCACAGAAACATGGTGGGATGAGTCAAATAGCTGGAGCACTGCACTGGATGGCTACAAGCTCTCTAGAAGAGACAGAAAAGGGAGAAGAGGTGGAGGGGTGGCCCTTTATATTAGGGAGATTTTGGATGTCATAGGTATTGAAACTAATGACGATGAAGTTGAATGTTTATGGGTAAGAGTTAAGGGGAAGGCCAAAAAGGCTGACATCCTACTGGGGGTCTGTTATCGTCCACCCAACCAGGAAGAAGAGGTGGACAACTTATTCTATAAGCAACTGGAGAATGCTTCAGGATCATCAGCCCTTGTTCTTGTAGGTGACTTCAACCTACCAGACATATGCTGGGAACTTCATACAGCAGAAAAACGGCAGTCTAGAAAGTTTTCAGAGTGTGTGGAGGATAACTTTTTGTCACAACTGGTGGGTGAGCCCACCAGGGGAGAGACCATATTAGACCTGTTGTTCACAAATAGAGATGGACTGGTGGGTGATGTGGAGGTTAGAGGCCATTTGGGGCACAGTGATCATGAAATTATAGAATTCTCGATAATTGGTGAAATCAGGAGGAATACCAATAAGATCTTTACATTGGACTTCCAGAGGGCAGACTTTGGCCTGTTTAAGAGACTTATTCAGAGACTTCCTTGGGAAAGAGCCCTTGAAAACAAAGGAGTTCAGGAGAGATGGGGAGATGGGTGTGCTTCAAAACAGAAATCTTCAGGGCACAGGAACAGACTGTCCCTGTGTGCCGAAAGATGAGTCGACGAGGCAAACATCCAGCCTGGATGAGCAATGAGGTTTTGAAGGAACTTAGAAATAAAAAGATGTATCATCTTTTGAAGGAGGGTCTGGTTTCTCAGGAAGTGTTTAAAGGGGCTGCTAGGGCATGTAGAAAAAAAATTAGGGAGGCCAAAGCTCAGTTTGAACTTAAATTGGCAACTTCTGTTAAAAATAACAAAAAAAGTTTTTATAAATATATTAATGGTAAAAGGAAGGGTAAGACCGACCTTTGTTCCTTATTGGATGAGGCAGGTAACTTAGTAACTAAAGATGAGGAGAAGGCAGAAGTGCTTAATGCCTTCTTTGCCTCAGTCTTTAGTGGGAAGACAGCTTGTCCTCAAGACAGCTGTCCTCAAGGGTTGGTAGGTGGTGTCAGGGAGAAGAATGGTCCCCTGTTATCCAGGAGGAGGCAGTCAGAGAACTGCTGAGACACTTGGATATTTATAAATCAATGGGACCAGATGGGATCCATCCTAGGGTGATGAGGGAGCTGGCAGATGAGCTTGCAAAACCACTCTCCATCATTTACCAAGAGTCATGGCTCACTGGTGAGGTTCCAGATGATTGGAAACTGGCCAATGTGACACCCATTTACAAAAAGAGAAGGAAGGAAGATCCTGGTAATTCCAGGCCAGTCAGTCTGTCCTCGGTACCCGGTAAGGTAATGGAACAGTTTATACTGAGTGCTATCACGCAGCACTTACAGGATGGCCAGGGCATCAGACCCAGTCAGCATGGGTTTACAAGGGTAGGTCGTGTCTGACCAACCTGATGTCCTTCTATGACCAGGTGACCAGCCTGGTGGATGCAGGAAGGGCTGTGGATGTTGTCTATTTGGACTTCAGCAAGGCCTCTGACACTGTCTCCCACAGCATACTCCTGGAAAAGCTGGCAGCCCACAGCTTGGACAGGAGCACTCTTCACTGGGTCAGGAACTGGCTGGATGGTCGGGCCCAGAGAGTGATAGTGAATGGTGCTTCATCCAGCTGGCAGCCAGTCACCAGTGGTGTCCCTCAGGGATCTGTACTGGGACCAGTTTTGTTCAATATTTTTATTGATGACATGGATGAGGGTATTGAGTCCTTCATTAGTAAATTTGCAGATGACACTAGGCTGGGAGCTTGTGTCCATCTATTGGAAGGAAGGAGGGCTCTGCAGAGAGACTTGGATCGGTTGGATGGATGGGCAGAGTCCAACAGGATGAAGTTTAATAAGTCTAAGTGCCGAGTTCTGCATTTTGGCCACAAAAATCCCCTACAACGTTACAAACTGGGGACAGTGTGGCTGGACAGTGTCCAGGTGGAAAGGGACCTGGGGGTGCTGGTCAACAGCTGACTGAATATGAGCCAGCAGTGTGCCTTGATGGCCAAGAAAGCCAACGGCATCCTGGCCTGCATTAGGAACTCTGTGGCCAGAAAGAACAGGGAGGTCATTCTTCCCCTGTACTCGGCACTGGTGAGGCCACATCTTGAGTACTGTGTCCAGTTCTTGGCCTCTCAGTTTAGGAAGGACATTGAGATGCTTGAGCATGTCCAGGGGAGGGCAACAAGGTTGGTGAGGGGCTTGGAACACAAGCCCTATGAGGAACGATTGAGGGAACTAGGGTTGATTAGCCTGAAGAAAAGGAGACTTAGAGGTGACCTTATCGCTCTCTACAACTTCCTGAAAGGAGGTTGTAGACAGGTGGGGAGTGGTCTCTTCCACCAGGCAGCAACTGACAGAACAAGAGGACACTGTCTCAAGCTGCGTCAAGGAAAGCATAGGTTGGATATTTGGAAAAAGTTTTTCACTGAAAGAATAATAAAAGTACTGGAATGGTCTGCCCAGGGAGGTGGTAGAATCACCATCTCTGGATGTGTTTAAAAAAAGACTGGACATGGCACTTGGTGCCATAGTCTAGTTGAGGTGTTAGGGCATGGGTTGGACTCGATGATCTTGGAGGTCTCTTCCAACCTTGTTATTCTGTGATTCTATGATTCTGTAAACTTAAAGAGGTGTCCTGGGTAACCCAAAATGTTTCTGTATTCAATATTTATCTGTGCCCAAAATTGTTGCTGTCTCTATAAGACCCAGCACCCCAGCCAGAAACAGGGCTGGGGGGTTGCTGGGGTCCCTTTAAAAAGTCAGAGCACCCAAGCTGAGTTCTCTTTTGCCTGGTGGCTTTTGCTCAAGGTAGAGGCTCCTCTTCGTCAGAGGTTGTTTTGGGCAGGTTTTACTGGGCTTGCAACAGTAGCAACTAGAAAAGCTGCATTTTACAATCAGAAACTGTTTTGGAATGAATTTTGCAACATCTGTCAGGAGCATGAAGCTTGAGCTGGTCTGGGGATGGGCCACCACACTTCGCTGCTGAGACAGTTTCTCTTCCCCCTCCCCAACACACCAGCGGCTCAGAAACAGCAGCACCAACACTGGCAGAGTCCATTGGGTGGCAGGAAGAAGCAGCGAGCAGCAGCACTGACCCCACGCACATTGGCAATCCTCATCTGCCACTAGAAGTTCTTCATAAGCTCCTACCTTCCCAGGAGGGTTTTTTGTCCGCCATCATTTCCCTTTGTCTCCTAGACCACGTGGTCACCTGCAAAGAGCACCATCTTGGAGGGGGGGAAGTCAGTCGCCATTTTCCCTTTGTCTTTCAAGCCACGAGGTTGTCTGTGGGGGCCACCATCTTGGGAAAGGGAGGAGTACTCTAGCAATTTTGTTTTTCTCTTTGTTTCTGTGGAGTTCATGAGATTTAGCAATTTTGTACCTAGTCATTATTTACTGTTATTTTTTGCCTCTTGCTGTTTTGCTTGTTAGTATTTTTTCACTTCTATCTACTTGTATTTAGTTTCTCCTTATTGGTGGAAAAGGATTGGTTAAAACTATAATGGGAGGCAACTCATTCCTGAGTGCCCACCTCTTAAATTGTCTTAAACCAAGACAAAGAGTAGATTTCGATAAAGCAATAGGAAAAAATTCTTTACTGTGAGGGTAGTCAGACACTAGAACAGGTTGCCCAGAGAAATTGTGGATGCCCTATCCCTGGAAGTGTTCAAGGTCTAGTTGAATGGGGTTTGAGCAACCTGGTCTAGTGGAAAATGTCCCTGAGTATGGCAGGGGGGCTGGAACTAGATGATCTTGAAGGTCCCTTCCAACCTAAACTATTCTATGATGATTCAGTGATGAATACACTCAAATCTGCATGTTTGATCTTCCTCTGCTTCCCCTGTGCTGCTGGCTGCCCTAAGTAACTGAATGTACTTTTTTACCCTATGTAGTGGGTTGATGATGTCTGAATGTCAGCCACCCATGAAAGCCTGTCTATCCCTCCCCTCCGAGGCTGGACAGGGGAAAGAAAATATAACAAAGGGTTAATGAGTAAGGACTGAGAGAGTTTACTCACCAAATACCGCCATGGGCAAAACAGGCTCCACTTAGAGGTATTAATTGAATTTATTGCTAAGAAAATCAGAGCAGGATAATGACAAGTAAAATAAAACCTTAAAAACACCTTCCCCTCACCCCTCCCTTATTCAAGCTCTACCTTCTACCGCAGAAGTGCAGGGAGACAGGGAATGGGGGTTATGGTCAGTTCATCACACATTGTTTCTCCCACTGCTCAGTGAGAGGAGTTGTTCCCCTGCTCCAGCATGGGGTCCCTCCGACAGGAGATAGTTCTCCATGACCTTCTCCCAAGTGAGTCCATCTCACGAGCAACAGTTCTCTGCAAACTGCTGAAGTCCTAAGGCCTGAACAACAGGCCATGAGCATAAGTTGACCTCTAGATGAACCTTCCAACAAAATGTTATATATATTTGCTAATTAAATAAGTATTATTAGCAATATGATATATGTATCTGCTCATTAACAAAGTATTATTAGCAATTTATGTATCCGCTCATTGGCAAAACATGTATTTACCTTTCCATATTTAAAAACGAGACAAGGCCACATCTTGCCTTGTTTGGGGGTATAGGATCAAAGACAATTCCCTTGGTTCCTCCTTGAGCCCTGGCCAGGCTTTGGGAGAACCCCAATAGGAGAATGAAACCAGATGTTCCTGCACTAGAAGTAATGTTAGCTTGTTTATTCAACTCTCACAGCAAAGTCAGAAGCCTTGTTGCCTGTAGGTAGACACACCTGCAAAATTTCCCAGTTACCAGGAATGGTTCGCCAGTCCTTCACTGTGACAGTGGCTTCCCCAGCTTGTGCAGACCTGGATAAAGGGGTAAAGTATTAGGGTAACAAGTGATGTATCTTTATTAATCACTATAGGCATTCTCTTGCAGTAATGATTACGTGCATTGCTTAGCTTATCCTTTTGTGATTCTTTGCAGTTTTACATTGTAGTAAATTACACTATTCCTTAAGTTAGGGTCTGTGTCCTTGGTGCTGACTCTGCCCAACAGAAAAATAACTGCTGCAATGAGTCCATCCCATTGATGCCTTATCCTGGTCTTAAAATCAAGAATCAAACATGGTTAGAAGGGAAAAACGGATTTTACTTTTGTATTTATTTTAAGGATCCTTAGGTGCACTACGTCCAGGTTGAATGCACCTCAATGCACATCCCCAAAAGATCTGGTATAACATTATAGGTCTTACCAATTAGCATATCTATCAAAGATTCCCCAATGAGAGGCTTGAATGAGCCCCCCTCCCCAAGGAACCTTCCCCTGGATGGTTCTATCTTAGTTTACAAAATGTGTTCTGGAGAGGACCTTGGTGTCTGGTGCATTCTGATCCCTAACTACGAAGCTTCTAAAATGTTTAGTCTCCTTGCTTAACAAACAAGTCCAAGAATGTAGGCAAAAATCACTAAGAATACAGAAGTTATAAAAAGGTATAAATGGGGTTGTCTTCCACTGAGTTTGCTGCATATAGAAATCATCTGCGCACAGATATCTATCCCTCACGCCATTCAAGACCCATCTCCAGAGACTGTCAGATTCAGCCCTCCTTATCATCGCTTGGTCGATAGCTGGATCACATGACAGGGATCCCAAATGCCTCGCTTCAGCACCGTCCAGCATCACATCATCACCTGCAGCATCCCACATACGGACCATCCAACTCATTATGGATTCATCAGACCGTCGGGTATAGTCCTTTCTTAAGCTGTGAAGGTCCTTTATAGACAATGACTCAGTAATGGTTTCTGTGCCTGAGTCAGTGGGTGGCTTTGAGGTTCCTTCCCCTGCATCATCCTCATCTTTCACTGGACGATCAGTTTTGGTTGTGTGCTTTTTCCTCGTGACAGGAGCCACTGTCAATGGCTTAGACTCTCCATCTGGTTTGGGCTTGCTGTCTGGTTTGGCTGCAGCCTCAGTGACTGGGGTGTCTGCAGGCTTTGCTGATTTATCTTCCTGCCCCTCTGCTTTACCTGCTGCTCTACAGTACCTAGCAGTGTGCGATAGGCATATGCCAAGGCCCCACATATTGCAATGAGCTCTTTCTCATTAGAATTGTCATTGTATTTCTCTTTCAGATATTTCCCCACCTCAGATGGGTTCTGAATTTGTTCAGGGGGGAAATTGCAAACCATTGGGTCAGGGAATTTCTTCAGGGTTTGACCCATATCCTCCCATTCCCCACACCACTCAGGATTTTCCACATCTCGGTCAGGTGTCTCATCAGTCACCCTGGAAATCGGAGCTCTCATTCTAGACAAGCTGCGAACCACATAAAGGAAGCTTACCAGATAAAATACCAGGAAGGTGGTCTCTTTAACATCCAGGGGAAACTGAACATTCTCAAAAGAGAACATATCAAATTTAAAGGGGAGAGAGATAAAAGGCTGGGAAACCCCATCTCCTCCTCTTCTAACAAACTGGGTGCAATTACTAATAAACTCCCAAAACAGGCTACTGAAGCTTGGACTGGGGTTAGGACAGAGAAACCACATATCATACACACTTCAAACAGCTGCCTGTACCTCTGCCAAATTCTTATAAATCATTATCACCAAGCACAGCAAAATAGAAATCCAAATTCGTGTCCCTGCTCTGCAAAAATTCCTTATCAAGGATAAGATCAGACCAAGTTGTGGATAGGCAAATAGGCCTAAGGACCAGAAATACATTAATATATCAAGCCAGAGAGACATTATGAACTCAACCAACATGGTGACTACTTTACCCCAACTCAAAGTAGTTAAATTCAAACCAAAATGTAATTAGCACAGGTTTTTCACTTTCCTTCGAGCCACGCAGTTGGGCGCCACTAAATTTGTGCCGGTTTGGCCAAATTTAGAAATATAACCTCTGAGAGAAGACAGGTTCAGGGAAAAAAACTTTTTCCTCGAAGGAAAGTGAAATTTAACAAATACACAGGAAAGAAACAATACTAATGCTAAATAATGAAACCTCTTGCTGTAGAGAGAAAACTTGGGAAAATTTCAGAGTCTCTCTCTCTCCCCTCCTTGGAGCTGGGATGGGGTGGTGGGCCCACCTCCAGGGCCAAGGCCTCGGTGGAAATTCCTCCCAATGTATTCTGATGTTGAAACCATCCAGCAGAGAAAAAAGGGAAAAAAACGAAATCCCAGGAAAACAAAATTTCATCTCTCCGTCTCTCTCTCTCCGGAGAAAAAGAAAGCTGAAAAACTGGCTGGAAAGCAAGCTGCTTCCTCCCACCCTCGCCACTGTAGAAGCAGCCTGGTTTTATCTCTGTGTCCTTGGAACATGAAAACAAACTGCTTTTAAAAAGTACACTTTTCTTTCTCCCCACTCAGGCTCAGTTTAAAGGCATAGAAAGGCATATATACTAATTTCTGGGCATAGTGCAGCAATAGGGAATATAACACCAAGTCACCCCAAGACATTCCACCCATTATTCCATATCGTCAGCTCAATGCCCAAACTAATGTATTCTAATTCTACACACACAAATTAATACATATATACACAGCTATGTATGAACAGTGACAGTGACACTCAGCAAGCAGTGGTATACAGGCATTTCACATTACAGGTGGTTTTCACACAACAATCAGATCTCCCTGTGGTACACAACGTGTTGTTCCATCTTTCTGCATTACCCACCATGTGCAACCAGGTCCCTGAGCAAAAACAAGCCCACTGATGGGTTTGTCTGTACTCGAGGCAGAATTCATCCACACAGTCTTTCCTAACAGACCTCTGACATGCACTACTGGGACCTTATCTCCATCTACTGTATGCAGGGATTCAGATTGGGCTGGACAAGCTCTATTGGTGGATCCTTGGGTGTTAACTAACCAGGTGGCCTTTGCTAGGTGCTGTTCCCAATTTTTGAAAGTTCCCCCCACCCAGTGCCTTCAAGGTGGTTTTCAACAATCCATTGCACCGTTCCACTTTGCCTGCAGCTGGTGCATGGTAAGGGATGTGGTACAACCACTCAATGCCATGTTCCCTAGCCCAGGTGTTGATAAGGCTATTCTTGAAATGAGTCTCATTGTCAGATTCAATTCTCTCAGGGGTACCATGCCTCCAAAGCACTTGCTTTTCAAGACCCAGGATGGTGTTACGGGCTGTAGCATGAAGCACAGGGTAGGTCTCCAACCATCCTGTGGTTGCTTCTACCATTGTGAGCACATAGTGCTTGCCTTGGCGGGTTTGAGGCAGTGTGATGTAATCAATCTGCCAGGCCTCTCCATATTTGTATTTGGACCACCGCCCACCGTACCACAGGGGCTTCACCCGCTTGGCCTGCTTGATCGCAGCGCATGTCTCACAATCATGGATAACCTGGGAGATACTGTCCATGGTTAGATCCACCCCTCAATCTTGTGCCCAGCTATAGGTGGTATCTCTGCCTTGATGACCTGAGGCATCATGGGCCCATCGAGCTAGGAACAACTCTCCCTTGTGTTTCTAATCTAAGTCTACCTGTGACACTTCTATCTTTGCAGCCTGATCTACCTGCTTGTTGTTTTGGTGTTCTTCATTAGCCCTACTCTTTGGGACATGGGCATCTACATGGCAAACTCTGACAACCAGCTTTCTTACTCGGGCAGTGATGTCTTTCCAGTCTTCAGCAGCCCAGATTGGTTTTCCCCTATGCTGCCAATTAGCTTTTTTCTACTTTTCCAGCCATCCCCAAGACAGGGGTATAAAAGAAAAGGCAAAAAATAATCATGGCATCACCATGAGCAAGTCCTCCCCAAACTGCTGCAGCATGGGTCACTCTTCCACAGGGTGCAGTCCTTCAAGGACAGGCTGCTCCAACATGGGCTCCTTTCTCCACAGCTCTCCCACAGGGTTACAGCCTCCTCCCAGGCTTCCACCTGCTCCAGTGTGGGTCTCCTCCACAGGCTGCAGGTGGATGTCTGCATCCCCAGGGTCCTCCATGAGCTGCAGGGGGACAGCCTGCTTCACCATGGTCTTAACCTCAGGATGCAGAGGAATCTCAGCTCTGGCACGTGGAGCACCTCCTCCCCCTCCTTCTCCACTGACCTTGGTGTCTGCAGAGTTGTTCTCACATGTTCTCACTCCGCTCTTCTCTGGCTGCAATTCCAACTGCGCCATAACTTTTTTTTCTTTCTTCTTAAATATGTTATCACAGAGGCATTACCACCATTTCTAATTGGCCCAGCCTTGACCAGCAGCAAGTCCATCTTTGGAGCTAGCAGGGATTGGCTCTGCCAGACATGGAGGAAGCTTCTGGCAGCTCCTCACAGAAGCCACCTGTCATAGGTTAGCAAAGCATAGTCCCGGAAGTGATGTTCTTGCAAAGAGATGCTTACAGCTTCCTCTATGACCTGACAGAACCTATCAGCTGGCCAGTTTGAATATGGACAATTCTTTAAGCCACTTAAAGTCGTGACCGCCTCTGTGATCCACACTTAAGAAGTGTGGCAGAGGCCTTCTCTCGTTTCCGGCACTGGGACAGGTGGCTGCGGGCCCTGTGTGGGGGCCAGCGGGCCGGGCCCAGGCCCTGCTCGGGCCAGGCCGGGCCACAGCCATGGCCATCCTGGAGCCGATGGGCCCCGTTCCACCCGCGGAACCCCCCCAGCAGGGCTGTGGGCAGCCAGAGCGGCTCGGCTTCCCCCCCCGCTCCACTGTGGCCAAGGCCAAGATTTCAGCTAAAGCTGCACTGCTGTCCGGCAGAGGTCATGTGACCAACAGTGATAAGCAACATTCCAGATGGAAGGCCTAGGTGAGATTAACCCTTTTATTGCTTTGAAGAGCTGAAAACCTGAGGGAAGAGAAAGAGGAGATGCCTAAAACTGAAATTCTGTTGTGAAGCTATGATATATCCAAGTACCCGTTGTAATCTCATGAAGATACGGGGGGTGGAGTGTTCAGTTCAACTTGTAAGCAAAAGCACCTGCGCTGAGATAGACAGATGCTGAAGCAGCTGTAATTTAATGAGAAATTTGAACAGGGAGAGATAGAAGTGATGAGGACTTTTGCTCCAAATGGGAAAGGAGAAGACCTCAGTTCCTAGAGATGCTCCCAGAGATAGTCCTAAAGATGAAGATGAGGAAGACCCTTTGCTCCCAGGGAAGGAGAAGGGCCTCTGTTCTTAGAGATGAAGATGCTCCCAGAGATGGGTGAAGAGAACTTTTGTTTCTGAACGGCTCAACCTTAAAATTGTACCCCAAAAAACTTCAAGAGTGGACCCTCGAAAGCAGTTGTGGGAAAAGCTGCAAGTTGCGGGAAGGGACTCACATGCGAGCAGAGAGACTCCTCTTCCTAAATGGACTGAACAAGGTTATTATGGAAGTGGTAAACAGACTGAACATCTTAAGGGTTGTCTTTTTTATATTGTCAGTGGGAGAAGGGAGGAAGGTGGGGGGAGGAGAAGAGTTCTGAATGTGTGGTATGATTCTTTTTTCTTCTCTTCTTGTAGGTCTGTTAATAAACTTCTTTATATTCTTTCAAGTTTGGTGCCTGCTTTGCGTTTCTCCTAATTCTTATCTCACAGAAGGTAAACAGTAATGAGTATTTTGGACCAAACCACTACACTAAATTGGTGTTTCTGCCTGGTTCAAACCCAACCCGCTACACCACCCGTGTAGCCCACACCACTACCAAAGCTTGGCCATGCAAACCCAATACACCTTATTATTTTTTTAAAGTTCAACTTATCCATATCACATGAACCACATGGAGAAAGGCTTCAGCTGTGTCTCTTTCCTGCATGTTTGACCATGTCTTGCCTTGGTTGTAAAGCACTGAAACAGGTTGCCCAGGGAAGTGGTTGAGTCACCATCCCTGGAGGTATTGAAAAGACACATAGATGTGGAGCTTAGGGACATGGTTTAGTGGTTGTTGTGATTTAAAATCAGATGGAAATTAAGCTCCAAGCAGCCGGTTTTCCTTCCCTTCTCACACCCCCCTCTCTCCCCCCCACCTCATACAGAACAAGTTATATTTCTTTAAAAAGGAGTCTATGCAGCAGTGGGGGAAGATGTTGGAAAATTCTTTTAGAACAAAGAATGATAAGAAAAGCACATTAGGACCTGACCACATATTTGACATATTCTCAAGGAGAAAAGATTCATTAGAAGATCTGGAACCATATCCAAAAAAGTCCACAGAAATAATTAGCATATATGCATGCATTCAGGAAATGTAATGAATATGTAACAGAAATATAGCTAATATATATTAGATTCATGAATATAAGCTAGTCTGTTAGGCTGCAGGGAGTGCATGTTAGATGGAGAGATCTCCCACGTACTCAGCGCTAAATAATGTCGGCTTTCTAACCCAACAAATTGCTTAAAGAGTTTATTTCCTGGTTTTTGGTGACACCCACTCTGGTGAGAGAGGGACAAAAAACAGCAATTATGGGTTGAAATAACAATTTACTAGAAAAAAACAGCAATAAGATTGATACCAAAAGAGTTAATTCAATTTTTATTGTGCCTGTGAAACTTTTAGCAGAGGAACAAGGCCTGCAAAAGCTGCTTTCAGCAAGGACAGTTGGAAGATAAGAAGAAGACATCTGGCCCAAGAATGCAGTGATAGACAAAACAAAGGACTGAATCTGGGAACTTGGGGTTGGATTTATGGTAATGGATTAATTGTACTATGCATGTAGCGACTGTATGTAAGTAACCCTTTTGTAGAATCATGTGTCCATGTTAGGTTAGAATCTCCTGCATGCACCTCAGGCCTGAATAAATGATGGCGTCTTTAACACAATGTCAGCATTGGAGAGTTTGATTCCTATATTTCGGACATTTGGTAACAGTAATTTGGCAACTCAGATGGGACTTCAGCCTTGAGCTCTTGAGGGTCTGTGGCTGATAGATCTCCAGCCGGCTCTGAGGGATTCTTGGGAAGAGCTTCAACTTCTGATCATCTCCTGGGGCTCAGAGAGAATCCCTGGGTGAGTAAAGGAATCATTTTAATTATTTGGGGGTTATTGGGCAAGGGGTATATAGGAGTTGCTGGAAAGGGAAGACTAAGGGGTTCACAGGTAACCTGGGTTACACAGCCCCTGAATAAGCTTACCAAAAATGAGGGGATAAGGGGGGGGTTTAAAGTTTTTCCCTCCCCCTTGGGAGTTTCTCCCCTTCCAGGTATTAGGGGTTCAAATCCCCTGGAAAAAGAAAAGGGAATAGGTGTTTGAGTCCCCTGGTAATATTAGAGGTTTTCCCTGAGAGGTATCATCAGACCAAGCCTGTAGTTTCACCGTCTCATGGTGGTGTCACTATCTTGATTTGGATGGAGAAGGTGGAAACAAAACCCAGGCTCAGTTTTCAAGCGGAGCTGAGATCTGGCCTTGGCTGGAGAGTGGTGGTCTGTTCAATTGCTTTTGTATTCTTTGCATTTTTCTTCAACTCGGAGTGTGTTTGTGTATGATAGTGGTGTGTGTTGATTCGAGCTTGCCGGCATATAAGAGCAGAGATGCCCATGGTATAAAAAATCTGTTTGCTAAAAGAGTGTTCGAGAGAGTGAGTTTGCTGAGGCTTTTGAGTATTATTGCGGATTTGGTTGGACTTCTGTGTATTCAGTGTTGGTGGGTGAGATTGCATTTGTGGTCTTGGAGTGTCCTCTTGTGTTGGTTTTAGTGATTGCAGGTCTGGCACTCCCCCGTTCCCCCACCTGTACCTGTAATTATTAAATATGGGAGCAGGTTCTCCTAAAAAAAAAGAGAGTGGGGGGTAATATCCCAAATTCTCCATTGAAATGTATATTGAACCACTGGAAAAAGATAACAGGAAAACTGTGCAGTAAAATTGCACTAATCCAATATTGTAATGACTCGTGGCCTTTATATGAGCTTGAAGAACAAGCTAAATGACCAAAGAATGGTACCTTAAAGTACAACACCATTCTACAGTTGATGTTGTTTTGTAGAAGAGAGAAGTAGGATGAAGTACCTTATGTAGATTTGTTCTTTAAGTTGAGAAAGCACCCAGAACAGCAAAAGGAATTTTTACATGTCCAGTCAATCCTTCGTGCTAGTGTTAGAAAAGGAAAGGGCAAAGGATAGGAGACTGAGGCGACGTTGTTCCTATTGTAGTATCGGGCACCGCTGTCTATAATGCAGTAGTCAACAGATGGATGATGTAGAGATGATGGCACCAGATGTGGAAGATAGGGAGATAGAGGATTTGTCTGTGTCTGAGACTGGGGGAGTGCAAGGAGGGGACGGGCAGTCGGGAAAGAGCCAGGAATTACTTTCAAGCCAAGTGGCAAGGTGGACCCAGGGTAGACAGGAAGTGAGAAGGCAGGAAGGGAGTAAACAAGAAGTGAGTGGACCAGAAGGTGGTAAGTCAGAAAGTGATAAACAGGAAGTGAGTAGACTGGAAGGTGGTAAGTTGAAGAGGGATAAACAGAAAGTGGGTGAGAGGGAAAGGGGTGAACAGGACATGATAGCTCTGCTCCGAGAGGGAGTGGGAGTTCGTTGCCCACTGGTAGTGAGGGTACCTTTCTCTCCAATGGATCTCAAGGCATAGGCAAGATGGGAAGGCCCCTATAGGGTAGACCTGGACAAAGTATTTGAAACCGTTCTCAAAACCCAGAACCCTGATTGGGCAGACATCCAGGTCCTGGTAGATAATTCATTAGATTCCACAGAAAAGGAGATGTTGCTCTGGGTTGCTAGAAAGGAGGTGGAAAGGATAATTATGGAAGTCAGGTTACCAGGAACAGCGACAGCACTTTCTGTCCCAGGACCCCTGCTGGGACCCCAACAAGGGAATGGGAGGAGCTGCCTGATACAATATCAGAATTGGATATTATTTGGCTTTAAACATGCAATGCCAAAGGCAATCAATTGGTCTAAACTTTATGAAGTGAGACAAGGACCACTGGAGACACTGGGTGAATTTGCAGAATGCCTAAGGGTAGCTGCCAGGAGATACACTAATATCAACCCCGAAAAGCCAGAAGAAGCTGTACAGCTGGCTTCTATATTTATAGTGAACTCAGCCCCAGATATTAGAAAAAAGTTACAGAAACTGGAGGGAGACGACTCGTGAGACTTAAGGAAACTTCAAAGTAGCCTGGACAACTTTTAATAATAGGGGAGAAGAGGAAATGAATAGAATTAAGGACATGGAAAAAGAAAAAGAGGAGAGAGAAATACAACAAGAAAAGGAAAGAGAGGAGAAAGAAAGAAAAGTGGAGAAGCAAAGGGAGAGGAATAAAAAAACCAGGAACTGGAAAGGGAGGAGAGAAAGACATAGAGATGGAATGTTGATAGCAGCCCTGCAGAGGACGCCATCTACTGCAGAGCAGGGAAAGGCCCTGCTCCAGGAGGGTTATAGCCAAATCAATGCGCATATTGTAAAGGTTTTGGGCACTAGAGAAGGGACTGTCCCCAGAGGTTGAAGGGGGTGAGAGAGCTACCCTTACACCAAGACTGATGGGAACTGGGGGTGGAAACCCCAGCTGAACCCCTGGTTACCATAGAGTTGGGGAAAGAAAAAAATGACTTTTTAATAGACACTGGGGCTACTTATTCAGTATTAAATATGAACCAAAGAAATTTAAGCCAAGAAACTGTAAACCATGTTGGTGCAACAGGGAAATTGGAAAAACGAACATTCTTTATTCCTATTAATTTCAAATTTGGCAAGCAATGGATAACACCCCAATTCTTATATATGGCATAGTGTCCAATTTCTCTTTTGGGAAGAGACCTGTTAAGTAAATTGGAAGATAAGATTATATTCAAAAATGGGGACATGCAATTATTGGTTCCTGACACTAAAGCCATCAAGGCAAGAACTTTTATGTTGCATGGAATACTGGGACCAGAACCCTCTGATGGAATACCAGAGGCAGTAGAAAATGCAGTAACGCCCTTGGTTTGGGCCAGCAGAACTCCAGGACGTTCCCTATGAGCTCAGCCTATAAGCATTATCCTAAAACCTGGATATAAACCAGTAAGGCAGAAAAACACCCTTTAAAATTAGAAGCTAGAAGGGGAGTCGAGAGTCTAATAGGGAATTTCAGAGAATTTGGATTATTGATTGAATGTGAATCAGAATATAACACTCCCATTTTGCCAGTTACAAAGCCTGGGACAGACAAATATAGACTAGTACAAGAATTACGAGCAATCAATCAATCAAATAGTTTAGGATAAACATCCTGTTGTAGCCAATCTTTATACCCTGTTAACAACCCTTACAGAATATCATCAATGGTTTACAGTGATAGATTTGAAGGATGCCTTCTTTTGCATACGTCTCGAGAAGCAAAGTCAGAGCATTTTTGCTTTTCAATGGGAAAATCCCCAAACTGTCTGGAAGACTCAACTTACCTGGAGTGTATTACCACAAGGATTTTTTAAAAATCCAACAATTTTTGGGAATAAACTGGAAAAGGAATTAGAGATCTGGAAGAAAGAGAACCCTGAAGGGTTAGTCCTGTTATAAATAAAGTATGTAATTCATGCTATTATGTATAAAACTGGAATGTAATCAGACCATGTAGAGACAGAGTTTCAAAATCCCTTCACCAGCCTGGCTGAGAGAAAAATTTCACAACACTAAAAGAAGGTCTCTCACAATAAGTGAGGATTCCACCTAGGTGGGGTTGGATCTTATCACCGGGACATTTGCACCATGATGACTTGATCACCACACTCTGATATCTACATCTCATCTGATAAGGAATCGGACATTCCGGGAACTAAAAATAACTGTTCCAGGAACCAGAGATGGCCCATCCATCAGCAGAAATAGCCCACTCATCACCCAGGATGGACAATTCATCAGACCCAGGAAAGGCTTTGTGCAGCCCAACTCCAGGACAAGAAAACTTCATGAATATGCTAAAATTACGAGAAGAATAGAATTAATTCGGACTCTGCCCAAAAACTGTATAAGAAGGAACCAGCCAAAGCAGCATTCGTGAACTTGGGAGGTCTGGTGCAATAGAGATCAGATCTATGCGTGTTCACCCAGCTCCGACCCCGGGCTCGGAGCTGCTTTTCTCGATCGTGGCTTTTGAGACCGATATTTCGGTTGCACAATAAATGTTATTTCTTTATAAATTTTGATTGGGCAATTCTGCTTATCCCAGTCCTACAATATGTTGATGACATCTTACTAGCAACAGAAACTAAGGAAAAGTGCATGGAATTGACTATCAGCCTTCTAAATTTCCTGGGCCAAGAAGACTACAAAGTATCTCGGGAAAAAGGCTCAAATCATGAAGTAGCAGGTTACCTACCTAAGATTTGAAATAATTCCAGGATGGTGAAAATTGGAGACAGACAGAAAAAAGGCCATCTGCCAGGTACCTTAACCTGCGACTGCCTGAGATTTAAGAGCATTTTTGGGCATGGTGGGGTGGTGTAGACTGTGGGTCTTGAACTATGGACTTTTAATTAAACCATTGTATGAGCTTTTAAAGGAAGCCCCAGAAGGACCTTTGATTTGGACTCCTGAGACTGAATATGCGTTCTGTAACTTGAAGATGGCCCTCATGCCTGCTGCACCTGCCTTAGGGCTTCCAGACTTAACAAAACCCTTTGAGCTTTTTGTGCACAAATGACAGCACCTCACCCTTGGAGTTTTGGCTTAGAAGGTAGAAGACTTCAAGAGGCCTGTGGGGTACTTTTTTAAAAACTAGACAGTGGGAACCAGTGATGGCCCAGATGCCAGCAGTCTGTAGAAGCAACTGTTCTCCTGTCCTGGTTTAAAGGACAAGTGTCTGCCAAGGAAGGCGGGAACCTCCCTTGGAATGGAAAATGTGACCCCCTTCCCTTCAAATTATTAAAACTCCAAAATTACAGGGCTTTCAGAAAAAGATATGGGAAAAGGAATAACAGTTCTTTACTAGAATATATATATATATATATATATATATATATATATATATATATAACAAGGCAAACAAACAACCACAACAGCAACAACAGCAAACAAAACCAGAAACCCAATAACAGCTTTCTCTTGGCTGTCAAGCACTTTCCCCGTTGGTGTAGTTATGACCACAGCCGACAGGGGCACTGTTGGCTCCCAGCTGGGCAGGGCTGGTGTGATGATTCCCCAGCGGCTGCAGGGAGTGCTGTGGCGTGAGCTCAGTCGCCTCTCTGCACGTTGGTAATGGTGGGTGAGCTGGCTGGAGAGATAGAAAAGGAACTTTCTTTACAAACCCACAGGGGCAACCAGTCTCAGTGCCCCTCTGGATGATGAAATGGGCTGTGGCAGGAACCTCGGAGCGGCGGCTGGAATGGCAGAGGCGGGCACAACCCGAGGTGGCAAACAAAATGTAACAGAAAACTCTGCAGCCTTAGCAGGAGCCAGGGGGTCGGGCGGACACGGGGTGTTGGGTTAGAGTGTAGCGAAAAACCCGAGGCAGTGGTAGAAAATTGTGGGGCTGGGCAGCAGCAGCCAGACTTCTCCGTAGCAGCTGCCGCACGCAGCCAGGGAGACGTGCCCCTCCGGGAAGGGGGAGGGGGTCAGGGTCTATGCTTTTTTCTCCTGAGGCACCCGAGTAGATGGTGAGGGTCCTTTCTAGTCAGATGGGGTGTTAATAAGATCCCAGTTCACAGGCTACTCTTAAGAGCAGAGGGTCACTCACAGTAAAGAAGAAGCAGTGCTGGGCTGGACTCTGCGGTGGCAGAGAATTCTTCCCGCGGTAGCAGCAACTCGACTGTTCCCCTCCGATCCCCAGAGAGACAGGAGTCGAGCCCAGCCCCTCACCCCCCAGCTGAAATCTCACGGTATCTCTGCCCTTCCCAAGACAATGCCCCTCAGCTACGATAGTGCAGACAACTGCACCCCTTCCCCCCACCTTGGCCACTTCTTTTGTCTTTTAAGTACCGGTCCTTATTGTCTTAGCAACAAATGGGACAAAATTCCCTGAGAGAAAGAAAGAAAAAAAAAAAGAAAAAATCCTAACCTCCAACATCTTAGCCAAGTTATGCCAACCTGACTTTTGCTTTTATATATTCTTCATATATATTTGTAGCTCTGTAGCCTATTATCACGTAACTATTTAGATTCGTAGCTCATATTTTCTTATCGTGTAAGACAGAAAGACAAGACACATTCCTAAGACTCTATCCTAATCTTCTGAGAACCAATGTCAAACCACTCTCCCAAGACGCTTTCTCATAAACAAAGTAGAGCAAGTAGCAAAAGGGGGGCTTCGGAAGAGGGTTGATCCAAAAGGGCGACTTACTGTTGGGGTCCCTCCCCCTGCCATGTAGCCCTGGGACAGGGGCCCTGGAGGCGAGGCACAGGGTTTCCCTAGCCTCTGGTCAGCCTCGTTCCCCATTGGTTGTTTGGTGTTCCCCTGCACGGGGAAGGACCCTCGGGTCCCATGATTGTGATAGTTCCTTGGCAGAGCTCCGGCCATGCGGCTGGAGAAATAAACATCTCTGAAACATCTATCAAGAATCGGTCCATATATATTTCTTTTTCATGGGCCTCCTTGTTTGATACATCATGTTACAGTATCTCCACTGTAACAACTTACCTCATCATCTGTGTTTCTAATTGGGGATTATTGTCAATTATGCTAATTCACTAAACTTATAAAACTGCATTTGCCCTATGTCATGTGTGCATCTTCGGCGAGTATTTTGATGTATTGTGCACCTGGGGGGACCCTTCATAAAGGTAAACGCATTTTATCACCCAACCATGTTTGGCTCATGATTTTAAGGGGCAAAAAGGCAACAGCTTCTTGGCGACTCCATCAGGAAATGAGGGACTTCTGAATACAGCTTCTCAGACTGAGTTAACATCCCACTTCCCCTGTTCTGCCAGCATTTTAAAACGGGGGCTTTTTGCATTGATCTGAGAAACTTTGGGGGTTCCAGAATCTGGCACAGAAGCAATGGTAACTTATAGGCAATAAAAGGCGGTATTTTGTTGCTAGCATGTGTGGGTTTTGCATTTGGAGATCTTCTGTAGTTTGTTTGAGCGGGGAAGGGACTGGGGCAGCCCACAGGGGGAGCTTTCATTCATTCCCTGCGTTCCTTCTCCCCCGATCCCTGCAGGCACTGGTTCGGTCTGGCTGTGACTGAAGCCGCGGCCATTGTAGTTTCGGGAAGAGGCATTGCCTTCAGACTGCAATTGCACAGTGTGGCCTGTGGCCATGTGGTGCCAGTGTTAAGCGCTGGTCTTTGAATCCCAGGGACCCCAGTTCGGATCCTGGCCAGGACTTTTTTTCTCTCTCGCACACTCTCTTTTCTCAGTGGCTTTTTTCCGTTTGTAAATAGAAACATGGGATTCATAATCTCGAGTGAGGAAGAAATAGAGATCCCCAGAAATTCCCCGTTAGATTTAATATTGAAACATCGGCGTATTCTAACAGGCAAAAAGACGTCTCTTATCAGGGAAGAACCAGTCCAGCTTTCTACACAGGTATGGCCCATGCAGGAATTAGGGAAAGAAAGGACCTGGCCTCCATTCAGCTGCTTAGAAAGCGAATTAATATCAAAATTATTATTCCAACTCCGCTAGGAACAGTGTTAGCAAAAGCTTTTGTATGCTGAAATTTTCATTATTTTTTCACATCAACCAGGCTTACATAAACCTAAGAAAGATCAGTTTGTGATGGTTCTAAGAGGGAAGAGAAGAAAGGATAAAAAGGAGGAGTCTCTAGCTAGCCCAATCTGTGTTAAAAATTCAGAAATGGCGGACGTAGACTTAGTGGCACTCGCGTTGAGGGAAGGCACTGCACCCCCGCTGCCGCCTCCACCCCTGCCACCTCTGCTGGTAGGGGAAGAGGAAGGGGTGGGAGAAGACTTCCCACCGCTACCTCCTCCATCCCCTCCAGGGTCCCCACCTCCCTAACCACCCCCTGAACAGGGGAAGGGTGGGGATAGAACCTCCCATCGAGAGGGCGGGGAGAGAACCTCCCACTGTGACCGCGCACGTGCAACGTCGCATCAAAACAGCGCATGCTGAGGTTTCCATGGAGACTGTACGTGCTTGGGTTTCCATGGAAACTGCACTTGCCTGCACCAGGCCCATGCCTGCTTGAGGACGGGCACAGGTGATGACGTAACTCCCGGCGCCATCGAAACCACAGAGCCGGCTAGTGGGTCGGGCTTGCCCCTGTGCTGGGGCTAGGAGGGGGTCTCCCAACATCCAGCTGGCTAATGTAACACCCAGTACCAGGGGAACAGCCCTGATTAAAAGCAAGTCGGATAGCACAGATAGAGTTCCTCTGAAGAGGAAACTGAGGAAAAAGCCTCTGCTGTAGCAAAGAGGAAAAGGGGAAAAGCAGAACAAGAAGCTATAGAAGCACCCAGTCCTGTAGCTAAACATACCAGGTAGAAGAACCAGAAAAGGAAGAACCAGCCATACAAGCCCCTTTGAGGCAGGCAGTCGGTAATCAAGGTCCTGTCTATAGTAAGGTTCCCTTTTCTCTTGGTGAGCTGCAACAGTGGAAAGACCTCAGTTGGACTGATGCCATGAAGATTTTTTGCCTTTTCTTTTATACCCCTGTTATACCTTTTTACAACTTCTGTATTCCAAGTGCTTTTGCCTACATTCTTCTTTGTTAAGCTAAGAGACTAAACATTTTAGAAGCTTCGTAGTTAGGGATCAGTGTGCCCCAGACCCCAAGGTCCTCTCCAGAACACATTCGCACTAGGGCTGCGTTTTAACAGCTGAAATGTTTCTTGATGTCAGCCCCAGCTCTGGGGCTGCCAGACTTAACTAAGCCTTTTGAATTATTCACCTATGAGTGACTGAATGTTGCTCTGGGGGTACTGTCGCAGTTTCTTGGAAACCGGTGAAAGGCTGTGGCCTATTTTTCAAAACAGCTAGACAATGTTAGCCAAGGGTGGCCTGGGTGTTTGAAAACTGTAGCAGCTACTGTCATCTTGACCCAGAAGGCCTGGAAATTCACCCTTGGACAGCACACTGTAGTGTATGTACCCCATGCAGTGATAACTGTACTTGAACAAAAGGGGGGCCATTGGCTGTCCCCTATTAGAATGCTTAAATATCAATCTGTGTTGTTGGAACAGGATGATATTATCCTAAAAAGATCTGTCGTAAACCCTGCAATGGTTTTGTCATCTACATTAATTGACAACGTGCTTGAGCATGACTGTTTACAGACAATCAGAGGCCTATTCCAGTAGACCAGACCTGAAGGACATGCCTCTAGAGAATCCAGATTGGGAACTGTATACAGATGGAAGCAGCTTCATGAGAGATGGTAAGCAAATGACAGGTTATGCAGTGACAACCACGGATAAGGTAACTGCGGCAAAGGCCTTGCCAGCAGATGTATCAAAGAAAGCCGAAATCATTGCACTGACGAGAGCTCTAGAACTGAGTGAAGGAAAGAAGGTTAATATATGGACTGACTCTAAATATGCCTTTAGTGTTCTCCATACCCATGGAGTCATCTGGAAGGAAAGAGGGCTGCTAACTGCTCAAGGTAATGAAATCAAACATGCTGAACATATCCTCCCACTCCTGCAGGGTATTTGGAAGCCTACAGAGGTTGCTATTATGCATTGCAGAGGTCATCAAAAGGGGAAAACAGCTCCCAAATTGGGAAATCGCTTTGCTGATGAAACAGCAGAAGGAGTTGCAGGAAAAAGCATTCTTGAATTGCTAGAATAAAAGGAATAGATCTGTCAGTGTTTACCCCAAAATATGATCAGAGGGACCACAAGTTAATTAAGTTCCTTAAGGCTGAAATTAAAGAAAGGGGGTGGGCTGTTACCCCAGTGGGACAGGTTGTAGTCCCACCCCTTCTCCTCCAGGAAATAGCTCAGTGAGAGCATGAGAGTACCCACTGGGGAACAGAAAATCTTTTGAAACATCTGAGGAAGGTAGTAATAGGAAGAGGGATGACTGATATTGTACAATCTATAACAAGTGAATGTGAAATCTTCTGTAGAAACAACCCCAACACGATCAAAAGAGTTGTGTTAGGAATAATAAAGGCAGGCGATCTCCCAGGAGATTATTGGCAAATAGATTTTGCTGAGATGCCCCAAAAAGGAGGATACAGGTACATATTGGTATTGGTTGACACCTTCAGTAGACGGCCTGAAGCTTACCCCTGTCAAACTAACACAGCAAACGAGGTGGTGAAAGTTTTTCTTAATCATATAATACCAAGGTTTGGGGTTCCTTTGGGGTTGTCATCAGACAGGGAGCCACACTTTGTTGTACCAGTAGTCAGAGAAGTTAGACAGATTCTAGGAATTGCTTGGGACCGGCATACACCCTACAGGCCTCAAGCAAGTGGCAAAGTTGAATGCATGAATGGAACCCTTAAAACCCATATTAGTAAAATCTGTCAAGGAACATCCATGACATGGGTTCAGGCCTTGCCTATAGCCTTACTGAGAATCCACATACAACCAAGGTGGGGAGACAACATAAGTCCTTATGAAATATTGTATGGCAGGTCTTATCAGATTCCGCATATCCTGGATGAAATCCATATGAGGGGGAAAATTGACTCGAAAAGGTATTTAATTGTTTTAAGTTCCACTTTGCAGAAGCTCCAGAGATTCATCGTGTTATCCAGGCCGACAGTGTTGCAGTGGGGATACTGCAACACGCATATATCAAACCAGGAGTCCCGTGGAAAGGAAATATATATGGACAGACAGATTCTTGATAGCTGTTTCAGAGATGTTTATTTCTCCAGCCGCATGGCCGGAGCTCTGCCCAGGAACTGTTCCAGTCACGGGACCAAGGGTCCTTCTGCCCGCGCAGGGAACACAAACCAACCAATGGGAACGAGGCTGAGCAGGGGCAGGGAAGCCCCGTGTCTGTGCCCTCAGGGCCCCTCTCCCAGGGCTACACGGCAGGGGAGGGACCCCAACACCTCACCCGTTTTATTTTAATAGAAGGAGAATGAAAACAACTGGATAAACATAACAAGAACCGTTTCAAGACAAAACAAGCCACCCTCCTGAGTCTTTAAATGTCCAAACAGATTCTCTGGAACATCTTAGGGCTGACAGAAGGGAGACAGAATTCTCTGAGCATGCTTTGTGGGGAAACTGAGGCAGGAGAGGGTTTAACTTCTTCCCTCCCCCTTTTCATCCCCCACTCGGCATTGGAAAGGGATTTTTGGGGAAACAATTGGCAAAAGCATGGTTTTGTGAGGGAAACCATGGGTGAAAAAACGGATTGGGAATACACTGGGGGTAATAGGACATAGGGTAAAAGGGAAAGGTGGGATTAGGAAAGGGAAACTGTAGGGGGGGCTTACAATGGAGATACTGTCTAACATGACTACGATTTTTTGCATATATACTGCCTTTTACAGGAACACCATCAGGCCCAGTGACCTGCGATGCTTGTAACCCTTTTCTCCCTAGTACAATATTAAATTCCACCACCTCTCCATCTCCCAAGCTTGGGATGCATTTTTCAGGGTTATTCTTTTTAATAGCAGTTCTATGCACGAATATGTCTTGCTGGTTGTCACACCTTGTTATAAAACCATAATTTTGCTTAACATTATACCATTTTACTATCCCTAAGGTCTTAGTTGCTATGATCTTTTCCTTTTTCCGAGTGGCTGCTGTTTTCTGTCTCGCTGCGTCTTTGTTCTCTCTTTCGGTCGCTCCCGTGTTGGAATTGTCGGGGCTGCTGGTGCCTGCGCGCTCTTCCCGGGGTCGCGTTCGGGGCTGCGCGGGCCGGGCCGGGCCACGCCGCTCAGTTCTCCGTGCGTCGCCTCCTCTGGTCGCAGCTTTGCTGCCGCTGCCGGGCGCTGCACCCACGTCTCGGCCGGGCCCCCGAGCGATGACCCCCCCGCGCTCCGCTCCAGCGCGCGTCTCGGCTGGGCGCGGCTCCGCTCCACCGCCGCCAGCCGCCGCCCGCGCACCGCCCCTCTCGGTCGGGCGTTCACGGGGCTCGCTCCACCACGCGCTGCACGGGGCCATTCGGGCACCGCCGGGTCCCGCCGCGCCTCGCTCCGCCACCGACACTGTGGCTCGCGTGGCTCCGCCCGCACACGGGAACTGCCTCGCTGCTGCTCTCAGAGCGCTCGGTGCACGTGGCCTGGGCCGCACGGTCCCTGCGCCAGGCTTCCCTTCGCCAGGACACAGCTGACATTGCTCAACACTCTCGGTAACTAAATAATATTCACGAAAATATTCTTCCATCGGCATATATTTTGACTCCAGTATTAACTGTGTCCAAACGGTTTTCCAAAAGCCCTTGGTAAGAATTAAATCCCAAGAAACATAGAAAAAGTTCTTAAACAACCATGCCAGGAAGTGTTTCAGTTCTTTTTGAGCTTGAATCAAGCTAAAATTCACAAATCGTTGTTCAAGAATCATTTTTAGTTTAAGATAAATGTCCATATGCGGCTCTGAGAGCCAAGAGTCTTCCCACGGTTCCTCCATAGTTTAGATATGGAATAGCAAAGCAAAACCAAGAAGAGGAATCCAAAGTTTCCAGGGTTTACTCACACAAATCAGTCGCTTAGGGATCGGGGATCGTTCTGCTCTCAAATCTCCACCATTTGTTGCAGTGGGGATCCTGCAACACGCATATATCAAACCAGGAGTCCCGTGGAAAGGAAATATATATGGACAGACAGATTCTTGATAGCTGTTTCAGAGATGTTTATTTCTCCAGCCGCATGGCCGGAGCTCTGCCGAGGAACTGTTCCAGCCACGGGACCAAGGGTCCCCCTGCCCGCGCAGGGAACACAAACCAACCAATGGGAACGAGGCTGAGCAGGGGCAGGGAAGCCCCGCGCCCGCGCCCCCAGGGCCCCCCTCCCAGGGCCACACGGCAGGGGAGGGACCCCAACAGACAGGACTGGACACACCTGCTCATCTGTTCCAGCCTGGAGACTGGGTCTATGTTAAATGGTGAGACAGTTATCCCTTGTAAGCTAAGTGGAGAGGACCGTTCCAAGTCCTGCTGACCACCCTCACCGTAGTCAAGGTCGCTGGCAAGGGACCCTGGATTCACTACTCCAGAGTAAAAAGGCTTCTGCTCCTGAAACCACCAAGAAAACAGAGACTGATGAGACTGATACAAATCAGGAGGATGTGGTTTGAATTGTTCTTTTTGTGCCTATTATTTGCACAGTTGGTAACCATGGCTCAGGGTTGGCCCCAAGATTTGCATGTGACTTTAGTCCAAAATGTATTCAAAGCTCTTCATAATGTTATAAACATATATTATAGTATTGGCTTCTCGCAAAGTATTAAAGTAGATATTATATAATGTTAGAAATGCTTTTTGCTGTGTGGATGTAGTTTTCTCTCGTTTTAGCAAGAATGTTAGCAAGTGTGAGCAAGTAAGATAACCTCCAAGCGAGCAGAAGATGAGGCCCAAGGAGCTGCTAATCAACACTTTGTCCAGAAAACAAAAGGGCCCAAAGGCTACTCCGCCCGGAGAACGGGCGGCCAGGAGAGTCCGAGAGCCACTATCACCGCTCTGCCCGGGGGGCAAAGAGGCCCAAAGCTGCAATCAGCCCTGACTGTCTGGAGAATTAAGAGATCCACCCTACCATCGACTCTTACCTAGCGGGCCCAACCCCAAGAATCAAAAGAAATAAAACCACAAGGCCGAAGACTACGCACGCTCTAAAAAGGCGGAACCAAGGAGTGGCCATGCAGATCAATTCCTGGAAAAGTTTTAATATGAATAGAGAACAGACAGTAAAAATGGTATAAAAAGGACTCACCTCGGGCATCAGGTGTGCTCTTGGCAGAGCGCCAAGGCACCCGGCCGTTATCCCTTTGCTTTATTTTATGTGTCTCTTATTGTCTTTATATTAAACTCTTTAAATTCTAACAAGAGAGTGAACCTCGTTTTTCACAATAAGAACAACTGTTGGGTTTGTATTCAATTGCCAGCTATGGATGGGAATGAAAACTGGCCACTGATTTGTGTTTTAATGAAAGCGAAGCATTCTGAAAGGTGGGAACGAATCAGTTGGGCCTATCGGCCTCCTATACTCCTTAGCAGCCTAATTGATCATGGGAATTATACAGTTCCCTGCACAATTGTAAATGCCACAGGAAAGATCATCCTTCCTCCATATTGCCATAAGACTGAATCCGTAGAAAGAGTAAATCCAAAATATGTGAAAAAGATGGCACAGACATCATGGAGACTTGTTCTACCACACGGGACAGGGTGGTATTGGATATGTGAAAATGAGACTTGGAAAACTCTCCCCCTAGATAAAGATCGGGCCTGTGCCCTTGGGGCTGTAATTCCAAAAATAACAATATTCAATCACATTGAGGATCCAAATGGAAGGATGAGGAGGACGAAAAGATCCATTCATCCCCTGGTTGATGGTCCCACACTTTTCCATGTTGTAATGAGAGCTCTCATTCCCTCTTTGGGAGTAATTGAGCTGGAGAGAGCAGTTGTAAACATCTGTTAGGGGTTAGGATTCTTCCTTTTGTTTCTTTCTCTCAAAGAATTTTCGCCCATATGTGTTGCTAGGAGACAATAACGACCGAGTACTTAAGAGAGACAAAAGAAGTTGCCACAGCTCAGGGGAGGGGCCTAGCTGGCTACTCTCTCTTTTTACCTGGGGGTTTCCCTTGGAGGGGCAGAGATACCAGAAGAATTCGGCTGGGAAAAAAAGGGGCTGGGGTACCTGCTAACTCTTGCTCTCCGAGGAGGATGGTCAGACCTGCTGCCTGGCGGGGGGGGGAATTCGCTGCCGCCACCAGAGCCCAGCCCGGTCCTGTTTCTTCTGCTGTGGGGCGAGCTTTTGCTCATGAGAGCAACCACTGAACTAGGACCTTATTAACACCCTACTAAACTAAAAAACAACTTTCACCATCTGCTTGGGTGCCTCAGGGGAAAACCCCGGAATCCCCGAGCCCCCTCTCCCTCCAAGGGAGCCTCTGTCTCTTGGCCGTGTTCAGGAGCCGGGTGGCCCCTGCCCAGCCCCTGCCGTTTTCTCTGCCACTGCTCCAAGGTTTCTTTACTACGCTGTAACTCGCACCCCCTGCCTGCCCGGACGCCCTGCAGTTCCAGCGACAGCTGCCGAGTTTCTGATACATCTCATCTACCACTCCAGGACTTTGCTCATCCCTGCCTTCCCAGCTTACTACTCCGAGGTTCCTGCTACAGCTCCTTTTGCTATCCAGAGGGGACAGCAGGATCGGCTCCCCCTGTGAGTTCGTAAAGGAAGCCCCTTCTCCATCCCTTTCTTCCGGCTGCGTCCACCACTACCATGTGGAGAGAGATGGCCCAAACTCGTGCCACAGAGCCCCCTGCAGCCGAGGGGGAGTCATCGCACCTGCCCTACCCAGCTGGGAGCCACTCCTGCAGGCTTCGACCATAACTACACCAAAGGGGAAAGTGCTTGACAGCCGAGAGAAGGCTGTTACTGGGTTTCTGGTTTTGTTTGTTGTCGCTGCCACTGTTGTTGTTTGCCATGTTATACATATACAGACTAGTAAAGAACTGTTATTCCTTTTCCTGTATCTTTGCCTGAAAGCCCCTTAATTTCAAAATTATAAAAATTCGGAGGGAGGGGGTGATATTTTCCATTCCAAGGGGGGCTCCTGCCTTCCTTAGCAGACACCTGTCTTTCAAACCAAGACAACATCTCAGCTGTTATTGTACATATTGAACGGCAGACTTCAGATGCAATTTCGGCCTTACAAGAAGAAATCCGTGATTTGTCTTGTGTGGTTTTGCAAAACAGAACGGCTCTTAATTTCCTACTAGCCGCCCAAGGAGGCATGTGTGCAGTCATTGACACTAGTTGTTCTTATGTGGAGCAGAGTGGAAGAAATAAGAAGGATTTGGTTGAAATTTGGAAGCAAACTTAAATTTTACATGAGGTAGCTTTCCAAAAAACCACTTTGACTATATCTTCCACATACTTCATGGTTACCAAACTGGGCCTGGATAAAATTACTGTTCATAGATACTTTCTCATAAACAAAGTAGAGCTAGTAGCAAAAGGGGGGCTTCAGAAGAGGGTTGAATCAAAAGGGGAACTTACCTCATCATCTGTGTTTCTAATTGGGGATTCTTCTCAATTATGCTAATTTGCTAAACTTATAAAACTGTACTTGCCCTATGTCATGTGTCCATCTTCAGCGCATTTTCAGCATGTATTCCGGCGTGTTGTGCTTCTCGGGGGACCGTTCACAAAGGTAAATGCATTTTATCACCTAACTGTGTCTGGATCATGATTTTACGGGCCAAAAAGCATACAGAAGAGACGAGGAAATTAACTTTGGTACAAAAGATAATAGTGTATACTCTGCACTCTCTAATCACCATATTAGGACAAAAAGGGGAGCATTGGCTTTCCCCAAGCTGTATGCTGAAATATCAGACTGTTTTAATGGAGCAAGAAGACATGGAGTTGAAGGTAACCAGAGAGGTAAATCCAGCCCAATTCCTGAACAGCCCAATGCAAGGGGGATTGTGGAGGGATTCCTTGTGGAACAGGGGCATATGATCCCCCAGGAGACTGAGCAACCTAGGGTTGCTGCAGAAGAACCCCTGAAGGGGCCTCAGCCGGCAGATAGGCCAGAAAGACACCTGGCTGCAGGCAGCCTTGAACAGCCTTGGGAAAAGCTACACGCTGGTCGGCTCCCCCGCTGCTTAGAGGCTGTCCTGTGGGAATAGGGTGTGAATCTTTGTAAAGTAGATATAAGTGAGTGTAAGTAAACAATAAAGGAAGCACAATGCTCAAATCGTATCGGTGTTTGTGTTGTGACTCTGGCTGGCTCCTCTGCACCCAGGACCCCCCCCCCCGCTAAATGTGGCGCCTGAACGGCAGGGACCCAAGTGAGTTTTGCTACATGCAGGTTCGCTTAAATGCGGTAAGACTCCAATTAACCGTATCAGTGGTGGAGCCTGGGGAGCCAGAGCGGGTGGCCTCAAAGCCGATTAAAAGGCCAGAGGCCCAGTCTCAAAGCTGATTAAAAAGCTGGAGGATAAGCTTCAAAGCCAAGTAAAGCCGGGGCCTAACCTTCAAAGCCGAGTGGCCGGAGACCGTAGCTCACGCGCCCGAGCGAGCACCCGCAGGTGAGAAGCTATGGAGTATGAGGCTGGACCTCGCCTCCTAGCCAGTATCCTCTCTAAGAGAGGCGAGACTATAAAGGATCGTGATCTTAATGCCCTCGTTACGTGGGTCCAGGAACATGGATTTTTGAAATACACTTCGCTTTTGTTCTCAGTCGAAGGGTGGTGGGAAGTTGGGAACGAATTGTGGCTGTCCACGATTGAGGGTGGAAAAGAAGGGAAAGAAGCTAAAGCTCTCAGATTAACTTGGAGAGCAGTGACTAACACTCTCGCAGAGATGAAAGAAGAGAGGACAGTGGCCGTGGCCACCATGGAAGCTTTTGGGAGTGGCGGCTCCAGGAGTGGTGGCTCCGGGAAGGAAACGGATTGGGGTCTTACGGAGGGGTGGCCAGAGACCAGGGCGGAGCCCAGGGTTGCACGGATCTTCAGGCTGGCCGCAAAAAGACTGATTAAGGGAACAGCAGCACCCGTACGTTCATTGCGGGAGTTGCTGGACTCGGTGGGGAAGGAAGTTACCCCTCCAAAGTCTGAGGGAGAAATGGTGGAGAAGGCGGAAGTTCCAGCGCCAGATCCAGGGGGCAGGGCGCAGGCAGGTAAAGGAGAAACAAGCAGTCCTAGCTCCCGGCCGAAAGCGGCGGCGCGCCGCAACCCTCTGCCGGACAGCAGATCAACGTCTGACGGCGAAGTAGCCTCTGCTGTTTGGTTGCCTGCAGAGCCAGAGCCAGCCAGGGCTGCCGGGGGTCAGCCCCAAGAGGAAGATAACCACTGAGAGATGATGCAAGAAGTAATCAAAAAGCTTGCTGAATTATCTACATGGCAGGACGCGCTAGAGTCCAAGGCTTGCGAAACCACACCATCAGCACCGTGGCGTCCTGTGGCCCCACCGGTCTAGACAGCCACCAGAACTCCTACATTTCCGTTGGCAGAATCGGGCACAGTGCCTTGCAACCCTTCCCTTCTCGCGAGGGGAGGTGCAGCCATCACCTCCATCAGCCCCAACGGGAAGGACTGATCCATTGTGGAGGGGATGGAATGGAGTTATCCGTGATGCAATTATTGAGGGTGACTGGGATGCTGTGGATGTCCTTGCCTGTCCTGTACAGATACAAGGGGACACTGCAAAGTGGGAACCCCATGATTGGAAGATCTTGCAGCAAGCAAAGCAAACGGTCACCACGCATGGCTTGAGGTCTGAAGCTACACGAAGCATCCTGCAGTTTATCTTTACAGCAGATGCCCTGTGTCCTAATGATTGCATCAGCATCGCACAGTTGTTGTTGACCCCTTCACAGTTCCTGCTCTGGGGGCGAACGAGGAAGCGGCTAGCACAAGAAGAAGCTAGCAAACACCAAGGTGACACAAGACCCACTGTATGCAATCCAAGCTGACATGCTAACTGGGAGCTGGGCTTATGGAGCGACGGTGACGCAGCTAACCATGCCGATAGTCATTCATGAGTTGTCACAGACTCTTGCCCACAAAGCCTTGTTGTCAGTACCTGAAAAGAAGAAGTCTCCCCTGTATGCAGCAGTCCGATAGGGGCTGTCAGAACCATATGGTCAGTTCATCGACCGTTTGTCAGCAGCCTTGAAGGACGCAACTGAGCTCTCTGAAGAGCTCCAAGAGCAAATGTTCTGAACACTTGCCTTTGAAAATGCTAATAGGCAAACTAAGACAATTCTTGCCACGCTGCCCCAGGGAGCAGGAGTAGACGAGATGCTCGTGCGTGCTACCCGTGCGGAGCAGTCATCTCAAACAGCTGCTTTTACTGCAACACTGCAGAATGTGCTGCAACAACAGGGACAAGTCATCGCTGCAGCACTAACCAGAGGGGTGCCCAGCAGGTGGTGCCGTGTTACGCATACAGGACCCCGAAGCAAGAAGACGCAGTCAGCATCGGCTCCTGAGGAAAGTGACGCCGCTACTACAACAGCTGGAACTCTGGGACTTCTGTCCCGAGAAGCCTTGGGAGAGGCTGCAGACGCAGCTGAGTGAAGGGGCTGAGAACTTGCCAGATCCACCACTCTCCATAGCAGGAGAAATAGCGAGACCCTGGGGAGAATGTAACAGCTGCCCTGGGTGGTTGCTAGTGACTTGTGGTGGGTGTCGGGGAACCCTCTCCGAAGGTGGAGTCAAGAAGGGGAGTTGCGTAAATTCTTGGGTATAGCACCAGACACAGAGTGGGGAATTGGTTTTTTGACTGTCTTGAGACAAGGGCATTGGCGGACATCTTCGATCGGCTGTCCGCCTATTTAGATCGAGTGAAGGCAGCTAATTTGGCTAGCATCTATGTTTTTACCTGGTGCTTCAGCAGCCAGGGCTCACGCAATTTTGCATAAACTTGCTTGCTGGGCGAGGGGTGAGCTAAACATAACTTCGCAGATGCTTGGCGATCTAAGCACAGATGTTACTAGTGTTAGGCATGTGGTATTACAAAATTGAGCAGCCATTGATTTTCTACTATTAGCTCACGGCCACGGCTGTGAAGAGTTCCAGGGTATGTGCTGTATGAATCTTTCTGACCACTCTGTCTCAATTCACAAGCACCTCTCTGACCTCCAGAGGGGCCTGCACAACCTTCGGGAGACAGACGACCCTATTGGAGATTGGCTTAAGGGTCTGGGTATCACCGGATGGCTGCGTACCTTGGTAGTAGAAGGCTGCCGATTGCTATTTGTAGTTATATTAGGCTTAATAGTATTTGGGTGTATTTTTTCTTGCCTTAAAGCGGGGCTGCGAAAGATCATCGACCAGACCTGGGTTGCCCAAAAAGAAAATGGGGGATATGTAGAGGGATTCCTTGTGGAACAGGGGCATATGATCCCCCAGGAGACTCTGAGCAACCCAGGGTTGCTGCAGAAGGACCCCTGAAGGGGCCTCAGCCGGCAGATAGGCCAGAAAGACACCTGGCTGCAGGCAGCCTTGAACAGCCTTGGGAAAAGCTACACGCTGGTCAGCTCCCCCACTGCTTAGAGGCTGTCCCGTGGGAATAGGGCGTGAAGCTTTGTAAAGTAGATATGAGTGTAAGTAAACAATAAAGGAAGCACGATGCTCAAATCGTATCGGTGTTCGTGTTGTGACTCTGGCTGGTTCCTCTGCACCTGGGACCCCCCCTGCTAAAGGGGATGAACAGCTAACCCATGATTGCTTACAGACAATCAAGCAAGTTTATGCAAGCTGACCAGACCTGCAAGACACACCCTTTGAATATCCAGAGATAGAGTTCTTTACAGACAGAAGTAACTTGGTGCAAGATGGAAAACTAAAATCTGGCTATGCCGTAGACACGTGAGAGGGACCAATCTGATTTTTATTTATGCCTCAACATATACATAAGGTGAAGGATTCCTATAGGGACTGTACCTGTGCTGGCAGCCCTGTCCCCAGGGAGGCTTCTTCTGACAGTTAATCAGGCGAGAGAAAGCTTCCACAATAGGGCTGCAAGCAACCCCCCCTTGCTGGTGGGGCAGATGCTGGGATGCCCAGGAAAAAATGCCCAGGAAATAGGGCTATGGGAGGAGTCTTAGCACATAAAAACAGTTAACTGCAACACAACCAGGGGCCATTTTTCTTTGGGTTTCTTTGAGGGATCAGGGGCTCACCTGGAGGGTCAGCTTGGCCCCCTTCCTCCCCTTGCCTTTTTTTCTCTCCGGTCCTGCTTTTCTGTATGCACCTGTCCTGCCCTGCTTCATCGCTTCCCCAAAGCAGCTCTTTGCCGTGACAACCTGGTGCTATGCTGTTTCTCCAACAGAGCAGCCGCCACTGCCCGCAGCTACCATGCCCCAACCCTGACAGCCCGCAGCTGCTCCACGAGTGCGCCCGTAGCCATGGCAGCCTGTTCTTCACCAACAGGAGAGAAATGCAGCCTGCCGCTGTTTGGAAATTACGCCTAGCTGCCATGGGATACATGCAGACTCATCGCAGCTTGCAGCACACGCTCCATCTGCCAAGCTGATGCTGACAGCACCCCAGGGTTCTTGCGATAATGCTGTCCCTGTCTTCTCTTTCTCTCTCCATCTCTCTTTTTCCCTCTCTACTCTCTTTGCTATCCTCCTTTGGTAGGAACACTTATCTTTCTTTATCAATAAACAGGTCTCAGATACAATATTGCCGTGTTCATGCTTTATTTTTGTCCGAGCAATCTATCAAAAAGAATCCTCTCCGACTCCCCCTTTTACAGTGGGACGGGACAACATGTCACCTGACGTAATAGAAGCTGCACCACCGCCTGTGGAAACAGCACAAAGGGCAGAGCTCTGATGCCTTAGGTTTTAACCTTTATATTTTTCAAATTCTGTACTGCTTGGTGTGTGTGACTCTGAAGTTTCTTGTAGCCTGTTAATTTCTGCTCTCTCATGCTAGGTAGACATAACAAAGCCTCTCCAGCCCTGCTTTCCAAGGACACCAAGACTGTCCTAGGCCAAAAGTATAAACCAAAGAGCCACTAAGGGGGGGCAAGCTGAGGGGAAAACTGAAGCTTTAACTAGAGAATTAACCCTGCTATGCAAATGAACCAAACCTATAAAAGAGTGAAGAACTCGTGACCTGGGGTCCATCTTGGGGTCCATTTTGAGAATAGCTTCAGAGTCCCCAGGGTGTACCTTTGAAGGCCTTTCAAATAAATACCTACTTTTATTCCCTTACTCCTGTCTAGTCTCTGTTTCTGGGAGGCCTCTTAAGGCATCAGCTCATAGCATTACAAAAAGCCCTGGAATTGGCAGCACGAAAAAGAATAAACATATGGACTGTCTCAAAATATGCTTTTAGCATTGTTCATGCCCATGGAGCCATATTGAAAGAAAGAGGTCTATTAACAGCACAGGGGTCTCTGATTAGGTACAAACAAGAAATATTGTCCCTTCTTGATATTATCCAACTGCCCAAAGAAGTGGCTGTACTACACTGCAAAGCAAACCAACATGGGAATGCCCAAATTCCTGAACGAAATAGACTTGCAGATAAAGCTGCATGAGAGGTTGCACAACAAGGCATCCTGACATTAATACTTGAGAAAGCTATTTCACTTGCAGAAGTTAACCCTGGGTCTAGTCAAGAAGACTAAAATTGGATACTTATCTAAAAGCCAAGAATAAAGAGTGTGGATGGCTAGTAACGCCTAACAGGTCATAGTTCCACCACAGCTGATGTTACAGATTGTAAGGGAAATACATCAACAAACTCACTAGGGCATGATGCTATGGTAACCAGCCTATGGACTCAGATACTCAGTGTCCGTATGACAAAGATTTTCAAGTCCGTTACAGAAAAAATGTCCAATATTGTTGCGATGTGGCACTGGATGATAAAGTGCCGTGACCTTCCCAAAAGCATCTCCAGAAGGAAGCCATTCAGTGCAGCCACCACACTTGCACACACGTCTACACACACACACACCAGATAGCTCCAGGAATAGATTGATGGAAAAGAGCCAGGAAGGATCTCCGTATGGGGTTCCACAGGGGAAGTTTATTCCAGCCACGTGTGTGAAGGGTTCCAGGGATGAAGACAAGAAACAATGGAGGGTCCAGGTTTAGTTAGGGGAGCAGAGAGAGCATCAGGGACCAATGATCTGAGGGCACGGGGGCAGTACACAGGCGGGACTAGGGTATGGGAGCCAATAAGGAAACTCTGGGGGAGTGGCGATAGGGCAAGGGCCAATGGGGGGAACCTGGAGTGGAGAACCTTCTAGGGTAGGGACATATAAGGTATAAAGGGGCAGGGAGGCCAACGGGGCCAACCAGGGAAGCAGAACTGGGGTACATTAACATAGCAGGGCAAAGCATCCTGGGGGAAGCCTCTTCTGTTCACTCTAACCTGGGGAGAATCTTTTGGTACTAGGGACTGTCCCACCAGTGGACTCTCTTTGTCCCTTGTACCACAGGCCCACCACCCTCCACACAATATGTCTTAAGAATAACCCTCTGAACTTAAAAAGACCGCATCCAGGTATCACTAAAAGAGGAAAGACTCCCGGAGATTACTGGCAAATTGATTTTTCTGAGCTACCACATCACCAAAAATACTGGTATCTCCCTAGTGTTGGCAGATACTTTTTCTGGATGACCAGAAGCTTTTCCCTGCCACACCAACAAAGCTGGGGAAGTCATCAAGGTACTCCTCAAAGAGATCATATCCAGGTTTGGAGTGCCTATCAGGATGTCATCTGATAGAGGACTTGATATCTGAAGCGTTACATCAACTTAGTGAGTGGTTAGGGATAAGTTGGGATTTACATACTCCATGGAGACCACAATCTAGTGGAAGGGTTGAGCGAATGAATCAAACTTTAAAGAGACAAATTAGCAAAATGTGTCAGGAAACCTCTTTGAAATGGCCACAGGTGTTACCACTAGCTTTGTTACAAATTAGGGTAAAACCTCAAACTAACCTGAAGGTGAGCCCATATGAGTTGATGTTTGGGAGACCATAATCTGTTACAACTTTCCCTGGTTCTGAAGAACAAATTTGGAATCAGAAAATAGAATGATACTTAACTTCATCGGGGAAATCCTTTAATAAACTGAAAAGGTTTATCATTCTTTCACAACCTTTTACCCTAAATAACCCAGTTCATTCATTTCAGCCTGAGGACAAAGTGTATATCAAGACCTGGAAATAAGAACAACCTCAGTATGTGGCAGGATGTCCTCCCTTGCCCTAGGAGGGCCTCTCTGTTGCCTATCAGCTGGTGCAATAACTCAGGGCATCTTCCCCCTCACATGAATTTGCTAACTGGAGAAATAACTCAATCAGGACAGCTTGTCTTGTAATGAGTTATTTCAGCGCCATGGAGGTGACATTCCAAGGTGACAATAAACATCTTGCCTTGAAAGAAAGATCGTACGAAGATAAGCTGGAATTTCTGACTGACAGACACTTCACTTTACAAACTATAAAAGCTACACCATTGTCTTGGTTTAAATGACAGGTGTCTGCCAAGGAAGGCAGGAACCTTCCTGAAATAGAAAATATGACCCCATTCCCTCCAGATTATTATAACTCCAAAATTACGGGGCTTTCAGGCAAAGATATAGGAAAAGGAATAACAGTTCTTTACTAGTATATATACGTATAACGAGACAAACAAACAACAACAGCAGCAACAACAAAGAAAACAGAAACCAAATAACAGCCCTCTCTCAGCCATCAAGAACTTTACCCTTTCGTGTAGTTATGACCACAGCCGGCAGGGGTGCTGTTGGCTCCCGGCCAGGCAGGGCTGGTGTGATGATTCTCCCATGGCTGCAGGGTGCGCTGTGGCGCGAGTTCAGCCACCTCTCCACATGGCAATGACGACTCAGGTGATAGGGGAGAGAGAGGGTGGCTCCCTTTACAAACTCATGTGGAGCAGTCAGTCTCAGTGCAACTGCGGGTGGTGTAATGGACTGTAGCAGGAACCTTGGAGAGGCAGGCTGGAACAGCAGAGGCAAGCACACCCAGGGTGGCGAACAAAGTGTAGCAAAAATAAACCCAAAGCGGTGGCAGAAAACAGCAGGGCTGGGCAGCCAGGCTCCCACAAGCAGCTGCTACAAGCAGCCGGGAGATGCTCCCTCCGGAGAGGGGTTGGGGTCCCGGGTTTTCCCCCAAGGCACCCAAGCAGATGGTGAGGGTCCCTCCCAGTGAGGTCAGGTGTTGAAAGGTCACAGTTCAATGGCCGCTCTTACGTGCAAAGGCTCACCCACAGTAAGGAGAAGCAGTGAAGAATGAAACTCCACAGTGGCAGCGAATCCTCTGGGCAGCAACAGTCCGGCACCAAAAGCACAAACCATCCCTCCTCCAATCTTGAGAGAGAGAGAGCGAGAGAGGGCCGAGTCCAGCCCCTGACCCCCAGCCAAGTCTCGCGGTATCTCTGTACTTCCCCAGAGAAAGCCCTGAGCTAAGAGACTGCAGCCAACTGCACCCCTTCCCCCCTCCTCCCCATCTTGGCCACATCTTTTGTCTCTCTTAAGTACTCATCATTCCCATTTCTTAGGCAACAAATGGGAGGAAAACTCCCTGGGAGAAAAGGAAAAAAAAAGGAAAAATCCTTACCTCCAACAACCATACTTTCACAAAGCAGAAGCCTTATTAACACTAGAGCTTAAAATCTCTGATTACTCCTACAGAAGCCGAAAAACTAAACTTGAGTTTTAAAAATAAAAATTGAAATTGTTTAACTGGCTTTCATATAAAGGTATTATCTGTAACACTGCTAAAATCTGTTTTGATGAAATTAAGAATTTAAAAGCATTATATTTAGAATGCATTTTGCTTGCAATTCTCCTGTTTGACTAGTGAAAAAAGCAGACAGGAGCTGGTGTTTAACAATTGATTATCAAAGATTTAATGGTAACATGGGACATTTCACTGCAGCTGTCCCAAATACTGCTACACTGCAGGCATCTGCACACAAATAGATGGCTGTTTACATGTTAGGTGCCTTCAGCAAAAACCCAAGATTGCTCTAAGAAGGTGAAATTCCTGGGAACTGGTGACTAACAAACCAAGCTGTAATTACAAAAGTAAATGTCATATCTACCCCCACTACTAAAAAAGAATTTCAAAAGATCATGGGTGCTCTGGGATCCTGGAAAAATAATATTCCTGGATTTTCTATGATAGCAATACCCTTGTACACATTAATGGTGTGCATATATCTTAGGGGTCACAAATCAAATAGATGTCACTGAAGGGGCAACAAAACCTACAAAGTTACTGTCATGGGTTAGCAAAGCATAGTCTTGGAAGTGATATTCTTGCAAAGGGGTGCTTACAGCTTCCTCTGTGACCTGACAGAACCTATCAGCTGGCCAGTTTGAATATGGACAATTCTTTAAGCCACTTAAAATTTTGACTGCCTCTGTGGTCCACATTTAAGAATAGACACACCCTGGGCAGAGCTCTCTCTCATTTCCGGCGCTGGGACAGGTGGCTGCGGGCCCCATGCGGGGGCCAGTGGGCCTGGCTCAGGCCCTGTTCGAGCCAGGCCAGGCCGGGCCACAGCCATCCTGGAGCCGATGGGCCCTGTTCCACCCATGCCCCCCCCCACAGCCCTGCTGTAGGCAGCTGGAGCAGCCCGGCTCCCCCTCTCCAGTGCAGCCAAGATTCAGCTGAAGCTGCACTGCTGTCTGGCAAAAGATCATGTGACCAACAGCGATAAGCGACATTCCAGCTGCAAGGCCTAGGTGAGATTAACCCTTTTAGTGCTGTGAAGAGCTGAAAACCTGAGGGAGAAGAAAGAGGAGATGCTTAAAGCTGAAATTCTGTTGTAAAGCTATGATGTATCAGAATACCCGTTGTAATTTCATGAAGGCACGGGGGGTGGAGTGTTCAACTTGTACTTGAGAGCAAAAGCACCTGTGCTGAGATAGGCAGATGCTGAAGCAGCTGTAATTTCATGAGAAATTTGAACAGGGAGAGATGGAAGTGATGAGGACTTTTGCTCCAAATGGAAAAGGAGAAAACCTCAGTTCCTAGAGATGCTCCCAGAGGTAGTCCTAAAGATGAAGATGAGGAGGACCCTTTGCTCCTAGGGAAGGAGGAGGGCCTCTGTTCTTAGAGATGAAGATGCTCCCAGAGATGGGTGAAGAGAACTTTTATTTCTGAACGGCTCAACCTTAAAATTGCACCCCAGTAGCTCAAGATTGGACCCTTGAAAGCAGTTGTGGGAAAAGCTGCAAGCCATGGGAAGGGACTCTCATATGATGCGAGCAGAGAACCAACCCGGGCAGCTATCTCGTTGTGATAATTCCTCCATAGCATGGGCAAGAGAGACTCCTCTTCCTAAATGAACTGAACAAGGCTATTATGGAAGGGGCAAACAGACTGAACATCTCAAGGGTTGTCTATTTACATTGTCACTGGGAGAAGGGAGAAAGGTGGGGGGAGGAGAGGAGTTCTGAAGGTGTGGTATTTTTTTTCCTCTTTTCTGTTTCCTTATTTTAGGTCTATTAATAAACTTCTTTATAGTCTTTCAAGTTTGGTGTCTGCTTTGCGTTTCTCCTAATTCTTATCTCACAGAAGGTAAACAGTAATGAGTATTTTGGACCAAACCACTACACTAAATTGGTGTTTCTGCCCGGTTACAAACCGAACCCACTACAGTTACAGATAACTGTGACTCCAGAAATGTTACCTTTACCTAATCCTGTACTGGATGCCCCTACATTCACTTCAAACTGAAGTTGGAGATGTCTGGTTCACTGATGTCCCAGCTAAACACATTGATGGTAAATGGAAGTATAGAGCTGTTGCTCTTAACATTAAAACAGGAGTGGAAGTAGTAGGAATAGGAAGTGCACAGGTGGAAGAGTTGAAAGCTGTATTTCTGGCAGTTAAGGAGAAAGCAAGCATGGTGTATGTTGATTGTTATGCAGTCTGGACTAGTGCCACACTGGTTGTGTCAGTGGGAAGTGTTAAATTGGCATGTGAATGGAATAGAGGCTAGGCAAAAGGAAGATTGGGAATGGTTGTTGTTGCAAGCGCAGTCCCAACAAATCCACATAGGATGGGTCAAAGCTCATGCAAATGACCAAGCTTTACAAACTTACTGGAACAACAAGGTGGATCAGCTGACAAAAATCAGAAAGATAAAAATTGATCCACCACAACACTGGTATCAATTTGGTGCATGGTTCACAAGTTCTGGTTTTTTAGTTTCTAATAACCTTGGATGGTTTATTCTTACTAGACAAAAGACTAGGTGTGTATCCATATGTGAGACAAGGAGCTGATCAAACAGCAGTGGAAAGGACTATTCACTACCTGCACGGCTGTGAAAGCTACTGACAGAGACTCCTGGACTCCTATAAGCAAATAAAACCAGCTACGGACACAGAGGAACCAAAGTGGGCAGCACAGTAACTAATAAATCTGCTGTAGCTAAACCTGCAACAGAATCAGAAACTCTAAAATGGCAATTATTGTATGGTTTACATTTTATGTTTACAGGTTAATGTTTTCAATACTGTAGCATGGCTGCTCACACCTAAAGCTAATGCAAGCTGTGACATTGATAACAAACTGCAGCAACTGCTGGATTTGTTCTCAGTCTCCCATTCATTTCATGAAAGTACTCAGACAATAAGACTTCCACACCAAAAATATTTTCTAAAAGTCTTCCTCCAGCTGGAGTGATGCTCCTTCTGTAAGGAAAGACAGCCCAAATCTCCATAAATCAACAAAGCCTGCCGATACAATCAGTGCCTTGCAACAAGAAATTACCAGCTTCTCAAAGGTAATTAAACAAAATCAAATTGCTTTGGATTTGCTTTTGGCATCCAAAGGTAGTGTGTACAGAGTTATCAACACCGATTACTGTGTATACATAGATCAGACTCTGAGAATACAAACTGATCTAGAAGAAATTAGAAAGAATGCTGGAATATTACATGAAATACAAAAAAAATCAAGGGGAAGATTTATTTGATTGGTTAACCTCATGGATTCCAAATTTAAATGTGACAGTGAGAAAACTGATTGGCGTAATTACTGTAGTTCTGACATTAATAGCTGGTACATGGATTCTATTCCAAATTTGCAAAATTAGATCTAACAAGATGTGTAAAGCTGACAATAACCATTTTTTCTAAAAGGGTCTCAGAAGGGACTATTCTACTTTGCTTACATAGTATTAAAAATCCTAATTAGTATAATTAAGGTACTAAATGATTAGATAGTTTTAATTGCTTTGATTAATATTTGTAAATGTTTTGTAGTTTTCTGCAAGTATTGCTTTAGAATGCTTGTGTCTTTACTCTGGTTGTCACAGTGGGTAGAAAAGATTCGTCCCTAAATGTAACTTAAATTTTCATATGATTATAGAATCAGTTTTGTATACCTCTTCCTACCGCCTCAGAGTAAGGCATAAAATTCCCAACTGGAGTAATATGCTGAGTAAGTATTAACAATTCAGTTTCATTAAACCTTTAATTCCCCTGAGACAATGTGCCAGGATGCCCCCCCGCCACAGACAGCAGGTGTATACTGCAACAGGTGTATATGGATGAGATAACCCAGGCCGGACAGATGCCAGACAGGGGGTTGTCTCTGGCGCCAAGGGAGGTGAGCTCTCCAACTAAGAATAAACATCTTGTCTGGAGAGTGAGATATCATTGACTAAAAGACACTGCTTTACACTATAAAGCTACACAAATTTTCACGGAGATAGAAGTCTCCTACACACTCTCTGGAAACGTGCAAGACTTTTCCTATGAAGCTTGGACGCATTTTCATAGATACTTTTCTGGAAACTGAGAGAAAGGACCATATGTATTCCCCATCAGCAATTAGATGGTAACATACATTGACTCCTAATCTATACTATTTCTTCGCTAGCTGTAATATTAGGTACCTCACTCGCACTGTATTGTTTATCTACTAGTAGTGTTTCTTTGCTTATCCTGTGTAGTAAGTAATGTTAGTCTTATGTCTGATAAATTGTGTCTATTAATAAATAATTCATTTTGTAATAGACCTAATCGGCCATTATAAAGAATCTGTGAACAAGAGTGGGTTTTGGGGTGCTGGCCACCTCAGTAAAGCTACTGTCTACTGCCAGAGGCCTGGGCAGAAGCAGAAACTTATTTAAAACTCCCCTCTCCATTCATAACAGACAACCAGACTATTATATAGTACATGTACATTTGTTTAGGTTATTGTAGAATTGTCTAACATTTAACATGTTGAGCAAGAATATGTGAAATGCTGAGTCTCACTGAAGAAGAACACTGGACTAAGAAGTATAAATGGAAGTGAAGAGAGTCCCTGACCACCTATTGAACTCCTCCAATCATTGCAACCAAGAAACTACCTCCACAAACTTTTCTTTGTTCCTGATTTGCATCTCATCTTTCTATGATTTTAAGACTCAAGGGGAGGGGAACATCCTGATCTACACAGACTGGTAACAAAACAAGTAAAGTGACTTATTGGATTGTCCGCAACTACCACGAACACTCTGAATTTAATGTTATATCTGGTCGTTATAATTTCTTTATCAGTAATCATTTTATATATATATAATGTGTGTTACATAATCTAATACATGAAATACATAAACTGAAGCAACACCAGATGCTTCTTATCAATATCAATAACACATTTAACACCTTTTTAAAGAAATAGTAAGGCTTAGGAGATCAATGTGTATCAAAACACTCAGCGATGGTGTGTACATATGAAGTGGATGCTTTTATAGCATGGAGGCAAGATATACCTGCGCTATCACTCCATGAGGTAAAGTGCCTGCAGCCAAGGTGTGGAATGTGGCAGGACGTTACCCCCTGCCCTAGGAGGGCCTATCTGTTGCCTATCACCTGGTGCAATAACTCAGGGCATCTTCCCCCTCACATGAATTTGCTAATTGGTGAAATAATCAGGACAGCTTGTCTCGTAGTGAGTTATTTTGATGCCATGGAGGTGACATTCCCAGCTGACAATAAACATCTTGCCTTGAAAGCAAGATCATGCGGAGATAAGCTGGAATTTCTGACAGACACTTCACTTTACAAACTATAAAAGCTACACCATATTTTCACAAAGCAGAAGTCTTTTGCACATTCCTTGGAAATGTGTGGATTCTTTTTCCCAAAGCTGGGATGCCACTTTGTGGTTACTCTCTCAAGGGTTCAGTGAAAGGACTGTGTGTACCCCATCATCAATTCGGTGGTAAGTTACATTGACTCCTAATGTATACTATTTCTTTGCTACCTGCAATATAGGTACCTTAATCTCGTGCACTGTTTTATGTTATCTACTAGTAGTTCTTTTGTTTTATTCTGTGAAGTAAGTAACTGTTTGAGGCCTTTTGTCTGTTACCTCATGTCTATTCAATAAATAATTCATTTTATAATAGACCTCATTGGTCATCCTTGAGAACTTGCAAGCCAGAGTGATTTAGGTGCAGTTCACCTGAGTAGAGCTGCTGCCAAAAATCTGAGCCTAAGGCAGGGCTTGTCTAAAGCTCTCACTCGATCCATAACACAGGAGCAGCGAAAAGGACCTTATCTGGTTCTGTTGACTACAAGAACGGAAATGAAAGTGAAAGGACAACTCCTGGATTCATTGCACCAGAATTAAGAAAGCTCTAGACTCTGAGTGAACAGTGAAAAACACTGGACCCCTACAATGAAAAATTTAAAAGACATCTATGAACAAGAAGTGAACTGTATAAATTAATGTTTATGGGAATCTTTTTTCCTTTAGGTGGGAGTATGGGAGAAAAATTGATATTTACATTAATCCGAGGGTTTGGTAAAATGCACCATCTGTCCAGCATTACAGCTTGCCTCCCTATCCCCAGTTCAGCAGGGGAACCCATTCCCTGGGGAATTATCCCTATAGATCTGTCAATTGTAATTCATTATGATAATCTAACTAAGGCAATAGCAAAGGCAAACATCACCCACTATTTGGATGAGAAAGAGAGATGTAGGCGACAGGGAGATGGCCTCCTTGAAGATCCAATAGCTTGGAGGCCAAGAGATAATAGAATTATATTTGGAAAGGAAAAAGGTAAGGAGTACCCAAGAGGATCCCATAGTCTCAACCAACGATTTTTAGGATTTCACTTTAGCCGCTTCAGGAGCCCAAGCAGCCAAATTGTTAGATTTATGCGTTACTAAAAATCACACCCAAAATGTTTCAAACTTCCCAGAGTGTCAAACTCTCTGAAGCAAGCATACCTGGAGAAAGCCCTTGGCAAGACAATGGAAATACTTGGGTGTTGGGGAAGATGAAACAGGAAAGCCTTGGAAATATGATTGCCTGACAAAAGATTTTGGGAATATGAAAACTACAGGCAACATCGAAATGAAAGCCACTTTTGAAATACCAGGTCTTAGTTACTGAACAACTAGAAAACAATGGTATGGCCGACTGAAGTAATCCCCTCTTGATGGAACAATACCCTCTGCTTGCAAACAGGTCCAAGGGTCAGAGCAGACCCTACTAGCTCAGCAGAAGGGGTCCAAAGAGTAGTTTTTAGAAGTTAAGATGTAACACTCTATGGTAATATAAGAACTCTTATAGGCTGTATGTAAATGCTATAGGATTTGTATCTTGTATTAGATTGGTTAGTGACAATTAGAATATTCAGTACAGAAGATGATTTATTGTATTGTAACCAGGACTTCAGACATTCCTCACTTCCACTTCTATTCTTGCTCTTACTCTTGCTCTTACACTCTCTCTCTCTCACCCGTTTACTCTCTTGCTCTCTTGGGCCTGCTCAGAGCTGAGTCTACCAGCTCTGAGCAGTGCCCCAATACCCACGCCCTTTACAATAAACCGACTGTGTCCCAAGACCTGCCTATAGAGATCTCTCGTCTCCATCCGTCACCGTCTACGTCCGGCCGTCCCGACTGGACCCCAGAACACCCATAACCTACAGTCTGGCGCCCACCGTGATTGCCGAACCCACACCCAGCACCTGCAGCCTGGCACACAACGTGATTGAACGCCCGGTTCAGCTTTCTCCATCTGTAGGACTTTTCTCCATGGACGGTAACTAAAAGACCAGTTATAGCCACCTAGAACTTGTCGTGAGCACGGCATACCGATGCTGCGCATCGTAATAGCTGGAGCTCTGTAATTCTGCTGAGGCAGCCTTCGAGCACAGGGTTTACCTGGAGCTCTTGGAGGGAATTGCCTGGCAGTCCTCGAGCACGGGCCGCCACTGCTGCGCAGCGGCCCCCTGGAGCTCTTTGAGGAGGTCTGCCGTATCACCCCTCGAGCACGGACACGCTGCTAAGCAGTACTGACCGGAGCTCTGCGGAGGGAAATCTGCCGCACGCCCCGAGCACAGGCGAGTAGTGCTGAGCACCGCCCGCGCTGGAGCTCAGTGCGGACCCACCCGTGAGGTCCTGAGCACGGAAAGCCGTTGCCAAGCGACGCCTGAAACCGGAGCTCTGGGAAAGGACCGAAAAGCGGCGTCCTGAGTGCTGAGTGGAGTGCCTGGCCAGCCCCCCACGACAGACATCTGAGTAAGGACGCTGCTCCTGCGACATCACCTAAGTGAGTATCATACTGGTCTAAAAAATGGGACAAACCCACTCTGCCCATGACAGAGATCTCTATAAGCAACTTAAGCATTTACTTATAAGCTCTGGTCCTAGTCAGTTGCCTAAACACGAGCTAAAAAATCTTTTAGAATGGACCCGACTTAATTTCCCAAATGCTGACCGTTCAGCCGTCTTTACAAGAGACTTTTGGGACACAGTTGGAGTTAAGCTCTTTAATAATATCTCCTACCGGGATATGGCAGCTGCACAGCTGCTCCCAGCTTGCAGAGCGCTGGTAGAGCTGTTTGCTGCGGTGGCGCCGCCCGCAGCAGTCACCCCGCCGAGCCTGGTTCCAGCTGCGAGTCCGCCCCTTGCCGTGGCGAGCCCGCAGCGGAGCACGGCCCCCGCCCCTCCGCCGGACCCCGTGGCTCCGATACCCGCGGTCCGGCTGACGCGCGCCGCCCCGCCCCCCGCGCTCGCGGCCCCCGCGCCCGTTACCCCGGCCCCAGCCACCCCACCGGACCCTACAGCCCCTCCCGCCATCCCGTTCCTCTCCGCTGCCCCATCCCCCCGCAGCCCCCGCTGCCCCATCCCCCGCGGCCCCCGCTGCCCCATCCCCCGCGGCCCCCGCCTTCAGTGCCAGCGTCTCCGCGGCCCCCGCCCCTTGCCCCTGCCCCTCCGTGCCCCCCCCCCCGGTTCCGTCACCGCGGCTCCACCCCCCCCTGCTGCCGTCATTGCTACCCCACCCCCCGCTGCTGACATCATGATGGCCCCGCCCCCCGGCGGTACCCCCGGCGGGGCCAGCGCCTACCCCCCTGCTACCTACGGGTGTTACCCCTCCCCCAGCCGCGCCGGTTATGGCCATGGCTGCCATTATAGCCGGCCCCCCCCAAAGCCAAGCGGCGACCCTTCTTCCAGCCCCCCAGGTCCCCCCCCCCCACACGGCGCCGATGATAGCCATTGTTCCATCCGCGTCCGCCGCTGCTGCGTCTTCACAGTCCCCTGCCGCTCCCGAAACACTGGTGCCCAGAGCGCCGGCCACGGCTGTCCTGCTGTCTCCGGCACCCCCTCTGCACGTTACCACAGGAACCCTACCCCCCCACCTTGCCGTTCAAGCGCGCACAGCACGCCCCGAGCGGTCCCCCGGCCCCGTGGCGGCACAGCAGCCGCCTGTGTCTACTCCCGCTCCTCCTGCCGTTTCTGTGCTGTTCCCCGATCCCCGCACACCATCGCTTGCGCTGGGAGCGCCCCAGCTCCGCGAGCCACTTGATGCCGGTGCCGCGCTGCCTGCACGGATGTCTGCAGTCTCCTCCGTTCCTGCCCCTGCTCCAGCTACGTCTCCCGGCACTGCAGCCCCGTCTCCCGCGGCACCACCACCCACCCCAGCCCAGCCTACAAGCTTCCAGCAGCAGCACGCCGCCATCCAGCCACCAGCCCTCCTGCCTCCCGCGACCGCAGCCCCAGCCCCTGGTTCTGCAGTCCTGCCATCTTTCGCTCCGCCCGAACCGCCCGCCACACGGACTGCTGCCCTTACAGCCTACCGCGCGGACCTGATGACGCAACACGCGCATGCGCAATCGTTGCAACTCCCGGACCAGTGGTATCAGTCCGCTCAGACTTCTCCAACCTCAGCACCGCTCCCGGGACCAGCCGCGCATCCTCCCGCGACTCCGCCGCGCAGCTCCACCCCGCCTCCTCGCCCGCCGCCACCGAGATCGGCTGCACCACTCCCGAACTCTGCCGTTCCATCGCTGCCCCTGCCGGGTCCCATCCCCGCGCCGCAGCCGCCCCCGCCGGGGTCCCCCGACACCGTACAGCCGTATCCCTCCGCGCAGCGCAGCCTTGCCTCAGAAGACGCGAGCAGGGGGGGAACCGAGAGCAATAATGCAGCTCCAGTGGCAGGGGAGACGGAGAGCCCCTCTGCCGGAGCTGATGCTTTAAATCTAACACAAGTAAACTCTGAAAAGCAGCCAGATTTGTTTGCAATAAGCCCCAGAGTCCCGCCGGCAAGCGGCGGGGATCTTGCAACCCAGAAAGAGAAAACGAGTTCTGAAAGTTTGTCAGCACTACCTTCTGAATCAAAAAATCCTCCAAAGTGCTCAGATTATTCTAAATTAACAGATTGCCATGAAATAAGACCCCAAATCTATAAAGATGAAAGTCTTAGTCTATTAACTAAGCCTGTGATAGCTAGCCAACAGCCTGACAGTCCTAAAATGTGGGCTCCCATCTCCACTCTCCAAATTAAAGAACTAAAAAGTGCTGTAAGATACAGTGGCATTTGCTCACCGTATCTTAAACAACTGCCAAAAAGTACCCTAAAAGGAACACATCAAACTTTAAAACGCATTTTAAATCAACAGAAAAGGGGAAAAGCCCAGGCTACACCTCAAAGAAGGTTGAATAAAGCCTTGTATGTTTTTAATTTCTTGAACAGCTCTGCAGAAGAGCCTGAACCCCCCATCTTCAGACATTTCTTAAACAACAAAAAAGCAAAACTGAAAGAGCACCCCCTAGTTTTAATCAAGAATCTAGAATCAGGAAAAATAGAAGGACCATACAATCTTATAACATGGGGGAAGGGGTTTGCATGTGTTTCCACAGGTGAAGGGACCAAGTGGATTCCAGCAAAGAACGTGAAGCTGTACCACGCATCAAAGCCCACTGTCTGTTCCACTTCAGGCAGTGACCCCGCGAGTAGAAGCCGAGAAGCCGGCACTGAAATGTGAACTCGGCAGAACCACTGAGAGAAGACTGTCTGCCAGAAACAGCTCGAGAAAAGAATGGAGTTTTAGCATTATTTGTGTAGATGCATGTTGCTTTTAACCTTTTGTTTTTGTTTTTATAATGAAGCTTTACCTGTAAATCAACCAAAGACAAAACCTAAGGGACCTAGCTAACCAAATTACAACAGATAACTCGTCTTGGCTAGACAGTTTGTTTGATGGTTGGAGCTTTGCACCCTGGCTAAGGGAACTCTGTAAAATAGGCTTGATTATTCTAGTAGTAATAATTACAGTTTTAGTAGCAGTACCTTGTATACTTCAGTGTGTGCAAAAAATAATGAGTAAGACTATGTCTAATATCTTAATTGTCCGTCGAAAAGGGGGAGATGTTGGGGAAGATGAAACAGGAAAGCCTTGGAAATATGATTGCCTGACAAAAGATTTTGGGAATATGAAAACTACAGGCAACATCGAAATGAAAGCCACTTTTGAAATACCAGGTCTTAGTTACTGAACAACTAGAAAACAATGGTATGGCCGACTGAAGTAATCCCCTCTTGATGGAACAATACCCTCTGCTTGCAAACAGGTCCAAGGGTCAGAGCAGACCCTACTAGCTCAGCAGAAGGGGTCCAAAGAGTAGTTTTTAGAAGTTAAGATGTAACACTCTATGGTAATATAAGAACTCTTATAGGCTGTATGTAAATGCTATAGGATTTGTATCTTGTATTAGATTGGTTAGTGACAATTAGAATATTCAGTACAGAAGATGATTTATTGTATTGTAACCAGGACTTCAGACATTCCTCACTTCCACTTCTATTCTTGCTCTTACTCTTGCTCTTACACTCTCTCTCTCTCACCCGTTTACTCTCTTGCTCTCTTGGGCCTGCTCAGAGCTGAGTCTACCAGCTCTGAGCAGTGCCCCAATACCCACGCCCTTTACAATAAACCGACTGTGTCCCAAGACCTGCCTATAGAGATCTCTCGTCTCCATCCGTCACCGTCTACGTCCGGCCGTCCCGACTGGACCCCAGAACCCCGTAACCTACACTTGGGGGAGGTGGGATGGTGTCTAGATTGGGGAATCACACCCATGTATAATCTAAGTAAGTAAATGGTAGTGTGGAGAAAAACAAAACCATAAAAGTCAGTCCAGCATCAAAAGCAGGATGGACAAATCAGTTCTGAATTGTAAAAACAAACGTTTAGATTGTGTTAAATCTCTGGAAGTTCCTTCCCCAAGTTACAGTGCTTGGGCTACTTCAGATGGATATTTGTTACAGTGCGGATACTGCAACACGCCTATCAAACCAGGAGTCCCATGGAAAAGAAATATATATAGATTCTTGATAGATGTTTCAGAGATGTTTATTTCTCCAGCCACATGTCCGGGGCTCTGCCGAGGAACTCTCTCAATCCAGGACCGAGGGTCCTCGCCCGCGCAGTGAAACACAAAACAACCAATCGGGAACGAGGCTGACCAGGGGCTAGGAAACCCCATCTCTGTCCCCTCAGGGCCCTTCTCCCAGGGCTACATGGCAGGGGAAGGAGACCCCAACAGATATTGGACTACTCACATTTGAATTGACCACCAGGCAAGTTACTTTAGGGTTATTAACCCTATATCCAAAAAGCCCCATAAAGGCCCAGTACTTCAATAAGGCAAAATGAGATACTGAGGATGAATGGACAGGGCCTTCAGCTTCTACACAGTTTGAATGGACTCTATAGAGTTTTCTCTTACCCAGAATCATGGCTCTAGAAAATAGGATTTTGTTAGATAATCTGACTTGGCAGGTAAGGAAACTATGTGAGGCCACAGAAAGGGGATTTCAAATTATGAATACGCAAATACAGGCAAATATTAAATTCACATTATAAAACAGACTGGCCTTAGATTTATTGCTGGCCAAAGAACAAGGGGTTGGTGGGTAATTAAAACTGGATAGAGAACACTGTTGTGTACACATCCCAAATGTAACAGAACTCCAGAGATAACTTGACAGAATGTAACAAGTTGCTGAAGATAGCAAGGCTATTCAAAAGGCCTCTGATACTAACTGGCTTAACAAAATTCTCCAAGGAATAGGGGGATGGTCCTTGAGAGGATGGCTGGCTGGAATGCTGGAAACCTTCATAATTGTAGTAATTATTGTAGCAATTATTGTAGTAATTACCAGTCTTGGTGTTAGCTGTGTTCATAGAATAATCAGTCGTGATGCTGAGAGAATGCATACAGCTCTAGATAGAAATCAAATTGAAACCTATGGAATGACCTTGAAGAAATTGAGACATTTCAAAGGGGGGCATTGATACCAAAAGGGTTAATTCAATTTTTACTGTGCCTGTGAACTTTTAGCAGAGGAACAAGGCCTGCAAAAGATGCTTTCAGCAAGGACAGTGAGGAAAGGGCAGTCAATAAGTCATGTAAGCACAAGTTAACTATTTGGAGACAGCAAATGTTAGTTCAGACAGCAGATGTTAATTACAAAACCTAAGAAGCCGAATTCACCCTAATCTTGTCAAGATAGAGGGGACAAGGATTATCTCAGAGACTGCTGAATCATTCCTCAAAGGACTACGCATGCCCAGGGAGAAAGGTGAAAAGTGCACTGTGAGGAAGACTACTGGTCTTCATCAGAAAGACCCCCGAGGAAGAAGAGGAGCCTTCCTCAGTGCGACCACCAGGACACACAGCGCATGCGTGACCCATATGCTAATGATATTAATGACTTCCAAGAAATAATTTGTATAACCACACCTGTCCCAAGGAATGTGATGAATATTCATAATTTAACCCATAATACTGTGTTGTAGGGAGCACCGGTGTGTGTGTTTGGAGGACCGATCCCCACACACCCGGCACGCCGAATAAAGCAAATACCCACTTCTCTGTCTCTGAAGTGTCTCCTGGCCCGGTTTCGGTGCAATTCAACAGTTGGAAGATAAGAAGAAGACATCTGGCCCAATAATGCAGTGATAGACTAAACAAAGGACTGAATCTGGGAACTTGGGGTTGGATTTATGGTAATGGGTTAATTGTGCTATGCATGTAGCAACTGTATATACGTAACCCTCTTGTAGAATCATGTGTCCACATTAGGTTAGAATCTCCTTCATGCACCTCAGGCCTGAATAAATGATGCCGTCTTTAACACAATGTTAGTGTTGGAGAGTCTTATTCCGATATTTCAGACATTTGATAACAAGATAAGGAAAAAAAACAGTAACAGCAACAATACTAAGAACAACAGTATATAAATAGGGTGATTACATGCAAAAAATGCTTACAGAAGTCTGACCAACCCGATGTTATGGCAGCCAGCACCACATGGTTTTCCAAGACAAAGGAGAAAATAGCGGATGCCACTGCAGCCGGCATCTTTCCCCCCTGAGTCCGAGACAATGAAAAAGAATAGCAGACAAATCATCTGCACCCACGCTCCTCCCCCAAGCCTGAAACAATTAAAAACAACGGTCAAGCCCTCCAAGCCAGACCACCCGTGTTGCGCCATGCCATGCCCACTGCTCTGCTTGCTGCTTTGCTACCTGTCTTGGGGTGATTTTATGATGATACTTTATTCCCTAATCGTCTGCTCTATGCCCACAAATGGTTGCTGTAGCTTTAAGGTGGGTCCAGGGGAGGGGGGAAGCCTTGGGGCTCTCGCGAGGGCTTTTTTCAAAAGCCTTATCTCCAGGCATGCTTGGTGCAGTGTGGACCAGCGGTTACTTTGTTGCTTAGCTAGCTTGCTTTTTGTTAGCTTAGGCAAGAAGGTTTTTTTTTCCTTTCCCTGGCCTTGGAGACTGCAATCCTTCGGAAGCTTCTGTTTTTTTCTTGAACCGTTTGGCCTTGTTTTGGCCTGAGATCAGACAATCGACAGGAGACGATTGGCCAGGATCGGTGGGGGAGCCGCAGGGCTGCCCCATCTCGGCCAGACCTTGGAAAAAGCTGACCCAATGAAAGAAAGGACCCTAAATCCACCAGCTTCACCTGCTCTGAAACATAAGAGATTCACCAGGTTCACATCTGTTTTCTTTCCGAGCTGCTGTGTGAACCTTGTTTTTTTTTCTCCCTGGGACAGAAGCCACGTGTCCAGACGGTTTTTTCTTTCCCTGGCATTTGGGGTAAAATTCTGACAATTCAATATCTAGCATTTATTCTTTTTTTCCTGTGGTGTGTGGGCACTTTGTCAATAAACAATTGGTTTTTTTCACTTTCATCCACTAGTATTCATTTTCTCATTGGCAGAAAGGGATTGTTGGAACCACTTTTTTTGTTAGAGGAAACACTCATTCCAAAGTGTTCTTCTCCTAAACTTGTCTCAAAACTGAGACACTCCCCCAGGAAAAAGGAACAAAATGGCAGCAGTTCCACATCAGGTTCCCTTTTTCTTCCTGTAGTAGCGGCTGCTCCTGGTCGACCTTAACAAGAACCTTTTTCCCATGAGAAAGTGCATACCAAAGATCATCTGCAGCCTTAAATACCTGCGTGAGAATGTTTCAATTAAGTGGCCCAGAACACTGGGCCATGGAGGCTGTGTGGGATGTGTGAGAGTGTCCAAGATAAAGTAGCAAGAAACATCTCCTTTGCCATTTCTTTGTATGATTGGTTAGTCTCCTACTTAGTGGCTGCATAGCTTTGATTCTATGATCTGTAAACAAGAATCCTATAAATACTCATGTGTGCTTAATAAAGCAATTCTGTTGACTTAGAACAGGGTCTGTGTTTTTTCCAATCACTACAAAATGGTGTCCAAACAAGGGACACAAATAATGAAGGGACAGAAACAGTGAATCTCCGGTAGCGACGCCATGTTCAAACTGCGTTGTGTGGCAGAGGATCCCTGATCTTTGTCTCTACCCGCTGGACAGGTGAGACTGCGAACGTGGAACTATGGGTGAGTCTTCGTCTCACGAGCATAAGTGTTGCAGTGGGGATTCCTGCAACACGTGTATCAGACAATGAGGCCCGTGGAAAAGAATATAAGGACTGATTCTTGGTAGATATTTTCAGAGATGTTTATTTTTCCAGCCGCCTGGTCGGCGACTTGCCCAAGAACTGTGGCAATCATGGGACCAGAGGGTCCTTCCCGGGCAGGGGAACACAAAGCAACCAATGGGGAACGAGGTTGACCAGGGAGTAGGGAAACCTCGTAGGCCCTGCTTCTACTCTGGGGCCCCTCTCCCAGGACCACATGGCAGGGGGGATGAACCCCAACACATAAGCTTTATTTAGAAATTTTGCATAGAATTTTAAAAGAACAGGGATTCAAAACCCTGACAGTTAAGTTAGCTGCTTTATTAATATGGCTGAATAGTAATTCTAATGTGTTCCCCCCCCCCATGGTTCCTATAATGCTAAAGTGTGGGAAAAAGTAGAAGCTGAGTTAGAGGCACAGAAAAATCAAGGGCAACCAATCACTGATGATATGTTAGTTACATAGTAAACTGTGTATACTGCTTTAAAAACTTTGCAGCCTGCTGAGCAAGTTTGTGAGCGCCCTGTCACAGATATTTTTAATTTGGAGACTGCTTAAAGTGTTAGCAATGTTTATACAGAAGTGCCCGCTGAATTGGGAAACGATTACTCTCAGGGGTCTGGCGATCCTTTTGATCCTGGTCCTACCAATCCCGAGAAAAAAGCCTGATCTTTATCCCCCTTTAACTCCTGTAAAAAATTCGGCTGCTGCGTTTCCCACCACGGTTAAAGTATTAGCTAATTCTTATCCTCCTCCCCCTATGATTCGTTTACCTGATTTACTGCTGCAATCTCATTAACTTCCAACATTAATAGGGAAATGCAGGGAAGAAGCCCTAAAAAGGGGAGATATTCCCATGTTTTTGGTCATGCCTGTCAATTATCAGCCTAACGTACCCCCTCAGTATGTACAACCTCCAATGCTCCCCATCAGGTATTTTCAGGTATTTAGCGATTAAATGTTTGCACCTTATGTACCCTCACCAGACCCCTCATCCCGGGGGCTGCCTGGTGGGTCAGGGCTGCTCCAGCAGCTCCATGGCTTCCCTGCTCCACAGCTCTCTGTGCACCCCCCCCCCCCCACTTCCCCCATGGCTGCAGCAGCTCCTTCCAGGGCCCTGGCAGGGCACCTGGAGACAGCAGCAGCCATAGAGTCTTCACAGAATGTAAGTATCTTTTGAATTCAGTTAGAGTTGATGTTAATATAACTGTAATGCCCCTGCCCTGGATTTGTAAACTTGTATATACTTTTTGTAAAGGAAAATTGGCAAATTTAGGTATTGTTAAGCTTTATGAAAGCTGTTTACTTGTTGCGCTGGTCATGAGGGTCTGAAGGGTATAATATTAAAATTTACAGAAGCAGCTTTTGTGTCAAAGACAGGTGAAAAAGTTTTCTGTATGTGACATTTTTTAAGTGACAGAGAAATAACTAACAACAAATCAGTATATTTGCATGCCATTTCATAGTTAGAAAATTTTGTCTCATTTTGAGCTTCTAGGAAATACTTAATTTGTCCCAACCTTAGTGTCTTTATGAATGCAAACTATTCATTTTAGAAAATAGGTTTTACTGAATCACATGTACGTTTTTTGCTTTTGTTAAAACTAACTTTGTATTTTCGGTAGATTTTGACATGACTGCTTATTAGAGAAATTTAAGATTAGCTGTGTGGATGTAGTGTATTTGTGCCTGCAGATAGCATTATATAATTCCTTACTTTAACACTGTGTAGCGAGGTTTAAACTTTGCAAAAGAAATGCTGATTTATTGCATGATTAGTAAAACTTGTCATATAAGATGTATACTGCCTTTTCAAGAATTTTGATTTTAAAGTCTGATTGGACTGAATTAATACTGATTTTTTGCTTAGTTGTAATGCTGTTAGATGTTACCATGAAATTAGAAAATTGTATACCTGAAAACATATTTGCAAACCCAATACCCTCAGAGCATCATTTATCACTATGTGGATAATATTTCAGTTTCTGGACAAGATGATTCATATTTGCAAGATACTATTCAACATCTTAATCCTACCCAGCATAGGTTGCAGGTGGCCCTTTAGAAACATCAGTAGATCCCTCCTTGGAAATATTTAGGGTGGATATTAACTGAACAAAATGTGCAACCACAGCAATTAACTTTAAAGCCTGATGTCAAAACATTGAATGATTTACAAGAGTTACTGGGAGCAATTAACTGGGAAAAGCCAATGCTAGGTTTAGCCACTCATCCATCACAGCAT